>NC_087169.1:17463641-17501141 GCF_035594125.1 Scylla paramamosain
TATCGCATATTTGGTTTAGTTTGTATTTAGTTGTAGTTGTGTTGTTTATTTTTTATTTACCTAATCACGGATCATTAACGATTTTATTTTTAGTTAGCTATTAATTTTTTTTTTCGTTTAGTTGTAGTTACGTGTCTTACTTAACTTGATTTTGTAACCATGCACCACTAACGTTTAGATTAACAGACCTACACACACACACACACACACACACACACACACACACACACACACACACACACACACACACACACACACACACACACACACACACACACACACACAGACACCATCACCATCACTATCTCACCACTCACCATAAACATAATTTTTTGCAGTCATCCTAAACTCCCTCCTGCTGGGGCAACTTCTGATCCTGGTGATCGTAGCACGGCACTACTACAAGCTTCCTACGCCCCTGGTGGTGACTCTCTCCCATGACGGCGTGGAGGAGATTGAAAAGAAACAGTTCCCCCTGGAAGAAAACGGGAATCTCAAGGAGGTGAAAGTGGAGGGGGAGAAGGACGGTGTTATGCCGATTGCAATGCAGGATACGAATGGTTTGATTGAAAAGTCTATAGAGTGATGGGCTTCTTGAGTTATCTGGTATTTTTTTCTGTATTTATTGTTATCTTTTTTTTTTTTTTCTCTCTCTCTCTCTCTCTCTCTCTCTCTCTCTCTCTCTCTCTCTCTCTCTCTCTCTCTCTCTCTCTCTCTCTCTCTCTCTCTCTCACTCCTTGTTTGTGTTCTATTATAATGTGTTCATTCCAACACACACACACACACACACACACACACACACACACACACTAAAAACTGGGCAAGTGTAGATATGGAGACGAGACCACACGAACGTAACTCAGGCCCTGTAAATTACAACTATATAGGTAAATACAGCTAGGTAAACACACACACACACACACACACACACACACACACACACACACACCTTGGCACTTTCTATATAAGTATAAATCACAAAAGTGGTCCTGACTCTACTTGAAAAAGCACTTATAACTTTGTAAGAATAGTGTTTGTATACTTTTATTGTGCACGTTTTGTTTATAATGTTATAGACTGATTTTTGTATGAAGTCTTGTCTGCTGTGATTTTCTATTATTGTAATTACACATGACATTTATTTTGAATTATGTAATGAGAATTATAATTTTAGATTAAATAAAACAAAATATACACACACTTTAACCCTTATATTCCGGTGATTAAACTATTTTCCCATAAGCCATGACGGGTAAAAATCATAAACAAACTATTTTCCCATAAGCCATGACGGGTAAAAATCATAAACCTAGAAATTGTCAGAAGACTGTTTGAATACTAATATTTTTTTTTTCTCTGTGTTATTCTGAATACAATGATGTACTTTGTAGCTCGATGTGATCTCTGAAAAGGTTAGTTATGGCTTATCAAGGATCTCGCTGTGTGATCCGTCAACCAGAAACAGTCCGGAGAAGACACACACACACACACACACACACACACAATAATAGGGAAGGATCTGAGATCCTTCCCTATTATCAGGCTGTCCGTGTCCTTCGCTCTTATCAGGTCCCTTGGCTCTTATCAAGGTGCTTTCTACACGGCGGATCGCTGGGGTTGCCAAGTGTCGCCCTCAGAATGGGAGAATAGCTTAGTTACCACTAAATATACAGAGCTAGTGGCAACACTACATATATGATCATATATGAATGAAAGGGTTAAAGTTAAGGACCATCCTATGGAGCGTTGTTTCTCAGGTTGCAGAGGAATGTAGTACATTACGCCGTACATAAGTGTACCTAAAACGATAGCTATACCAAATAAGAGAACCACTTATTATCTTAAAGGGAGAGGTCAGGTGAGTGTCTAAATGAGGCGTCAGAGGTATCAAGCACTCTAGAAATCACCAGTGGGAGGGGAAGAGGCGGTTTAGTGTGCGTGTGTGTGTATGTTTCCAAGGCAGGGCAGTGCGCATGTTCCTCAGTTTACGACGTCTGGTGACGCCTTGCTCTTTTTCCGCCTCTATGTTTTTGGCCAATGACAGGCCAAGGCAGCAGCACGTGATCCTATAGGCAGGCAGGAACCGTTTTCAAGTACAAGGCGGAGGAGTGAGGACCTCAGTTTAAAGCTGGCTGTCCTAGTGACTGTTTGGAGTAAGTGTAAATACTACTATCACTGGAATTTTGCTGCAAGATGATACTCCAGACAGGCCTTGTAAGAGGTAAGATTAGGTTGTATGTTTACGTTAATGCTCTTAGGGATCATGGCACACCTACACACTCGCCAGTCTCCCCACAGATGTTTGTTTACCCTCTAGCGGGCTGTATCGTCTCGATTTTTTATTTTTTAAGCTCTATTACTCATTTTTTGGGTATTTGTTAAGGCTATAGATTTTCTTTTTATTATTTATTTTTTTTTATTTTCACATGTGAAATTTAGCTGAATATTGATACAGGAAGGGTCGTTAATATACAGAGGGCTCAGCTGTGGGAGCCGGTGGTCCCTATTATATCAACCATTGTCTACTTTATCTCTCTTACTATAAGCCAAACTTGTCTAAGCTCTCATATCCCCTGGTCAGATGTATGACATTTCATGGTGTTGGTGTAATGAAAGTTTAAGGGAGGCAAAGTGGTGGCCGCGTTCTTGACTGAGGTGGTGAGGTCCCCGCCTCCAGGCGCCCGCCATGATGGATTTGCAGGCTATAACCTGTCACGTTCCAATATTATTTCTTAAATTTCTGAACTGTCTTATTTCACGTTATCAGTACATTTTATGGGTTCTAAAATTATTTAGATGGTTTTCAAGTGTTTTCCGTATGCCTGTTAAGTGAAACGTGTTGATTCTGGCGTTCTTTATGTGCAAATAAGACTAGTATTTTCGGCCTTTTTTAAAGAATCGTGTAATTTATTTTTTTTATTTCAGCCTGTAATTAAATTATTATAGCATCTAAAAATTGCTCGTGATTTTTTTAAAATGTTTCTCACTCCTGTTTAATCAAATTTGTGGACTAAAAATTTTTAACCGTGTTAGTGTTCCAACAATGTTTTTTACTTCTTTTTCCAGTGATTTCTTTATTTCTGCTTTTAACTAACTTCAAATTGTTTGCAAAAATATTTCATATTTTTTTAAGTGTTTTTTATTCATGTAAAGTCAAAATGGGTGGACATTTAAATAGGTTCAGCTGTGGTCAAAATTCCAAGATTTTTTAAATCGCCTTTCTTATATATCTGTAATATTACTTGGATTTCAGATATCTTCATATTCCCAGTATAAGTTAAAGTATGTGCCAAGTCAGAATATGTATAACATTCAGGTGTACCTGCGTTTTTTCAAGGGGTCATTTTCAAAATGAAATACGTTACGCACGTAAGAAAACGGTTCCTATGACGTCATCAGCTGAGCCCCACTTTCCTTCCCTCAAGTCTCCTTGTTAATATTTAACATGACTTCCAGTGTTATTTCCAAATATTTCGAGGTGTTTCTTGACATGAGGTGTGTGTGTGTGTGTGTGTGTGTGTGTGTGTTGCCCAGTCTTTCGTTTTACAGATGATGTAGTGTGTGTGTGTGTGTGTTACCCTGTCTTTCGTTGTACAGATGATATAGTGTGTGTGTGTGTGTGTGTGTGTGTGTGTTGCCCTGTCTTTCGTTGTACAGATGATATAGTGTGTGTGTGTGTGTGTGTTGCCCTGTCTTTCGTTGTACAGATGATATAGTGTGTGTGTGTGTGTGTGTGTGGTCCTGTCTTTCATTGCACAGGTGTTGAAATGTGTGTGATTGTTGATTTCCTTGACATTTCTTACACCAGTTACTGCCAACTAGTAACCAGGGTAAGTGTTACCCTGTCTTCCGTTGTACAGATGGTGAAGTGTGTGTGTGTGTGTGTGTTGCCCTGCCTTTCTTTGAACAGGTGGTGTGTGTATGTGTGTTGCCCTGCCTTTCTTTGAACAGGTGGTGTGTGTGTGTGTGTGTGTGTGTGTGTGTGTGTGTGTGTGTGTGTTGCCCTGCCTTTCTTTGAACAGGTGGTGTGTGTGTGTGTGTGTGTGTGTGTGTGTGTGTGTGTGTGTCTGTCTCCAAGACAGGTCACCCCTCCTCTACTCTCCTCCCTAACCTGCTCATCGCTGCCCCATATTCCTCCCTGAGGCTGTGTCATCCCTCGCCAGCTTATCTCTCCTTCTTTCCTTTCCCGTGTGTGTGTGTGTGTGTGTGTGTGTGTGTCTGCTGGAACATTGCAATGTAATCATACTCATAATCGAACCCAACCCAGTTGTTGCTGCTGCTACTACTATTACTGTATATTATTACTACTCCTTCTACTACCACTGCTACCACTGCCACTACTACTACTACTACTACTACTACTACTATTACTATACTACTACTGCTGTTGTTGTTGCTGCTGCTGCTCGTAAGAGTTTGTAATAAACACTGCTTGTATTCCTTATCGCCAACTAGGATAGAGTCCACAACCTTTACTTTTGCATTTTCTTCAAGCATAGCAAATTCATAACTACAGCAGTCACCTCATCGGAGGTTGACTCCCTCTTGATCTTTTATGTTTTGATGCAGCGGGCCAGGGGCCAGCGGGCTGCTCTCGACCGTGTGGATGGAGGTATACCTCCATGATGTGAATACTTTCTGCTGAAACCTGTCGGCAGTTCCGGGTGCCTAGAACTAGCCTAAAGGAAAAACTGACCCGTGTAAACCTGCCATAACTTATCAGGATGTAAAAGCTTCCATATGAAGAACACTGACTGTGACTTTATAGCTAGAGTTTACTTCTAAGCGAGATATTAATGAATGGTGCTGCTAATAATAATGGTGGTGAGGATAAATATTTTCTTTTTTTTAGTTCTCTGTTGTTCTGCATTTTTATGTTGTTCTCTAAGATGTTGATGACTAGAAGATGCAACAGTGACTGATGAGGGAGAGACCCTCAGCAAGGTAAGAATAAGCTAGATAGCGACAAAAACTATTTGCTGAAATGTCCACTATTGTGCATGGTTCATGTGCATATTTTGAGTATGCTTTAATGCTGAAAGTGATTTGATACATGCGTTGTACTAGAAATGTTTTGTGGAAGTATTGCCCCGAAAAAGCCGATAACCGAAGCTGTCTCTGCTGTGTAAATTTTGGCGCGCGACGGCGAAGAGAAAGTATTGCGGGGAAATAATTCAGTGTCTTTCAGTAAAACACAGCGTCATAGGTAACCAATCACAATTCCATATATTTTAAAACCACAAAAGGGTAACATAAAAACTGAACGAATAAGTACGTTAGTGTTTCAGTGAGGAGATAATTTCAGATCAACTGAAGGCCGAAGTTGACGCAGCGCGGGACGGCGAGCTGTGTGTTATGGTGTGTGTTTCGGTGTGCTTGTGGTGGTTGGCAGCGAAATAATCAAGAAAATGTAAGTTTAGTTGTATTGTCAAGGAGATTTATAAGTGGTTAATGTGTATGAGTATTGTTGATGCCTGAAGGTAGTGTATATACGAGTGTTGTGTGGGTGTTCTGCTGTGTTTGTTGTGGTTGGCAGTAACTGATGTAGGAAATGTCAAGGAAATCAACAACTGGCTAATGTTATAAGTGTTTCTGATGCTTAATTCTAAAATATTTAAGTGTGTGTGTGTGTGTGTGTGTGTGTGTGTTGTTGATTCTGTACAAGGTACATAACTTAGTCTTTCAGTCTGCCAAGCCCTAAACTACTATTACTTACTGGCGTACCAGCAGACTCAAACTACCATAGTATTTTGTAGTCAATTTCCTCTTCTTGTTTGACTCGTCATATTAACAGGGAAGCCAACTAGGTGAGTGTATGTTACGCCAAACTGGAAGGGTGAAATAATCACGTATATGCATGCTGAATTATCATTGGAATTTGTAAGCAGCTAATGTCATAAAAACTGCTGAGGCTTGACACTGATTTATGAAAGACCTGTCCAATATTGATGGGTAGTTTTAAGAGAATAGACAAATCAATGGACAGGGATATCATGCTTACCTAGTCTAAGGTAAGGTAGTAAGTACTCGTAAGTTCAAGACTAAGCTACTAGGACGTACAGTTTTGAGTGGAAGATGCTTTGTTTGTTTTCATGCAGGCTGTAATTTGTTTCAGCCATTTGTAGTTCAGGTTGTGTTTGATGAATGGTAGTTTTGGGGTGGAAGGTGCTTTGTTAGTTTTTCATGCAGGCCATAAGATGTCTCAGCCATTTGTAGTTTAGGTTGAAGGATGTTAAGGCCATAAGACATTTCAGCTAAGTTTTAAGTGTGAGCCACGACATTTCAACCATGTTAAGTGCAGATCATGAAACACTTTGGCCATGTTTAGTTTGGGTTACAAGACATTTTAATTTTTAATTCTGGCTGTATATACCATAATAAGCATATACTTATGTATCTTTAGTGATAATTGATCCTGTACCTTTTCTTACCATGTTTGAAGATGTCTGGCGCCAGGAAACAGCCCACCATATCCATGTTCTTTGCTAAATCGAACAATGGAGGACCAAATAAGTATACAACAGATGAAGGGGCAAGAGTCAAGAACCATGCACAGGTGGCTGAGGTAAAAACATGCATTCCACTTTCTGTGATACATATAATGCATAATAGCAACTCAATATTGTTCTTAAATACTCTTCCCATCAGTTATCTTTTTAACTTTGTGTAATATACTATCCTAACATGCCCTCAAAGTCTGCTTCATTGTGGAGTCAGTGGTGAGGATTTTGCCCTGTTATTTACATGCCTTAAAACCTGCCTTGTTATGTAAAATGAAAGAAAAAGAGATGGTGACAGTGCTGACATTATTACATCACTAGGTGGGCGTCTCCTCGGCCATCAAGCGTGCTGGCAGCAGCAGCAAGAGAGGCAAAGGTGGCAGAGCCTCAGCAAAGAGAGCAAAAATTGAAGAAGACATGGAAAGTTCACCTCCATCCCAGAATGGCAGTCCCAAAAAAAGAGATCTCACGCCATGGACAAAAGAAAGACTCAGTGCATTTTCCTGTGGTGTGTAGATGTGTACAGTCATTTTGATGATGATGGTGATGGTGACCACATGAATAGAGTATAACTTTCTATCAATGTATTCTTATCTCTCCTATTTAATACTTTCAGATTCAGCTATTGATGAGAATGGGGGAACTGCAATGGCTGTAGATGAAGTGGAGCCATCACCAGAAACAGTCCCAAAAAATGAAAAGAATGGCATTAATGATAGATTAAATGCTTTCAAGTCAGTAACATTTAATTTCTCTTGCTATAATCACATAAGCTTCCTTGCCAGTTCATAGTTTTTCAGTACCATGAAATACTTCAATAGACCATTATATCAACCTGGAATATCGTTTTTGGAATGGAACATTACTCAAACTCTCTCATTCCCAGAAACACAAACAGCAGCAGCAGCAACAGTAGTAATAATCAACAGTCACCATTGCCATCAGCTTCTTGCTCATCTGCCCTCAAGCCTGCAATTCTTAAGCCTCTGCCAGGAATGAAGTTGACCCCTCTGGAGCAGCAGGTGGCAGATATTAAGAACAAGCAGCCTGAAGTGCTCTTGTTTGTTGAGTGCGGCTACAAGTACAGGTGCTTGTCTCTGTGTTTTTGCCTCATCTTATTCTCAGGGATTTAAATTTTGAAGAGTATTTTCATGTTTGTAGGTTGAGTTTGGATGTAATTGCAATTTTAAGTGGATCAGCTTATTGTAGAAAGTTGAACCTGAGAGTGAGACTTAGAACTTGCTTATTTATGGTCTTTGCATTTCTTAAAATACAGCTTAAAAGAAAGCGAGTAGAAGAAAATTCATGCCCCAGTATCAGTCCAGCCTTGAAGTTGACTAAAAATTTTCCACAGGTTTTTTGGTAATGATGCTGAGATTGCTGCTAGAGAACTGAACATTGTGGCTCATCTGGACCACAGCTTCATGACCGCCAGCATCCCCACACATCGCCTCTATGTGCATGTTCGTCGCTTGGTGGCTAAAGGTACACATTGATTAACACAGATACATTTAGTATTTTGCTTTGATATTTTATCAACATTCCATTGTATAACTGATAAAGATGCATTTTTCATAGACTAACTTTTGCATTTATCATTGACCTGCCTCCCATATCTCAGGCTACAAGGTTGGAGTGGTGAAGCAGACTGAGACTGCTGCCCTCAAAGCTGCTGGAGCTAACAAGACAGCTCCCTTTGGACGCAAACTGACAGCACTCTATACTCGCTCCACCCTGATAGGGGAAGATGTAACTCCTGGGTCAGGAGGAGCAGGATTAGAAGATGGAGATGTGTCTGAGGGGACCACAGCTATGTTGCTGGTGCTGAATGAGGACAAGGGTCCCTCAGGGAAAGATGGGGCAGTCATCATATCCATGGTGGTCAGTACATGTCCCCATCTGAACAGGTTGTGACTATGTAACCCTGCTTTCACACCCTCCAAAATTATTGTATAACCTTGTCTTCATGTCCTCTAGAACTACTAGTGTGTAACTTTGCAATGCTAATGTACACATTTGGATTGCTTTATGTCTGCTTCACTGAATCTCTAACCCCACCAGGCCATCCAGCCCAGCACAGGTGATATCATATACGACACCTTTGAGGACTCGAAGACCAGGACAGAGCTGTGTTGTCGTCTGGACCACTTGCAACCTGTAGAAGCTGTTGTCTCACCAAACACATCAGAACTCACCACCAAAACTATCACCACATCAGCCACTAAGTAAGTCAGGCTTGGTGTTGGTAGAGATCAGGTAATGAAATGGTGCTATGATTAGTGATTGAATTGATGATTTAGAGATAACATCCAGTTGTTGTATGTTTAGTGACTGAATTGATAATTTAGAGATAACATCCAGTTATTGTATATTTAGTTGTGACTGGAAGAGTACAAATGTGGTATGATTAATGGATGATGTAATGTGTATAGAATATTTATAGTTTCAAGATGCTGGCAATAATGTCCTTTCCTCATTTTCTTTAGGAATGATGACTGTATCCGAATTGAACGGCTGGATGAGAGGAAGTTTGACGGCAAAGAATCTTTGAAGCTTATTGTCAGTCTGTTTAATGGGGAAGAGGAGAAAGTGAACCGCATCTCCACTCTGCCTTCCTCAGTGATTGGCTGCCTGGGTGCCACCTTGCAGTATCTCGCTGAGTTCAAGCTGGATGGTATTGTCAAGATGGCTGGGTGAGTTTGATGGATGTTCTCTTATCCATACTGTGATTAATGAAGTGTTTTACCTTTCATTGGTTAATATATATATATGTATATATATATATATATATATATATATATATATATATATATATATATATATATATATATATATATATATATATATATACTCTTTTGATCTGTAACTATGTTTATTTCCATATATACAGTTTAATTTGTGATTTTCTTGATTGTTTTTAACTTATTATTTAATCTGGAATTGTTTTGAAAATTCAAATACCCTTTTAAAGTCAGAGCATATCCTTTCTCATTTTTTATTGATAGCTTTTCATTCATCTGTAACTAGGTGATGTATATACATCAACATTTCAGAAAACAGGTTTTACATGAATGTCTGATTCAGAATTTGAGCTCATTGTCTTGTATGTTTCATGAAGATGTTCTCCTCTCATAGTTCCATCCAGAAGTACAGCTCAAGCCGCCACCACATGAGGCTGTCCGGCGCCACACTGCGCAACCTGGAGGTGCTGACCAATGCTTCAGAGGGCGGCACCAAGGGCAGCCTCTTCTGGGCCCTTGACAACACCCAGACCAAGTTTGGGTCCAGGTGAGCTCTGGTTAATGTACCTTTGTCATAAGAAGTTTTGAAGAATCTTAAAGCTGGTGTGGATTCTTGTCTCTATTTCACAACTGAGTGTTCATAAAACCAAACTGTTCATTTTGTGGTACTCTATTTCCTAAAGGTTACTCTTTGTGTTCAGGTTATTGCGTCGGTGGATCACACAGCCACTGCTGGAAGAGGAGGAGATTCGGGATCGGCAGGACATGTTGGAAGAGATGATGACCTCAAGTGCCCCAGTGCTGGTGAAGCTGAAGGAGGCTTTGTACAAACTGCCAGACTTTGAGAGAGCCATTACCACCATTTTTCATAAGAAAGTAAGCTGGGATAGAGTATTAATAGAATATGTAGAAGAAAGTAAGGTTTTTTGTTACAAGCATTCTTTTACATTTTAGTTGAATATTTCAGTACATCCATTCCAAAAGTAGACAGACTTTTCTAACTTAGTCTTTGTTTGCAGTGCAGTCCTCATGAGTTCTGGCTGGCTGTGCAAGGTCTCAGCCACCTCCACTCTGAGCTCTCAAGGGCTGGAGGGAACCTTGAGGACAGCATCACCTCTCCAAGCCTTGTGGAACTTCTCAGGGATGTCTTGGAGGGTCTGGCCAATGTGGAAGCCTATGCTGCCAATATAAATGAAGCCAGTGCCAGGTGAGACATGTTTAAGTAAGAAAAATCCCAGTAATTCTCTCTGGTCTTAGTCAGCTAAGTGATGTAGACACATGTTTATTTTGTATTATTATTGCTACATAAGAATTGGTCTTGTATGTTCTAAAATTTCCAATATTACATAGACATATTTTGCAACTATGCTTATGTATAGTATTTATGTTACTATTTCAGAGAGGGCAAGAAAACCACACTTCTCAGGGATTTCTCAGAGTATCCAGATGTTATCAAAAGGCAACAAGAAATTACAGAGGTGGAAAAGAAGTTGAATGATCTCATTCCAGATATTGCAAGGGTTTGTATCTGTCCACTGATTCTGTCTGAGCCATGTTCCTCAGAAAATCCTTAGGGTAATAGCAGATATGTAATATAATCTTCCTTTATGTTCAATTGTCATCATTTGTACAAGTGGAATTATGGTTTTTATAATTTAGAGGGACATCTTTTACAGACTCTTAGTGTGCCTGCATTCAAGTACACAACAGTGTCTGGCCTTGAGTACCTGATAGAAGTCACCAATGCCCGGATTAAGGCTGTCCCCAAGACCTGGTCCAAGATCAGCTCGTGAGTATTGATTTACCACACTAATCTACATGACAGAATTTTTGTTTGTTACATGTTTTAAGCATTGTGAAATCTACATTTTTTGTCTTTAGAGTCGTATTTATAAGCTCTTGCCAAAAGTCATAAGTTTTATCAGTTTATATTCTGACATACCAACATTAACTTAACTTTCTCTGGCAGAACAAAAGCCGTCAGCAGGTTTAGGTCTCCTGAAATAGAGAAACATTTCCAGAAGTTACAGCAGCTGAGAGAGCAGCTGCAGATGGACTGTCATGAGGTGTGTGGCATCAAGTCAGGTAACAGATGCATATGTATAACATCACTCAAGAAAGGAGTATGCACAGATTTTCTCGTCATTTATATTGTATTATGCTTCCTTAATTTTGAAAACTACAAAATCTCCCTTTCCTTGCAGGCATGGCTCAAGGTACTGGAGTCATTCTCTGGGCACTACCACCGCCACCGCCAGGCTGTGAGGTCCCTTGCAGTCCTGGATGCTGTGGCTGCCTTGGCTGGAGTGGCAAAGTCTCAGGGATACTGCCGGCCAAAATTGTCTGCCAAGGGGAATGGTGGAGCAAAATTGAAAATTGTGCAAGGTCGACATCCTGTGGTCAGCCAGATCAAGATGGGAGACCAGCAGTATGTTGCCAATGACACCAACATGGAGGTGAGTGTGTTTGGCTTTGGCACTGGTGTAATAGAGAGGGAGCTGCCCTTTTGCCTCAGTTAAAATTTGGTCCTTTGTTTTGTCCTCACATGGTCAGCCTTGCAATCAGTGAGAGTTAAAATTTGGTCCTTTGTTTTGTCCTCACATGGTCAGCCTTGCAATCAGTTTCTCACTGTTTCTACATACTAACTTTAATAACTACCCCCATTATGCTGGCTGGCACAGGTTGATGGGGAGCGGGTAATGCTGGTGACGGGGCCAAACATGGGTGGCAAGTCGTGCTACATGCGACAAGTTGCCCTCATTGCTCTCATGGCACAGATGGGAAGCTTTGTTCCTGCAGAGTCTGTTGAGATGACAATTCTAGATGGCATTTACACAAGGCAAGTGAATTACTATACAAATGATGCCCTAGAGTCCATTAACACTTACAGGCTTGCAGTCTGTTCCACTTTACATGTCAGTTCTTTCTTAGTTTGTATATAAGCGTGTGTTTACTAATCCACCCTATATTGATGTGGTAAACACCCTCTGAGCTAGGGCTTCACTGAGACTGGTAATGCTTCCTCCAGGATGGGCGCTGCAGATGAAATATTTTCTGGACGCAGTACCTTCATGGTGGAGGTTGGGGAGACAGCTGACATTATGCGTGAAGCCACCAAGGACTCACTGGTGATCCTGGATGAGCTGGGCCGAGGCACCTCCACACATGATGGCGTGGCAGTAGCCATGGCTGT
Source organism: Scylla paramamosain (assembly GCF_035594125.1). Lineage (NCBI taxonomy): Eukaryota > Metazoa > Arthropoda > Malacostraca > Decapoda > Portunidae > Scylla > Scylla paramamosain. The sequence continues at coordinate 17,476,076 of NC_087169.1, forward strand.
GTTGGACCACTTCCTCAATCGTGTTGGCTGCCTCACCATCTTTGTCACCCACTACCTCCCTCTTACAGACTTTGGCCGCATTTACCCAAACCAAGTGGGCAACTACCACATGGCATTTATCGTGAATGACGAGGAAGGTGAGTCAGTCTGAGTGTATAGGATAGCATATTGGAAGGCTTTGTTTTGTCTAATTTGAGAGTAATAAACTACTACTATGGCTACTGATACTTCTACTACTGTTACTACCATTACCACTACCACTACAACAACTACTACTACTGCTACCATTACCACTACTACTACTACTTTTACTATTACTGCTACCAATAGTTCTACTATTACTGCTACTACTATTTCTAATACTATTACTTCTACTACCACTATTACTATTTCTATTACCGTTTCTATTACCACTACAGTGGTACTATATGGTACTCTTACCATGAACAGAGAGTGATGGAGTAGAAGCAGTGACCTTCATGTACCAGCTGACCTCTGGGAGTGCCGGCCAAAGCTATGGCCTCAATGTGGCCCGCCTGGCTGAGGTGCCCCAACCCATCCTGGTCCGAGCTGCTCAAAAGTCAAAGGAGCTTGAGAAAACCTGTATTACTAAGAGGTCAGTGGAATATTTTACTAACTGTTCTTCAGTATAATGCCCTTTAAGAGTTGGAGCTGTCTATTGTGTTTTTGATTGGTGCTGGCAAAGAGCTAATGTAGTTTGTGTGCGATTTTTCTTTATGTATTGTTGTCATGAATTTCCAGTCTTGTATGCTGTCTTAGCTTTTGTGGTTTTCTAATGATGAAATATTTAAGCAGTTATGTTTACACTAATACACACATGCTACCAAACATTACTCATTGCACAGATTCATTAAGTAAACTATTTTTGTATGCACTGCAATATATTGCTTCAAAATGGTGTATGCTGATGACTTTTACTTCCATTTTCAGGAAGAGATTGAAGCTTTTCCAGAATCTGATGGCAAGTAAGGACACTGGAGAGATAAGGCAACACCTGGAGGCACTGAAGACTGTCAATGAGTGAATGGTTTGTGAAAATACCTAAGCTCCTGCTCAAGAATAATAAAAGGAAAAAGGATGTCGAGCATGTAAGTGGAAAGCTTCATAAAATCCCACATGAATGGTAAAGAGGTATTCAGTTATGGAAATTAATGTAGGACAAAATCGTAATATTTCATAAGATATTGAGATGAAGGATTGTAGTTTAAAATAATTTATTGAGTGAAGATGTGAACACAGAATTTGACATTTTATAATTTTGTTAACATAATTAAATAACTAATAATTTCAAGACTAATTAGAGATATTGAAAAATATTGTCTTCACAACCCCATTCAGTCAACTTCTGGTTAACTCTACTTTGTAAGAAATCATTAAATGCGGACAAGATGTTCTTCCATTAATTTCTTTTCCATTACAATGTCATCATCATAACATCACTGCCACCACCAATAACTTCACATTACCACCACCATCCCACACCACCACCACCACCACCACAGCAATTTCATCATTATCTAGTTTTAACAGGTTAGAAATCTCTTTTTTCAGTTGTGGTTCGTCTATATGATGTGTGAACATTACTGTACCATTTAATAATTATGTTAGTACTAGGAGTCAAATGGTTTTAGATAAATAAATATGTGCTTGATATGCAGTCATTTTTAACCTCTAGAATCATGAAATAATGGTGTCAATATAAGTTAAAAAGGAGTAGTATTAGGATTAGTTTTAGAATTTATCTGTCTTTCAGGGAGAATGGGTGCTTACAGGTCCGGAGAGAGAGAGAGAGAGAGAGAGAGAGAAAGAGAGAGAGGTTGTTTTAAGTTAAAAGGAGTAATATTTGTTAGGATTAGTATTTGTATTTGTCTTTGTCTTTCAGGGAGACTGGGTGCTTTATGGTCTGAAGAGTTTACAGTGTGTGTGTGTGTGTGTATATATATATATATATATATATATATATATATATATATATATATATATATATATATATATATATATATATATATATATATATATATTTTTTTTTTTTTTTATCTGAGTTACAAGATTTGCAGGTGCTTCTCTGATGTGGATATTGGTGTGGTACTGTGCATGAGCATGTGTAAATGATAGAGGTAAAAGAAATAAGGGGAACATGCTGATTATAGACTAGGAACATGCAGAAAAAAATACGAAATTTCCAAATGCTTTAGCTTAGAAGACGAACAAAAATCAGATAAATTATGCGGGTGTATATAGAGATAAGTATTTAAAAGAAAGTATTATAGACACATAAACATACAAAAAAACATAATGAAAATACAAAATATCCAAATTATTTAATACCCTTAGCATGTCAATGAGGAGGACAAATTACGTAAATGATACGAACATACATAAAAAAAGAAATAGAAAAAAAAAACATACACATCAACACAAAAAAAAATACAACTAAAGATATACAATAACCAAATAATAAAATATTCTAAGCATGCAACGGAGGAGAAGGGATGTGAACTAAGACATAAAGGTGAACAGTACGGGGGTCGAGACACACTATAACAGTTCTGGCCAATATGGCGTCTGCTATTATTGTGCTGTCAGTCCCACCTCGACACATTTTCCACTCCCGTCACTTCCCTTAGGCCTCTATCGTGCTGTAAGCCTGCCAATCCGCTCTTCTACCCTATGTCAATATCCCGGATGAGTGAGCAGTGACCTGTGTTCGTTGTGTTTGCGTGTTATTAAGTTTGTTTGGGTGAGTCAAGCGGACACGCCTTATAGGGATAGAATTTTGTTTGTGTGTCTGTTTGTATGCCTGTGTGCCCTAATGGTTTTTCCTTATTTAGCTCCAACACGTGTAGGTATTCTGGCAATCTTTACCTGGCCCACCATCACCTGTATATTCTTTTGTATCTCGTATTTTCTCTATTCATACATATCTGCAGGTACATTTGTTACTGAAGGTTTATTGATGCTGTTAATGACTTTTCCCCCCGATTCTAGTGTTTTGGTGTTCTTTTGGGGGATATTATTAGTAGTATTTTAATTTAAGACAGGTTTCCAGGCAATGTCAAAAAAAAAAAAAAAAAATCAGTAAAGTTAGCGTATATTTTTAGCCGTGATCTAAGTAGTAGTGGTGCAGGTCAATAGGTGCACGGGTTGTGAGTCATTCAGGTCATTAATACTGTAGGTCTTAAGATGCTGTAGTGTCCCTTAGCTCACCCCTTAAAATGTTCCAGTAGTTTTTAGCTTTTAAAATGTTTCAGCAATTTTCACTTGGATATTCCAGATGGTTAGGTTTAGGTGTAGAGTGTGGCTTAGGACATTACTGTTATCATTATTATTATTATTATTATTATTATTATTATTATTATTATTATCATTATTGTTATTACTGGTATTATTTTAGATTTACACTGTTGTACTCAGCAACATTGGGAATGTGGTTTTTACATATCTTACTGGATTCTTAGAAACTTTATCTCTCAGAGTTTCTGTGGGAAATCAATAGTTGTTTTTGAAATAGACACAGGCACTCCCCAGACCTGATCCTGCAGCATAGGTTAGGTTAGGTTAAGTTAGTATCCCTGAGTGGGGCTAGGGGTGCCTGGGTTAGGTTAGGCTAGGTTATATTAGTATCCCTGAGGGGGTCCAGGGGGCCACACCCCCCTTGGCTAAGTTATGTTAGATTAGTATCCCTAAGCTGAGGGCCAGGGGGACACTGGCCCCCAACTACTTTAGGGGAATAGGAGGATTATACTATGAATCAGAAAATTTACCTTATTATTACTAATTATTTATTTATTTGTTTCTTCTATTTTAGCCCTTAAAATGTTTCATAGGTTTTAGTTTGTCTTGAAATCTTTCAACAGTTAGTTTAAGCCTAGAGACATTGAAGTAATTTTTAGTTAAGGCTGTTCAGTGCATAGACAATTTCCAATTGAGGCCTTGAAAATGTTACCATTATATAGTTTGGGCCTTTGGATACTTATTCTTTCACCATTATTATTTTTCTTATTTATTTATTTATTTATTTTATTTATTTTTTTTATCATAGCTCTTAAAATGCCTCAATAGTTTTCAGTTTAGATCTTTAAATATTTCAGCAGTTCTTAGTTTGGGCCATAAAATGCTTAATTAATTTTTAGTTTAGAGCTTGAAATGTTTCCTTGGTGTTTAGTTTGGGCTTTAAAATACTTTAATGATTTCCAGTTGAAGCTTTGAGATGTTTCAGTTTTTTTTTTTATTGTATTTTATTTGATATATTCATGTATATATTCTTTTTATGCTTTCATTTATTTAATTCATTTATCTATTATTTGTATTGTGTTTTATTTATCAATGTGTGTATATATATATATATATATATATATATATATATATATATATATATATATATATATATATATATATATATATATATATATTATATATATATATTTTTTTTTTTATATTGATTTATTTCATTTATTATTTTTCTATTTTATTATCATTATTATTATTATTTATTTACTTATCAAGTGGCTGCTTGAGCCACTTGATACCAAGATGCATCAGTCATCAGGCCTCAGTATGTGTTGGCTTTGTGTAGTGCAGGCTGGCGAACATTTAAACTGTTTGTAGATAAAATTAGATGTTTTTGGTGGTAAGACCTCCCAGCCATTTGTAGCTTAGACTCTGACATTTTGGGCATTTCTAAATTAGGTCTACAACATATAGGCTGTAAAGTGTCTCAGCCATTAGTTTGTACTATAAACTTAATGTTTTAGCCATTACTGATTTAGGCTGTAAGACATTTTGGGTGGTTTTAGTTTAGACATATGACATGCGGATTATTTTTACATTTTTAGTTTTAGTGCAATGAAAACTTCACTACAATTCAGCAACTCAAGTTATTCTGTGATGTCATTTTATTGCTACAAAATATTTCTGCTTCCTCACTTGCCACTGTTAACTATCTTGCACACCACATTTATTAATTGTGTATCCTGCATTGCAATACTTGTCCTGTCAGTCTTATTGATATGATATTCTTACCCTCATATTACTGTCACATTTTCCCTCTGTGTTCTAAGTATTCCCATTTTTCCTTACAGAAGTGATGCTTGTGCTAATCAGGATTATGGCCCAAGCTGTCAATGGACCGACAATGTAAGCTTGAATCTCTCCTGTGGTCCTTTACATGCTTGGTTATGTGTACTCACTAAAATTGGTCCATTAGCTGATTAACATAGAGCCACATGGTGGAGACACTTACATACTTTGATGCTTTGCTTTTCAGTACAGCAAATGTGTTCTTGTAATGATTGTTTCTTATTCTTGTAATCGTGTTTGACTTTGTGATGATACGTCTTGTTTGATGTTGATTATTTTATGCTATCTCCATCTCCTTAATCCTAACCTTTCCCCCAATGGGATGTGACCTTTGTTATGTTTTCTTTAAACACGTATCTCTTATTGAAGCATATCCTCTGGCAACCATTTCTTTTGTGTCCTTGACTGAATCATGGATAATTAAGTTACAGTTGGGGATTTTATGTCTCAGGAAATTTTGTGAAATGTTTGATAGTCACCCTCCTCTGTGTCATTAATATCTTTTCTTGAGGAATAGACATAATGCTGTTAAGCAAACCAGTTTTTTATATGGTCACTGAATATCATACTGTAGTAGACTAACATGATGTCTACAAAACTAATGTGTTGTCTCTACCATTCTGTACATGAAGACTACTCCAATAGGACCTTTTGTATCTGGTGCAGCTTTTCACTGTGATTTTTGTTTTCAAGCCTTCAAGTTTATGCTAGTAATTCGTAGGCAATAGAGCATGACACTTTCATATAATTCCCTCCCAGTTCTGTTCACAGTTATTAATCTTTTTCTCTCTTTTCCCTGTTCCATCCTGCTCCCTTCCCTTTCCCCTCTGCCCTCCCCTCCCTCAGCGGTAAGACAGCGTGCCAGACGTCACCCGCTGCCCTGGTCCTCGTCTCTCCGGCTGAGGTATGAGCGCGAGAGGTTGGAGCTACAAAAAAGACTCACAGAGCAGCTGGTGTCTGATGTGTTTGGGTTTGTATAATTTTGACTTTTTACCTAGATTTTTCAGTGTCCGGTGAGCCCTCTCTATATCTTGCTTTTTTGTGCTTGCTTTCAGACTGGGAGCAGAGTAATGTCTCCAGGAATCTGTTCTCAGTTCAGAGACCTTAGACATGTGCTTGCTGCAGTCTATAGGGACATGAAAGTGAGGTGTAGAGTGAAGGCTTCCTGTGTTACATGATATGAGTGTTGAAGATGTCTTTTTACCTGTCTAAATGTTGTAGCTTCTTTCCATAGCATGTAGGATTTTATTATCTATAGAGAAAAAAATTAATGTTTTTTAAGTATTGTTTATTATTGAGAAGCATGTGTGGCTTACTTCAGGTAAGAGTAATCTGTGGAGGTGCTTGAGTCAGCCTGATGTTTGTTGGCAACTGTTTTTCTTGTTCTTTCCTATCTTTGACTTACTGGTATGCCTTATGGTGAGTTACCAGTGTTGTCTTTACTCAGCATTTCTTTATTACATATTTTACAAACCTAGGATAGGTGCTATAATGAAGTTTGACAATAATCTTATTTTTTACCACACTTTAAACACACTGTACCAGCAGGGCACCATATATCTTATGTAACATGAGGTGTAAGAAAGCAAACTGACAGCTAATTAGAAAAAGTAGTGAAGGTTAATTCCATTTCTTGGCCTCCATCTTTCAGCCTTTATGAGAAGTCACTATTTGTGGACCTGAAGCTCGAAGCATCACGAGGCAACGTTTACTGCCACCAGCTGTTCTTTGCTGCAAGAGTCCCTGCTGTGTGGCGCCTCCTGCAGGAAATTGCCAAGTACCAATATTGTGGGCGAAAGCCTGCAAGAGACCTCATCTGCATCCAGCTTCCGGATGTTGAATACAAGGAACTGCAGAAATTTACACGGTAAGTCTCTCTCTCTCTCTCTCTCTCTCTCTCTCTCTCTCTCTCTCTCTCTCTCTCTCTCTCTCTCTCTCTCTCTCTCTCTCTCTCTCTCTCTCTCTCTCTCTCTCTCTCTCTCTCTCTCTCTCTCTCTCTCTCTCTCTCTCTCCCCCTCCCCTCCCTTTCTCACTCCTGTTGAAGTCTTTGGTTTGATTTTGTGTGTGATGTGGGCTATAGATTTTATATTTTTCCTTATGTATCATTGAGACAGGCACCAACATGGATTATCTGTGTTCATTCATTTATGTGCTTTTTATTTATATATTTATTCATTTTATGCCTGTGGTTTAGGGCTTGCGCCCAACACCCCCTGGAGGATCTTGAACCTGCATCCCTTCTTCGGACTCTCAAGAACTTTCTGAGTGGCCCAATAACTGGAAAGAACAATAGTGAGCATGAATCTGAACAGTGAACCAGTACTGGTCGCCTGAGCCAATCTGCACATGCCTCCCTCTCATGTTCAGGCTGGCCTTCTCACGCTGACTGCCTGCGCACTAACCTCTCATGTTCTTTTGGGCAATGGGAACTAAACACTGGAAATTAAAAGTGTTACTGATTGCACTTCACTGTTGCAATGGATAGCTGATGCCACATCTATTGCCTAAATATACCTCTGCTCCCTATTACTTACTTGATTCTCAGTGCATATTAATTTTACTTACTGTTGTCAAGTTGCATATTCAAACTGTAATAATGCGTGCATGAAAGATTTAGCAGACTTCATACCAACTTGGAAAACTGGGCTGTGATGGGTATGTAGTAATTTTCTTGCATTATTGAAACTATTATGGACTAGTTTGTGTTTCCCCTTCACAGGAGTCTTTACAGTGATGAGAACAGTCGTGCAGCAGGGGCAGCTCTACGGCGGAAACTAGAAGGCATCCTACTGGTGCTGCAGCAGCGAGCACTCCTCCACCGGAGCCAGATCAGAATTGAGAAACTGAGCCACGAAGAGGAGCAGCGTGTTCAACGGCTCATTTTGGAGCAACTGCGTCTGGGACACCTGAGTGAGAAAAAGGGTAATGTGCGGGAAGTGGGTCGCCGCCCCGTAGGCCATGACACCCCACACCCCCGTATCCTTCACTCCAGCACTCCACCAGAAAACGCAGACTCCTGCATCACACCCACAGCTGCACTGGTGAAGGACATACCCTCCCAAGGGTCAGTGAGACCCAAGTCTAATCCGAGAGTTGCCACTCGACGATCAGAGTTGCCCACACAGACAATGAATGTCACTGACCATCCCGTAGCAGGATTGGCCCAGTGCAGTCCCAAGGATGGCTCAAGATCTGGCATCAGTAATTGTAACAGTGTGGAAGACAACCTGGATAACCACGGAGTGCAAACCCAGAATGGCAAGATCCCACGCAAAGGTTCAATGACCCTCCCCAAGAAGTCGCCTCCTCAGGACGACACCTCCCCGGGTGCTCCGCTGTCCAGCCAGGAGTCTCCAGTGTTCAATGTGTGTATGATTAAGGAGTTGCAGACCTCCCCCATGCAGGTGAGTGGGGAGTCTCTGCAGGAACGGTTACGGGACAAGAAGGAGACATCCCCTCGAGGTTCCCAAAGGTCCTCCTACTCAGAGACTACTCCAGTTGCAGACCTGGAGCAACCCTCTGGTGATACAGTGATTTATTCTAATGGGGATGCAGCCACAAGCCCTGTAGGAGGTAAGGGACCAAAGGAGGGACGGCCCCTGCGATATGGTGCCATGTTCAGCACAAAGGAGAATGCCTTTCTGCATCAAGCTGACATGTATGCCCGTCAGCAGCACCAAGCTGGCCCATCCCTATCACTGGCAAAGCACTGCTTGCCTCGTAAGAGTCAGTCCTTTGGAGCAGAATCTCAGGACAGTGCTGATCTGGAAAATACAAGTGCCAGCAACAGTGGTAGTGAACAGCGATTAAGCAATCTCCATGAAACTTCCAGTCTGGAGGTAGAACTGCCCAGTAGTCATGAGGACAACTCCAGCAGCCATGACTCAGACAGCAGCCCCGTGGGTGCTGGTCAAAAATGGCAATCAGATAATCCTGACGGGAAGCATATTCCTGATGCCAGGTCAGAGAGGAACAGCAACTGGCTAAGGGAGCAGGAAAGGGAGGGGGAAATCCCATCTCCACCTGTAGATCCCTTGAGGCCCCTGGTCAGAGCCAGAACATTTGAGGTCCTTGAAGGGGCAGTGGATGGCTCCCCTTGTGAAGTCCGCACAGAACCTCGGAGTAGGACAGGACGGGGTCTTAAGCATGAACTGTCTGAGCAGTCTGGTGGCAGTATGGCCACCAACTCTCCCAAGAGGAACAGGGCAGGACAAAGTGGAGGTGGGCATGAGAGAAAGGTGTCTGACGAGAGTGTGTCAATCTCCTTCCAAGATGGTGTAGAGGACCCAGAGAGGCTGAGGGAGTTAGAACGCAAGAAAGGTTCCCTCATCTTTGAGCACAACTTCCAGACATACTCCAATATCCCATCTACCAATATGATGACAGCCAGCATGATGACAGCTAGCCTCAGCTCAGAGAGTGGTAGTGTAGGGGTGACCGGTTCACTGTATAGCAGCATGGTAGACAGTGCTCTGTTGGGAAGCATTCATTCCCTGGGGGCCCTTGAGGCTTCTACAGCAGATCCTGTGCCTCGCCCAGCTTCTGTTGCTCTCCCTGTGATGCATCCAGCAGACGACTCGGGAGTAGAAGCCCCTTGCCCTTCACGGCTCCCACTCTCATTGTCACAAAGAAGCACAGAGGCCATGGAGATACAGCAGGAGATCACAGAAAGGGAGGAGGCCACTCGATCTCCTTCTCCTGACTCACTCAGTGTGGATATGGTTGCCCAGAGAGGTGCAAAGACAGCCAGTAAGACTGGTAGCAGCTGGTTAGAGGGAAGTACTGCTAGCATTAATAAAGAGGAGATGGATGATGAAGAGAAAGAGCGTGATGACCAGGACCCAGAGGGTAGGCTGGGCACTGCTGCAGGTGGCAGTAATGACCCCAAGGTGGAGAGGAGAGATTTTCCTGCAGAGGAGTCATTTGGACTTAAGACCTTTAGTGGTAGTCCCAGGTTAAGCCGTGACCTTTCAGAGGACACTCCCATTGTGTCTGGAGGCTCCACACTTAAACGGGAGAAAGATCCCACTGGGGAGAGGAAGTCTGTGGCCAAGTGTGAGCGGCAGGTGAGTGTTGGCTCAGTGAAGGATGTGGACTCTATTCCTCTAGTGTTTGGTTATATTGGTCCACAGGATGAGGAAGAGAAGGAGAAGGGAAGCCAGGCCAAAGGTGAGGACATTGGGGAGACAAGCAAGGACAAAGATGAAGAGAAGCACCAGAGCATATTCCCAATGTTTATTGATCTTAAAGACATCCCCAGCCCAGCTGAGGAACCAAAACCAGCAGAAAAGGAGGCTGCTGCAAGACCCAAAGGGCCATCATCTGCTGTGTACATGTACATTGAGGCTGACTCTCCTTCACCAAAGGCACGGCGGAAACGCAGGTCAGAGAGTGATGGTGCTGCCTTGGCCAGAACCAGTGAGAGTCAGTCACTGGAATTTGCCTCTCTCCCACCAGTATTGACTGCCGCACCAGACGTCAACAGAGTGGAGAATGCCACCAAGAAAGTGCATGAGAAGAGAGAGGACCATGATGCATTAAAGGAAGAGACCAAGGAAGCAAGGGAAGGAAAAGAAGGCAAGGAAGGTAAAGAGAAGAAGGGCTTTTTCATGTTTATTGAGGCAGAATCTTCTTCATCAAAGTCTAGCTCTCCAAAATCCAAGAGACGGCCTGCAGCTCCACCAGCCAAGAAGCGTGCGGAGAGTGCCATGACACGCTCAGCTCCTAGTGACTCAATCCTGTTTTCTACTCCTGATACAAGTCGGCTCATGACCAAGTCAGTAATTGGCCGAGAGGAGTTCATAGCTCAACCCCCAGCTCGGAAAAATGTGAGCCTCAATGACAAGATCAACGAGTCATCAGTCAGCAGTAAGGATGGCACTTTTGTCTCAGGCATTCCCCGACCCATTCACAGTCTTAGAACAGCCAAGGGCTCTTCCAGAACAGTCAAGGCTAGATCAGCAGGCCAGAAAACCGACTCTGCTGGTCGACGAGAGGCCTCAACCACCAGGACCAAGGATGAGGTCACCACTTCTGAGGCCAATGACTTAGCTACTTCCAGGGATATATCATTATCAGAACTTGGCCCAACCCAAAGCTCTTCCATTGGAGAGGCAGGCCCGTCAAGCAAGGCCCAGGGAGCTGCGGAGGCTGAGGAAGCTGTGTCAGACGTGAGCAGTCTCTTGAGTAGCCTGGATCGCTCCAACAGTACGTACTTCATGGCTAAGGCTTTTTTTATTTATTAATTTTATTTTATTTTGTTTACTTATTTATTTATATATTTTTTGCTAATTTTTTACTATTTTCTTCTGATTAATAGTACTCATTATATCCAATTTTTGCTATTATTTTTTTTTATCTTACTATCCCATCGTGTAGAATTAATCTTGAATCATTATGATGTACTATGTTGTCTTCTATTATTATCACCAGCTTCACCACCACATCACCTTCATCCTCTCGCCTGTGTGTCCTTGCAGATCCCTCAGAGCAAGGCAATGCTGAACAGAAGTCTAAGCTCGGGGAGGACCTGCTGCGTATGTTCCTGAATGAGATTAACACAGATGTCACCATTCAGGTTGGTCATCCAGACACTGGTTCAAGTGTAGATAAATGAGAATTATTGGTTATGAGCCTGATCTTCCACATAACTTACTTACCAGTATAGGTTCATCTGTACTTAAATAGCATGGTTTGAAATGTTGTCTCATGTCATGTGTTATCAAGCTGAAAATAATGGAAGTTCTTGATAAACCATTGACATAGTATATTATAATGTAAATATATCCTAAGAGCTATGAACCATGCATCCTGTGTTGTGTGTTGAGAGAGCCTGGTCTGCACACCCACACACAGATAGGGGAGAAGCGTATTCGTGCCCACAAGTGCATCCTGGCCTCAAGATGTGTGTACTTTGCTGCCATGTTATCAGGACATTGGGTGGAGAGTGCTGGCAATGTCATCAAGCTCCAGGGGTATGTATATGTGTGTATTTATCTAATTGCTAAGAATGTTGAGAATTTCATCTTACTGTAGGTGAATGTATTTAATTTCAAGTTTGATAGCACAAATACAGCATATACACTAATCCCTCCAATATCTGGATGTTCAGTAATGGGACTTGACGATATCCGGATATAACTGTTCTCAGATATTAAACCAAACACACTTTTGGTTAGTTATCTGGACAAGTGCACCAGTGTGATGTGGCAGTGTGGTGTTGCTGCAGTATGATGTGGCTGGCACTGTGATTTTGAGAGTGACACTGGAAATATATTGGCCTTAAGTTGTCATGCCTCACCATTGAGACTGCAGTGATGGCTACATTATTATCTGAGTCCCTATCAGGGTCATTGATGAGATCAGTAAAGTGGGCGCTGAATCATTTGCCTTCAGTGTCCTCTGCCAAGTACTCCATGCCCAAAAAGGTTGCTTGCTTGCAACTTGGTTCACAAACTTTCCCTCACTGAGCTTTGTGCAGTAAATGAGAGGAGAGTGTGAGACTCTTCATTTCCTCAATGATGATGGCATGAGTAAAGGACAGCAGTAAGCCAACAAGGACTGGACCATCATGTAGAGGAACTGCTGTGGCCCCCGCCTGGTGAATCTGGGAGACCACAGCAGTGCTTACCAGTCCTTCATGATGCTTGAACATAAGCACCTCAGCATAGAATTGGTTGTACACATAGGTAATACCACACAATGCCATTTTCTGTACTGAAGTCCAATAAATGATGAGAATCTATTGATTTGTAATGTGCAGACAAATCCAACATTTGGATATGCTGTGCAGGAATTAGGATGGATATTGGAGGGATTGCTGTACTGTGAAAATTTAACTTAGACTGTATAATGGTTTTATCTTTATCTCTCACAATTAAATCTTCAACTGTTAAAATAAAAAAAGTGGCTATTTGTGTCTAGGTTTTCACCTGAGAGTGTCATGGTGGCCCTCAAGCACATCTACAGTGGCACCAGCACAGTTCCTGAAGGAGTGAGGGTTGGGGAGTTGGCAGCCTTGGCAGACATGCTGGCTCTTGATGGTCTGAAGGATGTGATTGCCCTGCACCTGAAAGCCAAGATGTGTCATTACTTCCACAAGGTGAAGAGAGTATCCTTTTCATATGTGCAGAAATGTGAACAGACTTTCCTCCTTTGAGAATAATATATATATATATATATATATATATATATATATATATATATATATATATATATATATATATATATATATATATATATATATATATATATATACACCAGAGCCCCAGGTCTGAGAAATAAAAGGATGATGAGTATGTATGTACATGAAAAGTAGTTATGTGTATATAATTTTTAGGTGAACAATTAGCACCTTATCAATTTCTCCTCAGCCATGCTCAGGGTGTCTGGAGGGTGTGCTAGACGTGCTTCCCATTGCTGGGGCATACTGCCTGGATGAGCTGTACCACCGGTGCCTGCGCTGGGTGGCCAGACACTTTGTTGTTGTCCTGCCCACCAGGAATTATGCTGCGCTTCCTCCTGAGGTGCAGGACAGGTGCCTTAAACAGCTGCTGGATGATATGGTCAGTATAAAATACAAATTCCATTGTTTCTGTCATGTTTTTATGTTTGCAATACGTTAATATCACGTTTGGATCACATACCCAATATAGGAAGTATTTCAAAGATCTATAAAATATATGTACCATATATGTACTGTTTGAAAAATTTTTGAAAGACAGCAAAGTCAGTCTTGATGCAACAGTGAATGTTTATATTATTTATGGTCCTGTCATTCTTGTGCTGCAGAGTGTGAGCAATGTGCTGGAAACTGCTTTAGGGTGTGAGAGGGTGTTGTCCTCCCTGCCTATGGTGCGCTGGGCCCAGCCAGTGTTTGACTCTGCAGCTCAGCTTCTTGAGTCAGCAACCAGCTTCATTGCAGCCAACATGAGTGGAGTTCTGGCTTCAGATAGGTACTGCTATCCTTCTTTAAGGTCCTTTGTTAGTTTGCAAGATTGTGAGAAAAAAGAAAATTTAGTTAGTTACATTGGATAGTTATTTTAAAGAGCAACAAAGACTTGGAAATAATAATCTTTAGAGACACTAATAAACAGAAGTCCATCACTTTGTTACTCCAACAGGTTTCTGGCACTGGGACGTGACAGTGGCTGGAGCATTGAGAGCCTGCAAGACACAATGAGAGTGGCGTGTGAACTGATCCGCCCTGACCAGGCTGTTCTGTCTCACCTTCAGCTAACCCAGCTCTTACAGGATAGCCAAGAAGAGGGAGCTCCAGAGGTGTCAGAGGTTAGACTTGATTTATTTTTTTTTATGTTGCACTGCTGAACATAGAGGCTAAGATTTTTTGTGTTGTATGCTGTAGATGTCTTGCTAACCTTATTTATTTCTTTATTCATCTCTCATTTTGTTTTACCTCTAGACTTATCTGACCTTCTTGGAGACATTGCTGGGTCAGGTGGAGAAGTTCATGGTCCATAATGCCAATCGGGTTGCTGTGTGTCGCAAGTGGCCTCTGCTGTCGCCGTCTGTCCAACGACGCATCAAGGATGCTGCACTGGTGGTGGTAGAGTTTTCACGCCCCACTGGTCCACGTCCTAAGCTTTCCTCCACCAATCGGGTATGGTGTCACGTTGCCTCAAGACTGAAAAGCTTTCCTTTATCATCTGAGCAATCACTATAGTTATAATACTTGTGTTTATACTTTGTTATTGATTGTCTCCAGAGACCACGAGGATCCAGCAGCGAGGGTACCCGAACCCCAGGTCGGCCAGGCGACCATCGGTTGATGCGCAGTGCCAGTGCCACCGCTGTCCCAAGCACTCAACGGCCTGGCACAAAGCGCACCCCAGCAGGTGGCCAGGAGCCTGCCCGTTGTCACACACCACCAGCTAGCCTACCCCGCCCACGCACCCACACACCCCCACCCACCCGTGCCTCCACTCTTCGAGCCCAGGCAAGGCAGAATGCCATCCAGAGGTCCCAGTCAGCCCGCACTGTAGCTGACCGGCCGAGGAGGACAAGACCTGTGAGTAGTGATGATGTCTTGAACTTTGCTTTACGTAGGATTTTTAGTTTCACTTTGAGAGATTCAATTGACATCCCAGCAAATGTTAATTAGTAACCACATTTCCTTTCTTCCAGGGTAATGACACATCCACTGATGAGGAGACTCAGTCCTCCACCAAGCGGACCATTCCCACTGGGGGCTTCACCAGGGGAGCCACCTTCACCCGTTCCTTGTCCCGACCTGACACCTCTTCCTCCCGTCCCCTTCCCCACACCCCCACCAGGTCATCAGGCCCCCCACCCTCTTCACGGCCCCGAACGCCAGGACCACTAGAGGGCTCCCAGCTACCTCGGAGAACTTCTGTCACTCAACGCACACCAAGCCAAACTGTGAGTATTCTCCTGGGCCGTTGTGTTCACCAGGAAGCCAGTCACTCAATTTACACACTGAGATGGTTGACGATTTCTTAGTCAACCAGAGGTGTTTACTTTGTTGCTTGTGGTCTGTTTTTCAACCTTCAGTTATTTTTCTTTTTGTTTTCTTGAAGAGGCAAGGCTTATGCTTACACAACAGGGAAGGTGAGTCGGGTGTACAGACTGTTTTGTTTGTTTCAAGTTTTGTGCCACCCCATGTGTAGACAACTGGTGGCCTTGATGCCTTGCATATGCTTCTTTCCAAACACTGGCCGTGCTCAAGGGCATTGTTTGCTTATGTCTGATCAGCTTTTTGATTCAGGCTTGTTAAATGCTCTTTTCTGCTTAACTATTTTAGCTTTTTAACACAGGCTTACAGGTGATGGTAAAAAGTGTTCATATCTTAAGTGAATTTTTACCTACAGAAAATGAGGGTGTAAGATCATCAGATTTTAGAACTTAAATTATTTTAACCTTTTGACCAGTACCAGGAAGAAAGCAATATACAAGTGAGGCTTGGAGAGTGTTGTGGGGACATAGCAGGTAGTAATATTCCCATGTTCCTTAGTCTTTGTTTGTACCTTTGTCACAGAAATTTTGATCTCACTTTAGACAAAATCCTTGGACCAAAAGCCTTTTGTTTAGTTAGTAGAAACTTCCTCTCATGTTAAAGAATAATTACTGAATTTTTAGTGTCTATTCCTCTCATATCCTTCATGATAAATGTACAGATTGATGAATTGTGTAGGAACTTTTAATGGAGACTTTTTATGAGTAATTGAGCATGCATTTGCCATCCTGCCCATCTTTATGTAAATAACTTCTGAACCAGTGCATGGCCAAGGAGAATAAGTTGTTATGTATGCATTGACACAACGATCATCCTCCTCACAACCTGTAGTCATTGTTCCTAACCTGTTTATCCTTCACCTTATTTTCTTCTTTTCTGTCACAGTTTTACTGATTTTATTTTCTCCATTCTGTATCCTTGGTTCTTGATTACCTTCCTGCTTTTTCTGCTTTCTCTCTCTCTCTCTCTCTCTCTCTCTCTCTCTCTCTCTCTCTCTCTCTCTCTCTCTCTCTCTCTCTCTCTCTCTCTCTCTCTCTCTCTCTCTCTCTCTCTCTCTCTCTCTCTCTCTCTCTCTCTCTCTCTCTCTCTCTCTCTCTCTCTCTCTCTCTCTCTCTCTCTCTCATTACACAGTGAGACCTTCCTTCTGTCCCTTTTCCTAGTCATATCCTCTCCTTCATCCTCCATGCAAGCTCTGTGCCATGATACAAGAGCCTTTGCTATGCCCTGTTTCTGATTCCTTTACCAAGAGTCCCTGACCTGTGAGTAACCATCTCCACTTCTGCCTCCCCTCCCATAGACCACAGGGAGCTCTGCCTCTGAAGATGAAATACCCCACAGAAAGTCCAGCCACACCCAAAGAAGCCAGAGTTTGACTCCAGTGCACAGGGGAGGCAATGATAAGGTTTGGAGTGTGCCTGTTATGTTGTGTTGAGTGAATGGCTCTGTTTCTCAGGATCATTTGTGTTAGAAATGTGTGCCTTCATGGCTTGTGCTGTGGAAATGTCCTACGCTTCTCCAGTTGCCATTTTTTATCTTGATGTTATTTTTCTTTCAGTTTTGTATGGGTATTCGCAGAGGAGTATTGTTTTACCCAATGTCTTCTTGTGTTCTGTTCATGTGGTACTGTTATTAATTTTCATGCATAATTAGTTATCTTGAAAGCTGTTTCACTTTAGCTGTGTTTGGTTCTTTCTTTGAATTTTCAAAAGATGGTAAGTACTGTATTAAACTAATTGCTGAAGGAGCAAAAGTTTTATTTATCAAGTTTTCTGTACAGTATATGCTATGATGTCAGCAGTTACAGCTTTGATTTGGCCTTTATATATCATAATTAAGTCATCCCATATAGTGGGGTAACCTACCTTGGTATCAGTTTCCTATAAAATGCACATCTATGCCCACAGCTCGTAATTAACCTTTAATTTCTGTTTGAGTGTCATCATTTACACCATCCTGACATCATGTACCATATATCAGCAGCCACTGTTTCTTCTCTCTGTGTTTGGTAACTGGGCCAAAAAAATTTCAGCTTGGCCGGACTCAGTCAACTGAGACCAGGTGCCGCACCCCCACCCACCAGCGGACAGAGCTCCGCAGCAGCACCAACAATCTCAGCAGATCGGGGGGCAGCACTACCATGAACAACCTTAGCAAGACAGGGGCAGGCAGCACCAACAATCTTAGCCGGGCAGGTGGAGGCAGTACCAACAACCTCAGCAGGACAGGGACTGGCAGTAGCACTAACAACCTCAGCAGGACGGGAGGCAGCAGCAACACCCTCACCAGATCAGCAGGGAGTGCAGCCCTGCAGGAGAACAAACCAGTTTCACACCAACCAGAAGGAAACTCTCACGGCCCGAGAACCCCCAGGGATCCTCGGAAACCAATAGATGTCAAGAATGGCAACTTGACACGGCCCAGGGTGGCAGCTCAGGGACGTAGGAGCACACGTTCTCCCCTAAGGGAACCTGGACGTAGCACAGGGGTGGGGGCAGGCAGAGGTTCCAGCCCTACTTCCTCCATCCACCTCTCCTCCGAGGGAAGAAGTCGGACCTCAAGTGTGACAAGCAGACCAGGAGGGGATGGGGGACCCTTCACTGCCACCCCCCCTTCTGTGGGGAGTCGCTCAAACACTTTCTGCAAGGATGACAATACCAATGTCACCAGGAAGACAGCTTTACCCTAGCCCTTCCCTCCACTTTCTCTTCCACTCTCTTCTTTTTGTGCATTGTAATCATTCCTCAATTTTATTTTGTGTATGAGCACTGAGATAATTTTTGTTTTTGTTTTAGTCTCAGTTGGTCCCAGTAGACAACCAGTATTAATAATTTACATAATTTCTTATAATTGGAAATCTCACACTCATTCTTTTGTCATCAAATTTGGCTCTACTTCATTATCTCCTTGTATTTCTATTACTGTCTTATTGCCAGTGCTCCAATGTTTTATTTATTCTTCTGTTTTTAGAGTTATTTGAAAAGATATTTTTTGTTTACCTAATTTTTCTATTTAGTTTTATTATAGAATATTAATATATATATCAAGATATATATCTTCTGTAGGGGTGATCTAGTTTACAGTATTCTAGAGCATTTTTTACTCCTAAGTGTGATACATATATGCATTCTTATTTATTGCAGATTGTGAATCTAGGCATTGTAATGTGTCTTACATTACTAATATTTTTTGTGTATGAAGAAATTTCAGAGCCATCGAAGGCATGAATGAAAATGTATACTTGTCAGGCCAGGAATTGTTTCCAGCTCAAGAAACAGCTGCATGAAAGCTGCTCTAATGTGCCATAGAAACGTAACATTGCTTAGCAATATACAAGTATCAACAAATATACAGATAAATGCAATATGTGGCTATAGTAATGCAGGTTCATAATATATCAGCTGCAGGTATAAATCATCAGCCTCTAGTCATTCGCTATAGTTGAGCTTGAGCAAGAAGCCGTAATCAAGAAAGATGACGTACTCGGTGCCATAAGAAGTATATAACTAGTGGCCATGCTACCTGCTCCTCAGAGTTTTTATTTACTTATTTATTTTCTAATGAATACGAAGTATAATTTTACATATTACTTAGGAGTAGATTCCAGTGGCTTTACTATGATAGATATGTTTTACCTACCAAGTAAAGTAGATCATAAGTGGATGTATGTGACTAGTGTTAGTTTAGACAATATTAGAGGAATTATATTTGACAGAGGGAATACTGAGACCTTGAAAAGGACAGAAAAGGTGTAGAGACTGGAACAGGATAAACCCAGTTGTTGAGAGGAGAGAGGGACAGGCCACAGTCAGAAGAGAGTGAGACTAGTAAGATAAGAGGCAGCTATGGCAGCCATGGTTTTGTGAGTGAGAATAGTTGTAGCAGATGATGAAACGCTGGGAAAGGGTCAATAATATTCCAGTCTAATTTCCGGGGAAGATGCAAGATGTGATGAATATGTGACGTGTGGTTCGGAATGTCAGCCGTCTTATGCCGGTGCAGGGACATTTATTATAGACATAACTAACACCAAGCCATAAGAAGTCATTAGCATTTTTTTAAAGCTGCATGCAGGAAAAAACCATTCTGGGTGGTGCTTTGCATACATATTCATATCTGCTGTGTACCAAAGATGTTGCTCTCATCCACTGATTCTTTGCTGCAATGATTGCTTTTCTGATATCTGTGATATTTCAATGTAAGTATTTATATAAGTTATAAATACATTAGTGTGTGCACAAAGGTTTTATTTTTTTTATGTTAATTACATTTTGTAGGTGTGTGTACATAAGTCGAATCAAAGGTGGATTTGATTGAGTTTGACCAATACATAATATGTTTTGATCCCAAGACAAAGGAAACTTTAGTTGCTGATGAAACGGATCAAAGATTTCATTCAGATTTCTGTAAATAGCATTGGTACAAAGTATGTGTTCCCAAATACATATAATGTAGCATGCAATTTTTTGTATGAAAATTCATCTCGAGTTATGAAGTTACCCATTATTTTAAGGATCTTTTCCATCTAACAAATAGCACATGAAGCTTTTAACTTAAATGACTCAAAGAGGAATTGACATCATATGACATGTAAATACTAATGGTCTCTGAGAGAACATGTTAAAATCTATGCTGTATAATTTTGTCTCGTTTTTGTATATGAATTTAACTCCCAGCGTGGAGTATTTAGGTGCCAAGGCAACGCATGATTTCAGAAGGAAGAACTTCGAATGTCTGAACTATTCTTAACTTCCAGCTTATTTTTAAGATATCTTTTAACTTGGAACACCAAAAGCCTTGGAATCTTGCTAATCAATGGCTGACAATATTTTCCTAGGCCTCAGTTACTATTATTTAAGATTACTGCTACTTATACTACTACTAACTAAGGCTTGCAGTTCCATAATTGTGACTATAACATGTGCCTGAGTATGATCTGAAGTCTATTAATTTTTTTGTAATATTTTTCTTTATACGAGTATTAATATGTTTGTGTTCTTTCATCCGTGAGTCTTCATACTTGTTTTGTCACAGGAGTAGTCTGTCTGTATCCAGTTAAGTATCATTTGTAAACAATTGTCTGTGCATTGTGCTTTAGTCTCATTATTTATATGATTTATAGTTTTTATAAGCAGATCAGCCAAAGGTATTTCTTTTCTACTCAAATGTTAACTTTAAACATCTAATATATTTACAGGATATCTTTATGACACGTCTGGTCTATCTGTGAAGTTTATTTTGATCAACTGTTCATTTGACTCATTCCATTAAATATTGATTTGGCTGCCAAGACTTGTATGCTGTGTTAGTCTCTTGCTAGTCCTGTGCGAGTGTGTGTGACGGAGCGAGTGTCTTGTGTCACGAATATCAATACTTTATCAGACTATTAAGACACTTTGATTTCATCCTTGGTACTCACCTAGGCTGCAGCATGTCATCATTTTATTTATCATCCTCATTTTTTTCCTTGCAGAGTTAGATGGCTGAGGAACCACTACAGCTATTATTTATTATTATTATTATTATTATTATTGTTGTTGTTGTTATTATTATTATTATTATTATTATTATTATTATTATTATTATTATTATTATTATTATTATTATTGGTGGTGGTGGTAGTAGTAGTAGTAGTAATTTGATTTATATATTTCTTTCTTGCTTTCTGTACTCTGATTTCATCTTGCCCAGGCTTCCTCCATATAGTCACTAGGTCTACATCAAGTCTTTTTCACTGGTCCTAACAGTGGTCTCGTAGTTACAGTGTATACGTGTCAATTATGTGAATCATGTGAGGGATGTTTCTGTACTCCTTTCTAATAATGAGATTCCAGCATAGTAACCACACTAAGACAGATACAAATGAGGACTAAGATACTAGGATACGTAGGACGATGACAAATGATGATGCATTAGGACAGAGCAAAGAGGCACAGGGGCAGTGGAGTAAGACTGGGTAGTAGGGCGAGTTAGTAAAACAAGACTAGCTAGGGCAGGAGGGCAACAGAGTGGGCCTCGTGTTGTGTCCTCTTCTCCTCCTCCTCCTCTCCCTTCCGAAAACACCACATCAGAAACCCAAGAAATTAACAACAAACACAGCATAATCCTTAACAAACATAGTCTCTCTCTCTCTCTCTCTCTCTCTCTCTCTCTCTCTCTCTCTCTCTCTCTCTCTCTCTCTCTCTCTCTCTCTCTCGTCGGCTTTCCCAGTCAACACGAAAACCACTAAACTCACAAGAATACAGAAATAAACAAGTAACCCTACAAACCAAAACACTCCCGTTCTCTTCGTCTTCGGACACGCCCACTTCGCAGTCAGCTGGGTTGCGTCACGTGGCAGGAGAGTAAAAAGTGACGATGT
This sequence comes from Scylla paramamosain, assembly GCF_035594125.1. Classification (NCBI taxonomy): domain Eukaryota; kingdom Metazoa; phylum Arthropoda; class Malacostraca; order Decapoda; family Portunidae; genus Scylla; species Scylla paramamosain. Next base: position 17,498,026 of record NC_087169.1, read on the forward strand.
TTTGGTTAGTAAGGTTCAAAATGGATTAAATTTCAGGCGCTCCCCGCCTTCACAACCCGTGGGCAATGTGGGTCACGGGGCTGGAGGGTTAAGAGGCGTAGGAGCAGTGGGTGGGGGAGGGTATAGGTCATGAGTAGAGAGATAGAGAGACGGAGAGATAGGGTCTGTCATAAACACTTCGGGAGGGAGAAAGGGGAGGCGATATGACCACCCGCTCTTCATTGCTCCATTTAGCTACCCTCCCCTTCATCCCAGCCATACATAGGGTGCCTCTATCCCTTGTCTGCTATACCATACATGACCACGCTGACTCCACTTGTGTATGGCGTGCGGCCTTGATGGGGCAGGACGAGTGAGTGAAAGAGAAGGAATAGAGGGAAGGGAAATAAGTGAAAGTTGAATTAGTAATTGATTTTGTTAATTTATTTGATGTATTTATTAATTTGTATACTTATTTTTATTTTTTTTATTTATTGGGTTGATTTTGTGTATTTTTTGTTTATAATCTTTGAGTTTTAAAAGGTAGATTTTTTCCTTGTTTTATTTTTTTCTTATTTTCATCGATATGCGATACTTATTATTATTATTATTATTATTATTATTATTATTATTATTATTATTATTATTATTGTTATTATTATTACTATTATTATTATTATTATTGTCCTCATCAATCATTATGTGTGTGTGTATGTGTGTGTGTTTGTGTGTGTGTGTCCTAGAACCATCATAGCAGCCATCACTCCACAAGTTATCAACGTTATCATTATATTTAGACCACACTCGCATTACTTCTTACACCTCCTTCATCCCTCCCTCTGTGTGTGTGTGTGTGTGTGTGTGTGTGTGTGTGTATGTGTGTGTTGCGTACACGCGCCTTCGTCTCCACGTCGATGATAAGTGAGTTTCGTAATGCTAATAATAATAATGAGAGAGAGAGAGAGAGAGAGAGAGAGAGAGAGAGAGAGAGAGAGAGAGAGAGAGAGAGAGAGAGACCCTTACTCTATTTTATTTTCTACTGTTAAACTCCTTATGTGCCTCAATTAAATTTCTGACGAGATACACACACACACACACACACACACACACACTGCGAGCAAACTTTCATTTAGCCCCCGCGCGCGCGTCAGTGTGTGTGTGTGTGTGTGTGTGTGTGTGTCCACCTAATGTCTTGGTACACATGAAAAAGAGATAGTGAAGTGGAGGAGGAGGAAGAAGGGGAGGAGAATAGTACTAGATAAGTAAGAAAGAAAGAAAGGGAAATAAAAGAGATAAAAAAAGAAGTGAGCTGAGAGAGAGAGAGAGAGAGAGAGAGAGAGAGAGAGAGAGAGAGAGAGAGAGAGAGAGAGAGAGCAAAAAAACAACTGTAGTCCTGAAGTAACTAATACGGGTTTCATTTCAGCTTCTAATAGGTTAAGAGGTTAGGTTAGACAGACAGATCAGGTTAGGTTACATTAGTATTAGATCTTCAAGTTTACAATGTTAGAATTTCCTTTAGTTTTTCTCTCCTTTTCATATTTCGTTCCAAACCTTCTCTATTAGCAAGTCAGAGTGTATGCAAATGGTACCACTGAGGAAGGTATAAATGACTAGCCTCGTATCCTTTTCCGAGGTGAGGCCTGAGCTGAAAGGAAGTGCCGGCTGCGTCTTTACCTCTAATAAGGCGTGGGCGTATGTAGAAAAGTGAGGGGCGTGGCGAGGGAGGGAGACAGGAAGAATGAAATATGAAAAGGTAATGGCGAAAATACGTGAGGCGTAGGACGGAGAGGACGGAAGGGGAAAGGAATAGAAAGCAAAGGAAAGGCTGGCGTTTACAAGTGGCGGAAGAAGTGATGGAATGATGGAGTATAGAGGAAAGATGAAGTTACCGTTGAAAAATATAAGAGGTAGGAAGTGAGATGTATAAGGGAAGAGAGAGAGAGAGGAGTGTCTGGCGAGGGATGAAGACCAGAGAGAGAGAGAGAGAGAGAGAGAGAGAGAGAGAAGCCCTTAGCCATCCTCAAGGTGTAGATTAAAGCAGGGAGTCGTAGGGAAGGGCGTGGGGGATGGGCACGGGTTGGGTTGATTTGAATACAGGGCGGCAGGGGGCGGAGAGAAGAGATGGGAGGGTTCTCTGCCAGTCTTACCCTTCAGCGCTGGAGAAGAAAGTAGTGGTGGTGGTGGTAGTGAAGAAGAGAACGTACTTAGAGAGCATTGGGTGATGAAGATATGAATAAAAAAAAAATGAATAGGACGACGAGGGAAAAGTAACAAGAATGCTGAAAATAGAAAAGAGGAGAGGTGGGAGAATCTTTAAAGAATAACTAGAGAAGATAAAAGATAATATTAAGTAAAATAAGTGCTGAAGAAGACGTGTTGGTAAAGGAGACAGGAGATAAGGCAGCTCAGAGGATGTAGGATGTGAGAAAGAGGAGGAGGAATAGGAGAGGGAAAGTTAAGTAAGGAGGATACGTGAGATAAGATAGAGAGGGGGAGAAATAAGAGGAGTGGGGAATAGGATATGGATACAAGGATACAAGATTAAAGAGAGGGAATGAGAGGCAACTACGAAGAAAGAAGAAGAAGAAGAAGAAGAAGAAGAAGAAGAAGAAGAAGAAGAAGAAGAAGAAGAAGAAGAAGAAGAAGAAACAACGGAGGAAGAGGACTTGGGGTACGAGTGGATGGGGAAAAGAAGAGGAAGGAAGGAGGAGGAGGAGGAGGAGGAGGAGGAGGAGGAGGAGGAGGAGGAACAAGTCCTGAGGGGTTGATGTGCAGAGAATTTGAGAGAGAGAGAGAGAGAGAGAGAGAGAGAGAGAGAGAGAGAGAGAGAGAGAGAGAGAGAGAGAGAGAGAGAGAGAGAGAGAGAGAGAGAGAGAGAGAGAGAGAGAGAGAGAGAGTCATGTTGCTTTTAAAATTACGTCTGACAATTATGATTGATTTATTTTTCTTCTGTCATCAAAACACTTAAAATTTGAAACATTGCAAGGCCTTCGCCAGTAGTATCTCCACTGGTCCACCACTCCACTCGATCCACTCCCACTAACACCCGCGCACTCCCGGCACCACTCCACAAACCCTATACTACTCCCATCCACTCGCAACATTACTCCACTACTGCCAACTACTCTTATCCACTC
>NC_087169.1:17508641-17583641 GCF_035594125.1 Scylla paramamosain
TTTCATCGCCCTCGTCCTCCTCCTCTTCCTCGTCCTCCTCCTTTAAACCCTTCCCCGATTTACTCCGCGTCTCTGAATTTAATTAAGAATGTTTGGGAAAAAAGGAGTGGTCGAGAGCTCCGTTCTTACCCCAACAATGGTGACCTTAGAAGCCATATGACGCTCACGCCCACCTCTCTCTCTCTCTGTGCGTGTGTGTGTGTGTGTGTGTGTGTGCTCGTAACCACCCCATCCACCCACACACTGTCTCTCCACCCCCTCCCCCCATTACTGCTAACTGCACGAGCTGTCTATATTAATTTGCGTTTTCATGTTGCTTGCTTGCTCCTCTCTCTCTCTCTCTCTCTCTCTCTCTCTCTCTCTCTCTCTCTCTCTCTCTGATAAGACAACCTTCATATCGATTTTTTTTTGTTTTGTTTTGAGAGAGAGAGAGAGAGAGAGAGAGAGAGAGAGAGAGAGAGAGAGAGAGAGAGAGAGAGAGAGAGAGTATAATAAGTAGACACGTTGTTGACATTATCTACACACGTTTTCACTCACTGGGTAAGAAGCTGTCAAAAGAAGAGGATAAGGAGGAGGAGGAAGCAGAAAGAGGAGGAGAGGAAGGAACGCAAGAAAGCAGGCGAAAGGAGAATAATAATAATAATAATAATAGTAGTAGTAGTAATAATAATAATGATACTATTATTATTATTATTATTATTATTATTATTATTATTAAAAGTAGTACTTAGTATGAGGAAGCAGAGGCGGAGGAAGAGAGAAAGAAAGAACGAAAAGTAAACAGTCGACAAAGAAACATGATATGTAAAAAAAAACAAAGAAGTGAAAAAAAAGAACACTAATTAATTATACCGTTAAAACAAAGACAGTAGTTATTGTAGTTATTTTCTTCTGTTTTCGAGATTAACACTAAGGAATACAAAGGAAGAAGAAAACAGCTGAACCCTTACGAGGTTGCTTGGGAAGGAACGAAGGAGAGAAAGATGGTAGGCTTGCAAGTGAGACAAACAGACAGACAAAACAACAAACTATCCCTCGTCTTCTTAAGGCCATCAGCAGGCAGAAGGAAGATGGGGGAGGGGGGAGGGAGAGACGGGGGGGACAGGCGGTAAGAGTCAGGGGGGATCGGTGGGTTCTGGTTACAGGAGTTAAAAAGGGGAGTTAAGGAATCGCCAGTTTTGTGGATGGGCCCGTCTCTCTCTCTCTCTCTCTCTCTCTCTCTCTCTCTCTCTCTCTCTCTCTCTCTCTCTCTCTCTCTCTCTCTCTCTCTCGTGAGGACCGCAAGGTCTGTTGTGGCCTGTGTATCTATGTAACTCTATGTAACTCTCTCACTCTCTTTCTCTTTCCTTTTCCCCTTTTTCCCTCCTCCAAATGAAGGTAATCCTTAAAATCTTGCATATACTTATTCTCACTGATCTCCTCCTCCTGTTCCACTTCCTCCTGCTCTTTCTCTTCCTCATCTTCTTCTTCTAATCATTAATAAGACGAGTGTCTTACGAAATCAGGAAGTCACACACACAAAAAAAAAAATTTCTCCATTACCATTACTGTCACTTATGTTTTTTTTTTTTTTTTTTTTTTTTTTTTGCGTATATTGGCTACTGACGTAAATGTATCTGGGCTGGAGGAGGAGGTGAATGAGTCTCCTTAAGTTCAATGCGGGCACACACAGTTATCCTTGAGTTATCCAGAGGTGCACGTGTTCTATCACCAATCCTACGTGACCACGACGGCCGCACGCTTCCCTCACGAGGTCCCATGCGGGCACTCAGTAATAAGCTTTTGATGCCTCGCTTGAATGAAAAGAATCCACGCTCTCTTCTTTGGCCATGCTCTCATCTTATACCCAAAGTCGCGATCTTTGTAAATCCTTGTAGTTGCAGTAGTAATAGTAGTAGTAGTAGTAGTGGTAGAAGTAGTAGTTATCATTCACATCATTATTGCATACATACGCGACAGTGCAATATAAAAAGATGCTAAACCCTCTGTTTAGCATAAGATTCCATTGCAGCAATGAAAAAACAAAACTAACATTAGCAATTAGACACCATAATCATGAGAGACAAGGAGAGGGAGGGAGAGAGTGAAGAGCTACGTAGAAGACCCGTCACTTGACACTTCACGTAGGAATAAACGCTGCTAAACAAAATGACAAAATCCCATCTGAGAGAGTAAGGAACCATTATGAAAGAAGAGAGAAGTGAGGAGAGCAAGCGGGACCTCCATGCAGTCATCCCACCCCTGCCAACACTGAACAGATGTGTCAGCCGCACTAGACCCACGCAGCACATCCATCCATCACTCTGCTCTTATCTTACCGCCTCTCATGGCCTGCTCTGAGTACTGTCTATGATGTGGCTGGGAAGGAGGGACTTTCATGTGTGCGTGTGTGTGTGTGTGTATTTAACCTATTAGTAATGTTTTAGTTGCGTTTTTTTTTACGGGACTGAGTCAAACTTGTAATGTCCTGTGTTTTTAATTTGCTCTCTGTGTGTGTGATATTCAAGAGAGAGAGAGAGAGAGAGAGAGAGAGAGAGAGATTTCGTGAAAGCTCATTTTACTTTCGCTCATGACAAGGTAGATTCTCTCTCTCTCTCTCTCTCTCTCTCTCTCTCTCTCTCTCTCTCTCTCTCTCTCTCTCTCTCTCTCTCTCTCTCTCTCCTCTATATATATATATATATATATATATATATATATATATATATATATATATATATATATATATATATATATATCTTCTTTCTTTCTGTCTATCTATCTGTCTATCATTATCTCCACCCTCAGGTTCCCAATCAGCGCATTGAGCTCATCTTCCTGGTGGACGCCTCGGCCTCAGTCGGGGCAGAAAACTTCTTCAACGAGATCAAGTTCGTCAAGAAACTCTTAGCAGACTTCGCCGTCTCTTATAACCAGACGAGGGTGGCCGTCATCACCTTCTCCAGCAAGCACAAGGTGAGGGAAAGTGCAATTCTCCTTTTTTTTTTTTTTTTCTTTCCTACCTTTTCACCTTTCTCATCCTCTACGCGGACGCCTGTGTTTTTCTTCCTCACTTCTTCCTCTTCGTGTATGTTAGTTTTTCTTTGTTTGTCCTTTCTTCCTTTTCTTTCCCACAATTCTTCGTTCCTTTCGTGTTACTTCAGATGGAAATAGTGTCAATATCTCTCTCCATTCTTTTGAATTTTCTTCCTTCCCGCTTCACTTTCTTTTCTTCCTTCCTGTCTGCCATCTTTCCTTAAAACTTCGTCTGCCTCCCACTTTCCACCTTCCTTCTAGTTCATCCTCCTCCCTAACTTCCCTCCCTCCCTCTCACCCTACCACCAGTAACCTACAGTAACTCATCTGTCCCTATCTCACAGGTAATTCGGCACATTGACCATGTGACTCAGGCCTCGGAACAAAACCACAAATGCTCGTTGCTGGAGAGGGAGCTTCCGAGGATCAGATACTCCGGGGGCGGCACCTACACTCTTGGGGCACTCCTGGAGGCTCAGGTTATTATTATTATTATTATTATTATTATTATTATTATTATTATTATTATATGTTTTTATTGTAATTGTTCTTAGTTATATTCACATTACCAAGTTAATCAGGTAATAAAGCGAGTATATGAAACAGTTTTAGAATTACCGGTTCAGGCGAAGTTTACATTATGATAAGGATTCGTGGATGATTGTTAGGACTAGTGTGGGCTGTCAGCTTTGGTGTTTTCACTGTCACTAGTGAAAACACTTTGGTGTTTCACTGTCAGTAGTGTTATCTCACTCTTTGTGACGCATTGTCAGAGTGTGACACTTATTACTTCATCTAAATTATCCTAATCTGAGCAAAACTTAAAGCACTAAAACTTTTAAACTACTCGATCCCTTTTTTTGCCGGCAGTGTTGCTCTTCAAAACTTGCACCAAAACATTTTACAAGACTGAGGGGAAATCATAACAAAGGAGTAATGGTAGGACTGTCTAGGATAACCAAACACCACTTGAGCCATGGAGATCCTCATGGTTTGACTAGTAAAATCCTTGAGTGTCATGTCGTGGGTTTAATTCAGTAATCATTCTTGCTGCTCCTCCCAATACAAGTGTGATCCTCGTGTACAGTGGCAGAAACTCTTTGCTCTCTCACCACAATTTTTCAAGGCCACAGGGATGATTAGCTGGATCCTCAAGAGTGTTTCTCCTGTTAGTAATGTAGAAATCATATTAATTTGTCACTAGAATTGTAAAACCAACCTTACAACCTGAGTAACATCAATTAGAGCCTTTCAATGTAGTGGAGGTACAGCGCATAAGTGTTACAGAATATGGTGCCTTGACTGTAGTGGAGGTACAGCGCATAAGTGTTACAGAATATGGTGCCTTTCACTGGTGGACATATAATTTTTCTAGTTTATAGCTACATAAGTACTTCTGTAACTTAGAAAAGACATCATTAATTTCCTCTTTTAACTATTTTTGTGCTTTGAATGTTGATAAAGAGTAACCGCAGCTGTAAAAGGGTTAATCTTATCCATCATTCAATCCATCCCTCTCCAGAGCATCATAGCCCTGGCCAGACCTGATGCCATAAAGGCTGTCTTCTTGGTGACCGATGGCTACAGTAATGGTGGGGACCCGAGGCCTGCTGCTGCTTTCCTGCAAGCCCGAGGGGTGCGAATATTCACGTTTGGCATCCGGAATGGCAATGTCAAGGTGAGAAGTAGAAGCGTGTATAGAGAGGAAGGGAAAGGTGTCTCTGTGTTTGTATGAATATCTAACTAGCTCTGTTTATTTAACTGAATTTTATACATTCATCTTCTGTTTAATTCTGATTTTCATTTTTAGGTATGGTATTTGATATTAATGCTAGTAGCAGCAAAATTGCCCTTGCATAATTCCTCAAGAAACAAGATACTTATTCCTAAGAGATAAAAAAAATAACATAAACAGAAAAAAAATATGCCATTTGCTAAGAGAAAGGTTAGAAGATGATCTTAGCAAGTTAACAGTTATGGCTCAAAGTGATATCTTTGTCTCATGTGTCTTTCTGCATCCCTGTCAGGAGCTGTATGACATGGCCTCTGTCCCAAAGGAAGAACACTCATACATCCTTGATTCCTTTGAGGAGTTTGAAGCGTTAGCAAGGAGAGCACTGCATGAAGGTAGGATATATCTTTTCCATATCTTTTCTTCAATCTAGTCCCATCCTTTTTCATATATTGTAGTTTCTCCTTCATTACATTTCCTGTTTCTATTTTTCCCCACTTTTAATTCATTCATTTACTTATCTGTAGTTTATTTCAAATAATATATCTTTTATCTCTTGTTCCTGGAAACAGTGAGAAAAAGAAGAAAGTTTTATCCATCTACGAGTGAACTAACGTATACTGCTTGCTTCCCCCCAACCCCCCGCCCAGATCTACACAGTGGTGTGTACATGGAGCAGGACAGACGTGCATGCCTCAAGCTGTGCCAGGATGGAGAGCTGAACAGCTGCTGTGACATCTACGCTTCCTGCACCTGTGGCACTCACACGGGCCACTATGCCTGCGCCTGCCGTGAGGGTTACTATGGCACAGGTCTGCGTGGTGATTGCAGGGGTGAGTGTGCTGGCTGTTTTTTTGCCACATGATTGCTTGTGATTCTTAAGCCTGGTTGTCATACACTGCTCATCCAGCTCTATGATGGAAGACAAGGATGTCAGATGAAATAATAATGATGATGATAATATGTTGATAGTGTCCGTGTTGGATTGACAGGGTGCTGACTGATTCCATGGATATTATAGTTTTATGTGTCAGTATCCTTTTCCTCTTTGGTATATTTTTACATATTACAATACTGCTATATATTTTATATACCATAGAAAATTGCATGTAGCATCTTGGCTTTGGTCTTCATTGTTGAGAAGAATTTTATAATGTGTATATATTTGAATATTTTTGTTTTACTCAGCACTACTATTGGTATCCACCTACAGCATGTCCAGCAGGCACATACAAGAACACACAGACCCCTGGGGATGTTTCCACCTGCCTGCCGTGTCCAGACCCCAACATGCTGAGCTCCTCGGGCTCCACCTCTCGCCAGCAGTGCTACTGTAAACGTGGCTACACCCAGATTGGAATGAGATGCACCAGTGAGTAAAACTATTTAGACTTTGAAATGGGCAGTATAAGGGTGATTTTTACTATTATGGACAATGAAGTGACAACAATACAAGATGGAAATATTTAGTTCTGATCGTTATGCCTTTCCATGTTTCGTAAAATAGTTGAATGCATGTTATTAGTATGATTTGGAAGATACCACTTACAGCCAAAGAAGTGTTCAAGTGATTCAATGTTTTCAGTGCTTGTAGTTTCAGATTTGCTTACAAAGATCATTTAAGTTTTCTGAAATTTAGTAATGAGTTTCATATTATTGTCACCAGTTAATTGGTGAATTATAAATGAGTTGAATTTCTATATCATTTAGTTACATAGACTAAAGATGATTTTATTAAATACTACCTAATGTCTCTCAAATTCTGCTTGCTTCATTACCAGTGATGCAGTGCCCAGTACTCAAGCCACCTCAGAATGGTTATTTTGTGCGCAAGACATGTGGTAATGTGGTGAATGCAGCTTGTGGCATCCGCTGCAATTCTGGTTACACCCTACAGGGCTCCTCCATCCGACTGTGTGGCGAGGATGGTGTCTGGAGTGGCGGTGATGCACATTGTATCAGTCAGTATCATCAGTGCTTCTTATTTTTTTTACTTCACTGCAACAGTATTTGTTATTATATTCCCTGAAAATCCTGAAGGGCATTAGATGATTGATCTCAATGTTAATGATCATTTTCATTCATTGAACAGTGAAATCATGTCAGGAGCTCCATGCTCCTGGCAATGGGACTGTGCAGTGCTCCCAGGAGCAGCCCACCATAGACACTGAGTGCACCTTTGGTTGTGATCCGGGATTTCAGTTGGTGGGCTCACAGGTTAGGACCTGCTTGCCGGTGGCTATGTGGGATGGCATCCCTGCATATTGCAAACGTAAGGCAACAGGCTTCACAGTTTTGTGTGTAATATCAATATTTTGACATAATGACAGGTGAACAGGTCTATGTCTGACAGTTGTATGGTGTATCATAGGATGTATAATCAAGGGATAAGGAACTGAATGAGAGTTTCTTCAGAGAATTATGTTTTAATTTGTTTATATAGTAATGTCAGCATAATTTTAAGATACTTATTACCCTTGAGTTTGGAAATCCTCTTCCCGGATAAGAATCTACTCATACTTGTTGTACCTGTGATCAAGAAAACTCCTATTCCACAGCAATCTTCTGTCCCAGCCTGCCACCCATCCATCATGGAAGAGTCAGCCCAGCCTCCTGCTCATCCCCCAGACCCAAGTATGGCATCAACTGTGAATACACATGTGACCCAGGCCACCAGATGACTGGGCCGAGGTGGACCAGTTGTGTCAGCCATGGTGTGTGGTCTGCTAAGGGCAAGACTACCAGATGTGTCGGTGAGTTGTGTGACCTTGGTGGTTGCAGCTGTGAAGTGTTTGATGAAGACTTTACATCAGGTTTTCTTTCTACTATTAGTTAGTTAGTTAGTTAGTTAGTTCATTGGTCAGTTAGTTAGGGAGTTGATGATGTCATTTATGCAGTGTAAGGTGAAAACTTTATGTATTTTAAGAGTGCATTTTCTTTTGCCGATATTTTGTGTGCATTTCTTAGACTTTATTGTGTAATTAACTACTTGTTCCTTCTGTCTCCTGAGATGTGACCCCACCTGTCATCCAGTGTCCTGCCAACAAGACAGTGGCCACAGAGCCCCATGAGAGCTATGCCTTGGTTCGCTGGGATGGGCCACACATCACTGGTGAGTCACTTGTATCACTGAAATAGCTTGTAGTAACTGGTTGGTCTAGAAGGTTTTAAGAATATTGTGATATGGATCTCTGGAGGATAAGGGATGTTCAAAATTAATAAAAGAGAGTATGGTATTGTACAGTATAATTCCTGGTGTGGCTTTAGATGGATAAATAAATATTCTTTTGTGTAAATAAATCCCTTTCTACTAAGGGCTAATGGGGCTAAGAGTATGAATGATGTGTGTGTGTGTGGTGCTTTGTCAGGGCCACCCCATGTGGGATTGCTGACCTGGTAAGTAGATAGATAGATAAATGGATATTATGTTTTTTGGGAACTAATGAGTGTTTGGTTCTGTTTGGTTGCTGTACTTAACACCTCCATGTCAAGGGTTCACTCCCAATCAAAGGTGCCTCTCATGGCTCAGAATTTATCCTGCCTTTAGGGATGTATCACTAATGCATATGACATTTGTTTATATCACAGATAATGCAGGGAATGAGTATGTGGGTGTGGCGTCCATTCCTGTGACCACCCAGCCAATGAAGCTTTCCATTGGAACACACACAATCACCTACTTGGCCAAGGACAAGATGGGCAACAGAGCCTCATGCAAGTTCTCCATCACAGTTCTGGGTGAGGGAGGATGCATTGTGTGGTATCATAGCTTTTGGTTTGGTCTGTATGAGACCTGAGAGATTGTTATCATTGCACTGTTAGCCTATTAGTTTGATGGTCTCATTGTTGATCTTAAACTATTGTAATCCAATTTTTGAAATTTTCATTAGTTTTACCTGAATGGTTTAGGTATCCTCTTGCTGTGTAATTTATTTCACAAGTGCAGCAATGCAGCAATTTCATGAAAATAAGCTCATTTCATAAACTCAATAACTAAGGTTCTCTCTCTCTCTCTCTCTCTCTCTCTCTCTCTCTCTCTCTCTCTCTCTCTCTCTCTCTCTCTCTCTCTCTCTCTCTCTCTCTCTCTCTCTCTCTCTCTCTCTCTCTCTCTCTCTCTCTCTCTCTCTCTCTCTCTCTCTCTCTCTCTCTTCCTTGTGACTGGGAAGATGAGGAGGCCCCGAGGGTGGACTGGTGTGAGTCACCGCCCATCTTCCTCTCCCATGAGGAGGATGTGGATGTGTACTGGGAGGAACCGATTTTCTCAGACAACTCAGGCAAGGAGGTGCAGGTAAGAGGAGACAAAGTGCACTTGAAATATAGTATAGTACATGTGCTTTTCTTACATCTCTTCACTCCCTTAGATCACTCCTTGTGTACTGTTAAATTAAGCATTTTACAGGTTATTAAGAATGAGATATGTGAATGTAATCCTTTCACTTCAGGTTACTCGGTCATTAGATCCAGGACGGTTCCCTCAAGGTGACACGCTGGTGGAGTACCTGGCCATGGATGAGGCAGGAAACACAGCTTCCTGCAACATCACCATCACTGTGCAGAGTAAGTAACAGCAACTGCCTCTGTTGAAGGAGTGAGGTTTAACAAATTGTATTGCAAAGATTCCTTCATTTGTATGCATATGTTTATGTTCACTGCTGTTGATGCTTATCCATCTACAGGTATTTACCAAACTGAAAGCTTCCTTGGTTTATCCTTAAAGGCAGACAGATCAAGAAGGAAGCAATTTAACAGTATCATAGTTTTTAGTGCATATGAATACCTTTCTTTAATGTTAGAATTCTCTTTTTTCTTTAGTTCAGTGAATCACTATAATTGTCTTCATTATTCAAAAGAGCAAGTTTTCTGTTAATATAAGGTAACCCTGCTTTGTGCTGAGCTGGTACTTCCTATGCAACTAGTTTGTCATCCTCAGTGTTTTCATCAGTTCTGAATTGGGCATGAAAATGTTAATTCACATTCTTACTTAAAATCTTGAATCATGTCACCTTATGACAAGGAGATAACAGTTAATTCTTCATTTTCCTCCCTTCACAGAGCATGCCTGCCAACTGCCGGTGGATCCCATCAATGGTGCTGCCAACTGTACCGAGAACCCATCTGCCATCTTCTGCACCCTCACATGTTATGATGGCTATGCCTTTGCCATGAGGCCACAGCAGGATTACTTCTGTGCCTATGATGGTGTTTGGCTCCCAGATGACAATCCAATGCCATTCCCAGACTGTTCAGGTAGATTAGAAAGGATAATTTTCCCTCCATTTAATCATTTATTAGAAGATATTTAAGAATCTATTTAGTTAATACAAGGAAAGTGAAACAATCTTGAAGTAGATATTGTGGCTGGTGTGAAAATGAAATGAAAAGAGACATCACAGTGACAGGAGGGTTTTGATGCGTGTTTTCTCCTTCAGTGACATCAGTGTCAAACAGCATTGCTCAGGAAGGAGAGCTGGCGCTGGAGGACGATGGCTCTGTGTGTGATGACATTTTCCTCATGGGACAGGTGAGAGAAAGAGAGAGAGACTAAAATCAACATGAGTTTATATTCAATAACACCAGAAAACAATGAAATACTATTAACATGAAATCTTCCTTCCCTTCTAGGTGGAGAACCAACTGGAACAGAAACTGGAGCAGGCCCTGAACTCAATGTGCAATGAGGATGTAGTGTGTGAGGTGGCAGCTGTGGAGGCAGTATGTGAAGAGATTCTGTCTGAGGCAGAAGAAGAATACAACTCTATTGACTTCTTCAGGAGAAAGCGGTCTGTTCCTTACATGTCCTTCGTCCCAGATGAACCCCTGGAGCCCGGCTGGAAGTACTGGATCCGGGGCAGCGGCAACACTCGGGTCAAGAGGGTCAGGAGAGGAGCTCTGGAATTCATCAACCGTGAGGACCTGGATGTCTTAACACGACACAAGAGACAGTTTGGATTCTCACTGGACCACATTTTCTTTGGTGAGAGTCAAACCACCACCACTCCCTCCCCTGTGGTGCAGAAGACTGACAGCAACAAAATTGGTGCACTCATTGATATTATCTCGCGGTCTATGGGGTCTGATATTGGCTCAGTGCAGTTTGCCTCCTTTCTGGCCAACCTCAAGACACAGAATGGTGCCTTCTCCTCTGAGGACTTCCTGACAGCCTTTTCTGAGGAGTTTGGTGAGGAGAAAGTAAGAGCCTTGCAGGAGCTGGCTGGAGGAAAGTTTGGAGTAACTGGTTTTTCTACAAATCATTCTTCATCCTCCTTCTCTTCCTCTTCTTCCTCTTTCTCAAGTAGCCAGAGTGTGGAGTCTGGTTCCCCTGATGAGCTCCAGCAGCGTCCAAGTTTTACAAAAAAGGCCTTCAAGCTGCAGTTCAAAGTGCAAGGTTTGTATGCATTGTATCAAATTGTTTTTACTAAGAAGTATTGGTTCCTTTTCATGTTGAAATGTATTCATGCAGAATTGTCTTGTCAGTTACCTCAAATCTCAGTTTATCATAAGACATAGTTTTTCTTTCTGATTTGCTTCAATTTTTCAAATCTAGTTAATGACAAAAGATTTCCTCAGTTAATATACAATAATCACCTTTAGGTCATGGGTCAGGGGCTTCCAACCAACTTCAGGAAGCCCTGGGGGAGCTGCTGCAGGCTGCTGAGTCAGGACAGCTTGACCTAGACTATGGAGAGCAGCAGCTACGTGTGGCAGCAATCCGTCTGAGGGAAGACATGGAATATGTGTGTGAGGCTGGCAGTGTTGCAAGAGATGGGGGCAGGTGTGGTAAGTCTCTCAGTACTGGCTGTAGCATTGGTTCTCCTTGTGTTCTCACATCTTTATTATCATCATTTTAAGTCATGTTCTTTTCTATTTTTTAATGAGATGATCTTTATTGTTGTACACTTTTTTGTAAACTTGAGAAAAGACTGAATACAGCTTGTCACTTGGTAGTCACTATAGTGTCTGTTGTTTTAAGCAGGCAAAGAAGGCAATGATTCTTTCCCCTGGTTGTATCTAATAATGAAAATCAGTCACTGCAATAATGACTCATTTCTTGGCTAAGTAGTCAGTGAATAACAGTTATAATTTGTAATTAAAGGAAACACCATCATAGTTTGCCCTGCAGATGCTCATGCTTTAGAAATGTTCTGAGTGTGCTCTTTTGTTCTCTCCTCCAAGTGAAGTGTCCTGTGGGAACCTTCTTCAATGTCATCTTGCGGGAGTGCCAGCCATGTCCCCAGGGATCCTTCCAGCCAGAGGAAGGCCAGGTGTCCTGCCTTGTGTGTCCTGCCAACACCTCCACCAAGACCAGTAATGCCAAGAGTGATGCTGATTGCAAAGGTTTGGGAGGACTTTTTTTGTTTTATGGCAATGCTGCTCTCTATATAGTTTTCATTGTAAATTTCAAAGCATTTAGTAATAATTTGATTGCAGCTATTGTTACAGCAGTCAAATCTTCACTTATGGTGAATTACATCCTATTCACTTATTTCCTGCAGCTCAGTGCTTGCCAGGAACATTTTCTGAGGATGGCCTTGAACCATGCACCACCTGTGAGTTAGGCCAGTACCAGGATGATTACTCCTCACTCTCCTGTGCCAGCTGTCCCCACGGCACCACCACCTGGCGCCGCGGCACCTGGGTCATTGACGAGTGTCGCCGTGAGTCTCACCCAGTGGGAAATTTATGCTTGGATGTGAATAACAATTCACATGAAGAACAGTTCAATAAGTAACAAGACACATGCATCAAATGAAATAGATTTGTAGTTTTAATATTCTCACATGTAAAAAGTATGGTATGCTTACATAAAATTTTTTTTTTCTAGAATTTATTCTATGTAGTGTAATATGATTTACTAAATCAAATATCAATTTATCTCTCAATCACTTGAAATATTATTGCAGTGAATCATTCAAGGTTGCATTTACTGTACAAATAATAGTAATAAATTATTGTATTGCAGCAATGTGTCTTCCTGGCCAGGTGTCAAACACAGGACTGGAGCCTTGTTACTATTGTCCCCCAGGACACTTCCAGGAACAGGAGGGGCAAAAGGAGTGCCTCAGGTCAGTGGGAATATGGGCAGGGCATGAGATGAGTGGATTGTCTTCTTGTCCTTGTCACCTTGTAATTGATAGTTTTTGTCACTTGGCAAACAGATGACATGGCAATAACTTCTTGCAGATGTCCAGGAGGAGGCAGCACTCCAGACCGTGGCACTGCTTCCATGTACCAGTGTGACGGAGTGTCCCCAGATGACCAGGTGCTCACTCAGTAATTTTGGGCCACCTTGAAGTCTTTTGACATCACAGATCTATATTCCTATGATAACTAATTTCTCTTGTTAATATCTTGTGACTGTTCATACTCTGGAGCCTCCTGCCTGATGTATCTGTGTGTCCCTCCAGGCAGTGTACAACACCCTGGAGACAGTGCCAATCAATGACTGCTTCAGTGAGCCCTGCCTTAACTCAGCCACTTGTGTCCCCATGGCTTCTGGTTATATGTGTGAGTGCTCACCCGGCTTCTCAGGTGAGCTGCTCCTCAACACAATTAATTTTTATATGGATATGAAAGGCTGCATGAGTATTGTGGACAAAATGAAAACTTGCTGCTCATTGTTTCCAAGCTACATCTCCTGTGAGTGGTGTATGTAGTGCTCTCTGTCCCTCCAGGTGAACAGTGCCAGACTGAGGTCAATGAGTGTGAGAGTGAACCCTGCTTCAACAATGGCTCCTGCACTGACCAACTCAACAGCTTCCACTGCAGCTGCCTGCCTGGCTTCACAGGGCCTCAGTGTGAGGTGAACAATGATGAATGTAACCCTGACCCCTGCCAGAATGGTGCTGCATGTGTTGACCTCATAAATGCCTTCAAGTGTATTTGTGAGTCAGGATACACAGGTGAGTGATAGCTTATTTTAATAATTTCATCCAATATTCATACGGTCTGTGAGAGGTCTGTCTAAATATAAGTTGAAATACCCGTTAATTAAGAGATAGCCAAGATAAGAATGGTGACAAAAGATTGAAAGCATTGGTTGATTGTAAAGACTTAAGATGTCCTGAGTTTTTAGTGAGGCTTCAACCTTGCTTGCAGGTGAGGTGTGTGACATAGACGTAGATGAGTGTGCTGCAAATCCCTGTGCTGAGGGTGCCACTTGTCAGGATCTCCTTAATGACTTCATCTGCCTCTGTCCTCCTGGAGACACTGGTCGCTTCTGTGAGACTCACATCAATGAGTGTGAGTCATCGCCTTGCCTCCATGGCTTGTGCCTGGACCAAGTCAATGAGTTCAAGTGAGTGAGGAGCTTAGGACATTACTCTGTGTGTGTGTGTGTGTGTACCCATCCCTTAATATCACTGTAGGGCTTAAAAAGAATGGGATATTGTTAAGTAGAGTTATTAAAAAAGGTATTGCAGTAGTGCTGAGGATTCTGCCCTCCCAGGTGTGTGTGTGAACCAGGATACACTGGAACCACTTGTGAGGAGGACATAGATGAGTGTGCATCTCAGCCATGCCAGAATGGTGCCACATGTCTTGATGAAATCAGTGCATTCTCCTGCACCTGCCCACCTGGGTTCTCTGGTACACTGTGTGAGGATGGTAAGATTTGAAAACTTTCATGGTGTTATTTTGTGGGAGCTGAGGACTATAATTCTATATAGATTATAAGTTTGGCTTCAGTTTGTCACTGAATGAAGGACATTGATAAATTGCTGATATATACAGTGGTAAGTAATGATTCATTATTTATTTTTTTTTACAGAAATCTCAGCTGATTTCTTCCTGAAGTTTCCCTCATCTGGCATCCTTGATTATGTGTCTCTGGAGGGCTTCTCACATTCTTTGGACAGTGTGGGTATTTCATGAAATATTTACCACTTCATTGTTATGTTGTTGCCAGGATCTGACTTTTGTGCTTAAGATGGGCTTGAAAAATGTACATTTCCTTATTTCTTTTATCTCTGCAGTTTTCTTTGTGTTTATGGATGAAGACTGATGACCTGAACAACTATGGCACACCCTTCAGCTATGCTACAGACTCTCATGACAATGCACTCACTCTCACAGACTACAGTGGGTGAGTGGAGGCTGGCAGAGCTCAATGGTAGTGTTTTTGAACAATGACTTTGTAAAATAACTGATGAGGTACTATCATCTTGCAGTATATTAAAGAGATATTCTAGCCATTTCTGGCAACAAATCTGTATTCTATCCAGGTTTGTGTTGTACGTGAATGGTGACAAGCAGATTACTGATGTGCGAATCAATGATGGCTTGTGGCATCATGTGTGTGTCACCTGGACCTCTGCTGATGGCACCTGGGTCATATACCTTGATGGAGTCCTGAATGACAGTGGCACTGGCCTGGCAAATGGCACTTCTGTTGAAGGTAAAAGAGGAAGACAATGAAGAATTGCTGATTTTGGTGTAGGTAGTAACTAGAAAATCACTAATACAAAATAGTAATAAGAAAGGTATTAAAAATCAGTTGATTTTGATGTATATAACCACTAGAAAAGCATTGATAGTAAGAAAGTAGATGATAATTAGAAAAGCATTGAAAGAAAACAATTGATATTAGTGTACATTATAATTGCAGAAGCTTCTAGTCTGCCTTTTGCACTTCAGTTACTTTTTCTTTGGAGTGATCAAACTTTCAAACCTTCAGGTCATGGTGTGCTGGTGCTGGGACAGGAACAAGACCAGCGGGGTGGTGGGTACAGCCCCCAGGAGAGTTTTGTAGGCCAGGTCACTCAAGTCAACTTGTGGGCTGAGGTGCTTCCCTATCACCAGGTCCGCCACATTTTCCACCAATGTGAACGATACGTCGGGTCAGTGGTTGGCTGGCCAGACTTCCAGTGGGGTATCAAAGGCCAGGTTATGGTGAGTATAAGACTCAGTGTCAGGTAAAATACGCAATGCCAGGTTAAATATTCAGTGTCAGGTCAAATAGTTAGTGCCAAGTCAATATTCAGTGCCAGGTCAAATATTCAGTCCCAAGTCAAAAGTTCAGTGTTCAGTGCCAAGCTAATGTTTGTTTAGTACTGGTGAATTTAATTTTATTCTTGTAGACATTACTTGGTCTGGTCTCATTTTTTCCTCTCATAGACTCCAGTCCTGTCTGCTCATTTCAGTGAAGGCAATCTCTGCATCTTTTCTCATGCCTACTCTCATAGTCATGTCACTGAATGATATAACTCTCACAGGCTCAAGTGTCAACCTTCTGCCGGGGTTGTGGTGTGCCACGAGTACCTGAGGATGGCACCCTAACTAGAAACGGGACACAGGCAGGGGACATTGTCACAGTCAGCTGCAATGAAGGCTTCAAGCAATACCAAGGTGACAGGGAGCGGACCTGTCTGGTGTATGGCAGCTGGTCAGGTGAAGAGCCAGAGTGCCGAGGTGAGTTTACTTATCACTCATCCATTTCAAGTTGATAAGAATGTGAAAATATATGAATTTGGAAGAGAAGATTTGTGAAACAATTTGTATATGGGCTGAAATATAGTTAATGTGTCAGTGAAGTATATTGAAGTCTTGGCCATCAGACCTAACACACATCTTATCATTCCACAGCTGTGTCATGTGGCTTCCCAGGTCACCTCATCAATGGTTATGTTGAGGGCCGAAGTTACAAGTATGGAGACACCATTGTGTTCACCTGCAATCCTGGGTTTATGCTCAAAGGGGAGGACAGGAGCATTTGTCAAGCAGATGGCAAATGGAGCAATGAGCTTCCAAAGTGTGATGGTGAGGATTTCTCTTGCCTATCTTACTGATGTGTGTTAGATGCAAGATATAATGGCACATTATAGCTAGTCTCATACTTCTTATATTCTGCAGCTTCACCCTTCCATGGAATTTCATTGAATATAGTATGTTAAAGTGTATATTTCTGTGATGTATCATTTAATTAATCTCAGAAGTAGACTGTAGTTAAAAGGCATTCCTTTTTATTGTGTATGCTCATTCAAGAAAATACTTGTGAATTAAATGATGACTAAACCTATAAAGGGACACTTGAGACCACAACTTTTCCATCATATCATAATAATAACCTTGGTCTAAATGGAGTTTTATTGATCTTGACTGTCCCACCATTATGTAATGACTGCAGTCGACTAATTTTTATTATGTTTTTTTTTTGTGGTACAGTGGTCATGTGTCCAGACCTGAGTGCTGGACCTCATGGGCAGGTCACTACTAGGATTGGCGAATACTTGCCCACCAATAAGATCATGTTCCAGTGTGAGGAGGGCTACCAGATGGATGGGCCCAGCACCCTTGTCTGTGGTGGGGATGGTGAGTGGAATGGTGAGGCCCCACAGTGCCAGTCCAGGACCTGTGGTGAGATTCCCAGGTGAGGAACTCTTGGATTCCACCTAAGTAGCATGTAATAGCATGAGTCAATGTTCAGTATGTGTGAGAAACAATTTAACTTATGTTTTCCCTGTCACTCACCCCAAAAAATTAATAATGCATTGTATTTGATTGTATGTAAATGTTTATTGATACAGTAACACTTTCTTGCATTGTATGTCCTTTTGTAAGTGTTAACCAGTGTATCTCTATGCGACAGTATTTCCCATGGGTACATTGAGGAAGGATGGACGCAGGTAAGGCCAGGGGAGCAGGTGGTGGTGAGGTGTGAGCCAGGCTACAAGCTGAGGGGTGATCCGTTTATTACTTGTCAAGAAGACTCCACCTGGTCCCTCCCGCTGCCCAAGTGCACCAAGCCTAAGTGCCCCAAACCCCCACCTGTTGAGAATGGGGCGGTAAAGGTGAGCTAGTGATTATTGCCAGTTCACACTGATATCTTTTGAAAGATGTTACAATACATCATACAAGTAAGGATTTAAGGGAAAAATTGTGTATTAGCAATAGGTATTCTGGTTCATACAAATGCCATTTCCACATTATATGCAGAATAAGAAGTACATAATATAAAACTATGAAATATCTTTTAAACTCTCACCTACCTGTATGATACTGAGTGTTCAAAATGTTCTCGTAGTTGGTAATGGAAGTCCATATTATGTGTTTCAGGTCCGTGCCTCACTGAGTGAAGACGGGACGACTGGCCAAGCTGCTGTGTATAAGTGTAACCGTGGCTATGAGTTGGTGGGGGCCAAGACACTCAATTGTGGTGATGATGAGCAGTGGGATGGTCCATGGTCCTCTTGCTTGCCTATGCCATGCCCTACCCCAGAGGTGCCACCCCATGCCATCTTGCCAGAGCGCGATGTGTGGCGGGTTGATGATGTTGCGGAGTACAAGTGTCAGGAGGGCTTCAGCCTCCATGGTGCTGCCTCCCGTACCTGCATCAGTTATGGGTCTGATGCAGGATGGGGAGGAGATGTCCCAGAGTGTAGGGTCATAAAGTGTCCTCCAGTAGCCAAGCCCCAGTATGGAGTTGTGTATGTGTCATATCATCCTCCTCCACCACCCAGCACTGCCCCAGTCATCTTCCCTGTAGTTGAATCAGAAGGTCTTGTGCCAAGAAACAAGAGGCAGGTCTTATTGTTCCCAGATGTACAGGATGTCTATCCAGACTTTCCTGAGCCATCTCAGTCAGCTGATCTAGATCATGTGTACTATGGCCAGACTCATGGTACAGATTATTATAGCCAATCAACTGGTATCTTTGGTCAGTCTTCTGATGGCTTCGATGCATTTGGTCAGTCTTCTGATGGCTTCGGTGAATTTGGTCAGTCTTCTCATGGCTTCAATGAATTTGATCAATCCTCTAATGGCTTTGATGAATTTGGCCAATCCTCTAATGGCTTTGATGAATTTGGCCAATCCTCTAATGCCTTTGATGAATTTGGGCAATCCTCTAATGCCTTTGATGAATTTGGCCAATCCTCTAATGGATTTGATGGCTTTGGGCAAACTGTTAGTGGCTCTAATCCTGATTATACATATAACTTAAATCAGGTAGAGGACAGTTTCACCATCAGTAAGACTAATGGAGGCTTGACAGTTGGCCAGGAGCAGCAGCAGAGAGTGACTGAGATGTTAGAGAATAATCTTTATGATACTGAGGTGGAGTATGACTGTCAACCTGGCTACAAGCTCATTGGTGCTCGCCGCCGCCGCTGCACTGAGACTGGAGAGTGGGATGCCCCTGAACCAATCTGCTATGAAGAGTATTGCTCCACACTTCCTGTAGTGCCCAACAGCCACATTGTTTACTCTGGTTCAGGAGTAAATAGCCGTGCAGAATATGTTTGTAATGAGGGCTACACATTAGAGGGAGGTGATTTTGAACTCTTATGCCAGCCTGACAAAACATGGCTAGGAGCTCTGCCATCCTGCCAGGTGATGGACTGTGGCCAGCCTCCAGCAATTGCCAATGGTACTGTGGAAGTGTCATCAACAACATTTGGTTCTGTAGCACTATATGACTGCTTCTTTGGCTTTGTCATTGAAGGGAGCTCTGAGCGGTACTGTGATGGCTTTGGATTTTGGAATGGGACTCAGCCACGATGTGTGGCAGTTACATGCATAGTGCCACCACTTATAGTCAATGGATACATAGCATATGAGGGTAATATGTATGTTGACTCTCAGATTGAGTATGAGTGTCAAGAATGCTTTAAATTAAATGGCACTCGATTTAGAACCTGCACAGTGGAGGGTCTCTGGACCCTGGAAGAACCTGCTTGTAACCTTATCTACTGTGAACCCTTGCCAAGTAGCATACCCAATGGCCGAGTGATTGGCAGTGATAATGCCTGTGGATCGCTGGTGGAGTATGAGTGTTCAGCAGGATATGAACTGAAAGGCCGACAGAAAGCAACCTGTTTGGAAAATGAAATGTGGAGTTCTCCTACCCCATCTTGTGAGAGGGTGAGCTGTGGTGTTCCACCACTCCTGGGTAATGGTAGACTTGTTGGGGAGTCATTCCTCTTCACTGACAAGATCACATATGAGTGTGATGAAGGACATGTGCTCAGGGGAAATAGTGTTCGAGTTTGCCAGGCTAATGCCACATGGTCACATTCATTCACACGTTGTGACATTTTGAACTGCACAGTTCTGGAAGCACCAACTAATGCAGTAATTGATGTGACTGGAGTGTCTTTTGGTTCTTATGCTAATGTACGCTGTATCCCTGGTTTTCGTGCTGTAGGGGAGACTACGCTTCTATGTGATGCAACAGGACACTGGAACAAAGAATTGCCTTACTGTGACCCAGTCAAATGCCCTCCTGCACCCAAGCCATTGCATGCTACATACAAGTCAAGTGAATCAGAGTTTACTGCCTTCACTACATTGAGCTATGAGTGTGAGGAAGGCTACACCACATCCTCCTGGAGCACAGTGCTGACCTGTAGCTCTGATGGTGAGTGGACTGGAGAAGTAATACAGTGCAATCCAGTTGTATGTGGGAACCCTGGAACACTGCCTCATGGATACATCTCTGGCACTGACTATACATTTGGCAAGGAGGTTCAATTCTCGTGCATGGAAGGTTACAGGCTCCTAGGGGCACCTTCAGCTGAATGCCAGGCTGATGGCACATGGAGCAACTATGCCACATCCTGCCTAAAAGTTACATGTCCTGAGCCAGAGCAGATTCAGTTTGGCAACCTGGTGGCAGATAATGTTGATAGTTCATATGGCACCTCAGTGACTTACCAGTGCAATGCTGGCTACATATTAAAGGGTCAATCCAACAGGGTTTGTGGGGCTGATGGTGTATGGATGGGAGGTAGCCCCACTTGCCAACCAGTTACTTGTCCTGAACCTGTAGAGGCCCTGCATGCAATAATGACAGGGGATGTTTATGAGTACAGCCACAACATTACATACACCTGCTATGAGGGTTACTACATGGTTGGGGAAGGTGTGTTGAAGTGTCAAGCTGATGGTACTTGGTCTCGCAGAGCTCCTGTCTGTGAAATGATCACCTGCCCAGCATTACCTGATATTCCACATGGAAACTGGACTAGGAGGAAATTCAGTGAATTCCCAATCAAGACTGAGCCACAGGCAGAGGCAGTGGTGAGGGAGGTATTGCCAGCAAACAAGAGGGGTAAGAAAGGACGCAGAAAGAGCAAAGAACTTTCCCGCATTCAAGACCTCCTGGTAACTCAGGGACAAGAAGCTTTGATATTTGAGTATGGTGAAGAGGTGGAGTTTACATGCAACAGTGGCTACTCTATGTCCTCCAGTGGCTTACTGTCATGCACAGAGAACGGATGGAGTGCTGAGATCCCCCAGTGTCATCCAATATCATGTCCAATCCCCATTAAGATTCGGCAGGGTACTGTGACTGGTAATGACTATTCCTTGGGGGCCACCATTCTCTATGAGTGTGATGAAGGCTATGAGCTCTTTGGGGTGGCCTCTCGGACTTGTCAGGAAAATAAAGAGTGGACAGATATTGAGCCATATTGCAGAATCGTAGAGTGCCCAATACCAGCTCACCTAGAGAATGGGCAGATGCTTGGGGAGAACATCACGTACCAGTCAGTGCTGCGCTACATGTGTGACTCAGGCTTCAGGCTGGAGGGAGTGGACACCAGGTGAGACACTCCTTGCATGTGTGGATTAAATGTTTGCATGTTTGTAATTTCATATATTCTGGGTAGCATCTCGTCATGTAAACACATTTGACAACTTTTTAGACACTTATTTTGAACTAAAGTCTCTTAAACAGTTATTTGGTCTAAGAAAGTGAAAATTAACCTGCTATTTATTTTTTGTGTGTGTTCATGCAAACATTTTTTTTACAGTGCTCTGAATGTTAACAAAAGACAACCATTCCAGTGAAAGGGTTGCGTCTCAGTTAAGTTCTGCTATTCATGTGTGTACGGTATTACTGTTCCTCAGGTGAATGTATCTCCTACAGGACCTGTCAGAGTAATGGGTACTGGACTGGGGAGCAGCCAGTGTGTATGGAGCTGTTCTGTGACATACCAGCTGAGGTTCCTCATGCTATTAGGGATATTGTGGACTTAAAGGTATGATGTAGTTTTGATACTTGTGAATAGATTAAATTTTGCCATTATAGTGATTGTGTGTAGTCAGATGTACTCATTAGCTTTAGGTCATATCTTGATAGATCTTTTTGCTCAGTTCCCACATTTTGATGAATGTGTTTTGTATCTCCCAATTTATTTTTTGTCTATCACTGCAAAAATGGGAGAAATTCACAAGTTGTCCGAGCCCATAAGGGAAAATAAGGACATCAAAGAAAATTATGTTGATTCTGGTGGTTTCTCTGGGTCTTTCTAAATGCAAGTTCCTTGTATGTATCTGGTGCACTAATGCAATCTCTCACTGCAGGTTGGAGGCACAGTGCGCTACACCTGTGTTGAGGGATACCACATGCAGGGGCAGGCTGTCCTCAACTGTGTACAGGAAGGACGCTGGGATGCCATACAGCCTCGCTGCATCCAAGTTGACTGTGGCCCACCACCCTTGGGAGACAGTGTGTTGGTGGAGGGCAACAGCACCACCTATGGCTCCCAGGTTGTGCTTCTGCTCTTGTAGGATAAGTTCTCATTAATGATTGTGTTTTGAAATGCTTTTGATTTTTTTATCTTTACTTTATACAAACATTAGTGGAAGTTATGGCTGTCTTCAAGGTTGCTTTTTATAATTTTAGTGAATGTTTAACAAGGATTTTGCATCATCAATGAGAAAAATACTCATGAAAACCCAACAAATCATCTGTGTGGTCTTTGAAAATAATCCTTATCAGAGCATAAAGCATTTCAAAATATGCAGGGAAATACAAAGCTGTTAATCCAAAAGAGGGGACCTGCATCAGATTTTATCATTTCTTATACCAGGCATCCCTATAGCACTTCTAAAGTGCTATAGGGAGCATGACCATGCAGTGGGTCATCTGCTTTGAATATTGTGGTGGTCATAAGTTGAGTAACACTCACTTTCACTGTGCTTTCAGTTGTTAATAATCTGCGTATATGACAAAGATTAAAGATCAGGGAAAGAAGCTTAACACAGTGGGAGTAATTATTTGACTACTGACCATATCTATACCTTCCCCGTCCTTAGGTAACATTCCAGTGTGAGCGAGGTTATCGTCTGGAAGGGCCAGAATGGAGTACATGTGTGCAGTCTGGAAGATGGACAGCTGATGCACCTTTGTGTGAGCCTGTCTTGTGCCCCGATCCTGCCTCTAGTCCAAATGGATACCTTGTGGAGGAAGGTGAGACTGCTGTAACTCTAGCGTATCAGTAAAATTGTATCACCTGTAGAATTCTATTATAAAGCCAAAAAGTTACACATCTTAATAATTACCAGTGTGTTTTAAGTGATTCTCTTTATTCAGAAGAGACTGCTGTAGAAGAGGAAGTCAAGGAAGACGTGGATAATGAAGTAGAAACCTTTAGTTTGTTCCCACGACAATATGAACCAAAGAACAAGAAAAAAGGCAAAAAGGGTAAAAAAAAGAAGAACAGGAAAAAGCTAAGTAGGATGGTGAAAAAAGGTAAGAATAACCAATACCCATCAAGGACCTGGATGTGGTTTTTTAAGTATCAGTCTTGATATGGTTGATTTTTTACTGTTATTAAATGATATTTTAGTCTTAGTGTTACAATTAGCAGTTTATACTACTCAGTACTTCCTCCTGTCACCTGCACTTTACATATATTGGAATTTAAGAATGATTAAGGTCTAGATATAGCAGGTATGTTTCTTCTGTCAGAATACAGAGTAGATGCTGAAGTCAACTGGGCCTGTGATGAAGGTTTTGAAGCCAAGGGATTGACAAAGGCTGTGTGTCTTGAGTCTGGAAGATGGTCAACTGAGCCTCCTCGTTGCCGGCGTGTGTCATGTGGGCCTCCAAGTCTACCTGATAATGCTTTTGTTGATGCAGTGACCTTTGTCTATGGAAGCACTGCTAACTATACCTGTCGTGTTGGATATGTCATGCAGGTAAGGTTAATGCTAGCTCTTATTGTTGCTTTCATGCTTTCTCTCTCTCTCTCTCTCTCTCTCTCTCTCTCTCTCTCTCTCTCTCTCTCTCTCTCTCTCTCTCTCTCTCTCTCTCTCTCTCTCTCTCTCTCTCTCTCTCTGTGGCTAACTAGCACACTAGATAGTTTGGTTTGAAGGATTTGTTTCATCTTATTTTCCAATTTATTTTAATGAATACTTTTGAAAATGAGGCTGGGAGGATATTTCAGCTATTACTGTGATTAAGACTCTTGTTCATGCACTGCAACATCACACTTTTATGAATATTAAAGGAATTTTAGTATTCCTGAAGTTAATATGATTTTATATCAATTTTTATGACTTCACTTGACAAATTTGAGCAATGCGTGCAGTGACATCAGCTGTTTTAACGTCTGTTGTGTTTAGTGGAAAATTTGTGAAAGCATTTTTTATATCATACTGTATTTGTCAGGGAGAAGGAGTGCTTCATTGTGAAGCTGATGGCACCTGGAGCTCTGAGGCACCCACCTGCACCCCAGTGTTGTGTGGACATCCCTCCATTCCTCTCAATATCAGCACACACTTCACCGTGGCAGAGCATGGCCTGAAGTATGGCTACAGCTCCACCGTGACTTATTCCTGTGCTGCTGGCTATGAGCTTCAAGGTGCTGAAACAGTGGTGGTGCATTTCATGAATTACTTACTTTTCCTATTATATTATCTTCTCTGAATATGCTTTATAGTTGTAGGGGAACTGGTACTAACTTTTCATTGTATTTTCTGTAAATGGTGTGAAGGTAAGTACATATATTGCCTTACTTTTTATTTATTTGTTGATGGATTTTGTTAGATGAAGTTGTTTAGAAGATATTGTGCTGGCTTACCCAGTTATATTAGAAAATCCCGTCAGAAAAACTCAGCTCACCTATCAGGTGAACTCAACTCGTAAAAATGAAAACTAGAAATATCTGCAAACAAATCCAAACAATCCAGCTGGGTTCTACTAATGGAAAAGATAATGGTTAATGATTTATTTAGTTTACTTTGGAAAAAATGCACAAAAGAATATAAAAAACATAAAGAAATAACTTACCTCAAACAGGAAAACCCTAAAGTTATACCAGGCCTATTAAGGATGCCCC
Organism: Scylla paramamosain; assembly: GCF_035594125.1. Lineage (NCBI taxonomy): Eukaryota > Metazoa > Arthropoda > Malacostraca > Decapoda > Portunidae > Scylla > Scylla paramamosain. The sequence goes on from NC_087169.1 coordinate 17,533,449, forward strand.
TACCAACTCCCACTGTAGCTAGTGACAAAGAGACGACGGCTACCTGTAGCTAAACCTGTTGATGTGAGAACCTCAGTGGTTCATCTGTGAGGTGGCAAAGTGTGGTGGGTGGAACCTAGTAGTGCTGGTTCTGCTGGTCCTCAAGACAGTGGCCAGAATGCCCCTGCAACAGAAAGAGGTCAGGTGGCAGTGGCTTGGTGTCCCTAGCACAGCATTGGGCAGTGGGTGAGGGTGGAAGCTGGCCATGGTGGAGCTGCAGCTACTCTGTCCTGAGTTGTCCACAATATGGCACCATATGCCACCAAACGAGCTGTGTCTGCTGGAAGATTTGGGGACACTGGGGTGACCACATGGACTGTGCAGGAGATAGGAGAATGGAGATCTGCTTGGTGGGAAAGCTGAAGCTAGAAAGGATGTTGGATGCCCACATAAGGTCCAGCATCAGTGTTTTCCTCTGCTGCAAGCTTGCACTAGTTTATATAACCTATCTTACATCCTCGTTGACCTGGTTTTGTGAACAATATCACAGATAATCCTTCCATGAGTGAAATTCCACTTGGTCACAAAACAGAAATGTAAAGCACACTTGGTTTAAATGAAAAGAGTGGTGTGGAGTGGGAAGATTTTCAGGAAACTAATACAAATTGTCCCCTACACCCCGAAACCATAATACAAAATAAAGAGAGACAGAGATCAGGATGAGAATAACAAGTATTACTAATGACAATGAAGAATACCTAAACTAATCCTTCCCCACACCTGCAGGAGGAGAGTATCAGGTGTGTGAGGCAGATGGGACATGGCATGGTGCTGTCCCAACCTGTGTGGAAATGATCTGTGATGCTCCTCCCATCCTGCCACATGGTAAGGGGCTCCTGAATGAGGGAACATGGCCCCAAGTTGCCAGTCTTACCTGCAACTATGGCTACAACCTGACTGGAGATACCAAGGTCTTCTGCCGTCAGGGTCATTGGATGGACTTCAAGTGAGTGTCTCAGCAGTGGAATGTAATGCCATTACTGTCACTGTAATTGTAATAAGTGAAGTGCCTTGTGTTTGAAGGTGAAGTCAAACCAAAATTAGTCAGTTCTTGCCTTTTGGTGACTTGCCCTGAGCATTTGTTCTAATGTGGAATACTTCAAGTTTAGGTGTGTGCCATGGTGTATTTCTGCAAGTTAGCTTTCAGTATAGCAAAATTGGAATTAAAAGAAAGTAAGAGTTCAAGGACAATGTTCTTTGTATTTAGTGAAGTTGATGTAAACTGAAGCATATGATTAACAATATGTATATAATATTATTCACATGAAAGTTATATCAATAGATGGTTCATTTAAATTATCCATTGTCTTTCAGTTTTGTTTTCATGATTCTGGACAATGTTCATGATTACTGCGGAAATATGATGTGCTTAAAATTATGAATACTATACTGTATGTGAAGTGTAAGGTAATATCTAGTTATTGTATTACGTTGCACTCAGCACCACGTGTGAGCCCGTGAACTGCTTTGAGCCTGAAGTGCCACCTTACGGGAAGATCACTGCCAAGCACTTCAGTTTTGGAAGCATTGCCAATTACTCCTGTATGCATGGCTACATGTTGGTGGGCAACCCATCTGTGGAGTGTGATTCAGATAGTACCTGGAAGGGCGAGATCCCAGTGTGTCTGCCAGTTGACTGTGGTGCCTTAGAGGTAACTGGAAGCACCTTACTAGTTTTGGATGAAATATACTGATAGTGAATTACTTTTGAACATTTCTGTTGAAGTTTAAACAATGGAAACTGATAGAGAATACAGTACTAGATTATTTGTTGGAATGGATTTCATTGATCTTTTTTTTATTAGATTCAGATAATTTAATATTACAAGTCTCTTCATGCCTTTCAGTGTAGTGTGTGTTTTGTTTGGACCAGAAAATTCTTAGAAACACTTAGCTATTTTAGGTGTTTCTTTTGACATTGATAATAAGTTACATGTACCATCTATTTTCTTTAACTTGTATCAAGAATATAACAAGAGGCCAATTGTTCTACACAAAGCAACTCCTGAAATATTGTATAAGTCAGTAATCAAGAAATGTTTCTGTAGATTCCTAGCAATGGAAGGCTGGACTACTTTTCCACCGTGCTGCACTCCAAGGCATGGTATTACTGCAATGCAGGATATCAAATCTTTGGGGAAGCAGTCAGGACCTGCACTGCTAACGCTACCTGGAGTGGAAATGATCCCCAGTGTTTCCGTGAGTGCTCCTTCCCCCTTGTCTGTAGCTGTTGTGTTCTTAAAGGAAGAGGTGGTCACAGCAGTAATAAAGAGAAATTACCTGTTACATCTTAATACATTGTTATTAATATATATGTAGAACAGGACAAGAATGTATTGCAAGTTAATATTATTGTGTGTTTGCAGGAAAGGATTGTGGAGAGATGAAGGCTCCCAAGAATGGGTATGCAATGGGTATTGGGACTCAGTACGGGGAGGAGGTCAGGTTCATGTGTGAGGAAGGTTACTTGCTGCAGGGAGAAGCTTTGGTTACTTGCCAGGCCTCAGGAGAATGGTCAGCACTCACGCCAACCTGCCAGCGTGAGTGTGCTAGCTGTCATCATCACCATTTCATTTAATGGCATTATTTTTTTTCATTTAGGATTGAATGTGAGTGAGAGAAATAATTTTTAGAACATATGATGTCTTACATGAATTTGTAAATCTTTCAGGCAATGTGATATAAATGTTGGCTTTATTGAATGCATGGAGTGCTAGCTTTTATTAGTCTCCATCATGTAAGTAGATGTTAAAGACCTTTTAGTAATGCAGTACCATAAACTCATGTTTAATCTGAGCATTTATTGATTTCACTTCACACATATTATTATAATACCAACAGGCCAGACATTAAGGACTACTGCATTTAATCTATGCACAACATCAGCCAAATTTTTATAAACACATACACCTCTAATATATCTCATGACTTGATGCTGTACAGCTGTGAATTGCGGACACCCTCCTGCACCACCCAACATGGCCAGCCTGTCTTACTCCCTCACCTCCCCCAAAGTGTATGAGGACCGAATTTTCTACTCCTGTCTGGATGGATTTATCATGCGTGGTGACCTAAGCTCCACCTGCCAGGAGAATGGCCAGTGGTCCCGTGTTAGAGGGAAATGTTCCAGTAAGTATTATTAATTTTGTGGTCTTACTCTTAATTTCATGGTATTCTATGTCTGGTTGTCTGTCTGCTGTTTATATATCTTGGGAGGCTTTCCAGTAGCTGCATAGATAAAAAAAATTGTTGTCTATGAAAAAACAAGTGCATGTATGTGTCTGATCAGGCTTTTCAGTAGCAACAAGGACTGAAGAAATTGTAGCCAATGAGAAGAAAAGTGTGCATAGAATTTTTTGTAATCATGTAAGAATATTAATAAACATTGATCTTTTGCAACTACATTTAGTCATGCCTGTGTTTACTTAGCTAGCTTGTTTGATTTTGGCAGGAGTGTCATGTGGAAGACCAAGAGTGAACACTGAAGGCATTGTGATCATTGGGAGGTCATTCTACTACAAGGATAGAGTGAGATATCGCTGTCCTCCAGGTGAGGCTGGGATGTGAGAATTTACATAATAACCCCATATTTCTGTTGTTTGGATTATAATTTTTGTCAATATCAGGTTGTAGGTGCAAGCACCACATCATATTGTCATGCTTCTATGTTGCATGATCTTTTTTTTGCTTTCCTAGATTTCCAAAAGGCACTTGTAGGTTCAAGAGAATATGATGAACTTTATTAACCTTACATATTCTTTCTTCTATTCTTGTTGTCTCATATTCTTCCTTCTTTCCTATTTCATCTCTTCTTGGTGTTTTTGCCCTGGTAAATTGTCCTACTTGAGGAGTTGTGAAGTAGTGATCTCCATTGAACAGCACTTTCACTTTATGGTATAAATGCCAGAGCCGTCTCATGTAGGTCACCTGGTCTTTGCAATCTCCTTATTTTTCTTATATTTTAATGTATACCAGGTTGGGGTCCCCCTTAAAGAAAGAAAGCTTAAACAAGACACCATATATTGCAGTTTTCTATGAAATGACAAAATTTGAATTAATTAACTGCATTAGATGACAACTTTTTACTTTGTTTCATAATGCATTGTAATGATTAATGTTTCTTCCTCTCGGGTTAGGCAAGGTCAATAACGGATCATCAGTACTGACCTGCCTGGATGATGGGTCATGGTCAGAGGATCCATCCTGTGTTTCCAACTGTGGGCGTCGCTGCCTCAATGGGGGTGTGTGTCTTACCAACCACGTGTGTTCCTGTCGCCCGGGTTATGTTGGGGACCACTGCCAGTATGGTACGTTCATTTCCTGACTCCCTTATTGTCTACCTCGTTACTTCTTTTACAGAGTCAAATACTCTTTGCCCTTTCATCTTCCTTGATTACAAATATGTATTTATCCTTTGTACTACCATTACTCTATTGTCTCCTTTTATTCTTTTTCCTAAGAGGATGATAATGAGGAAGAGGAATATCATTATCACCCCCATCATTATCATAATGCCGGTGCTTAACTCTCCCAAGAACATCCAAAGAGTGACAAAATTGCCCTTAGATGCTGCCCATTAATAACCTCACTGCAAACCACATCATATTTTGTCATCTGCTCTTTTTCCTCACAAACAAGTCTCTCTCTCTCTCTCTCTCTCTCTCTCTCTCTCTCTCTCTCTCTCTCTCTCTCTCTCTCTCTCTCTCTCTCTCTCTCTCTCTCTCTCTCTCTCTCTCTCTCTCTCTCTCTCTCTCTCTCTCTCTCTCTCTCTCTCTCTCTCTCTCTCTCTCTCTCTCTCTCTCTCTCTCTCTCTCTCATATACCTTAATTAACTTTACTCTCTTAAATAGTCTGTCTTCATCAGTTTTATGAATATACCCTCATGTATATATGTAAGCCCAGGTACTTCATAGTTCTTTGTGAAGTTTCTTCTTTTTCTGTTGTGTTTCACTCTGTCACTTCATCTACTTTATTATCCTTTTGCCTTTCCACTGTATGGACCGTCATTATTACTGCTGACCAAAAATAGACCCGTTTTCTCCATTATTTGAGTGTCATACCTAGAATTTCAAAGTATATAATTTTACATTTAATAGCAAAACACTCATGGGTGACTGAAATCCATTAGGGCCTTGGTGATCATCTTGATTTGATTGATAAGGTGTTGAATTGGTTCTGTAAGTATCCTGACAGAGGTTGGATCCCCAGTGAAAGCCTCATATGGCCAGTTTCCCCCATCTTTAGATCAATTTCTCAGTGTTTCCATGATGCTCCAAGACAGGCCATCACACACATCTTATGAACCCTTGGCAGCATTCTCTTGATTCATTCTTTCTCTAACATTATTAACCAAACTCAAGTTTAAAATAGTGTGTGTATAATTCATGTATGTAAAGTCTGTCATCTCATGGTTATCTCATGGAACTTTAAGGGACTAATCACATAAGTGCTTTTTTTCATGTAAGAGAGATACTGGCCAACAAAAAATAAAGAAATGGGCTCACTGAGGTGCCAACCACTAAAATAAAAAAAAAGAGCCAAGAGGATTATCTAAAATTGGAGAAGTGTCTTTAATTTTGGATGAATTTTGGCTTAATTTCCACTTGATCCACACTTCACAGTAACACAATACACCCATTATATAGTACAAGGTAAGTGACTCGCTCTCCTATCAAACAGCTCAGTGTATCGCTCCGTGTCTGAATGGAGGTACCTGCATTGCCCCATACAAGTGCAGCTGCCAAGATGGCTACACTGGCAACCGTTGCCAGACGCGTGAGTCACAGTTTGGTGGAGAATGCTCGTGTGTTCATTAATTCTTTGCTGGGAAGCAGCCGTGTGCTGATCATGCTGTGTTCCCACATTCCCCTCTGCGTCACAAATAACCGTGTCATTGTTGTTACTGTAGATGCTGCTGGTGATGCTCTTTATTAATTACTCTCACACACATCTAAAGGTTAATTGCAGGTGGAAAGAGGGTATAAGTCAGTGTTTAATTGGTTACTTATTTGTGTATTGTTATATCCAAAGCCTGAGAAAAGTAAAAATCCTGTGATTAACCTTTAAAAATGTGTTTGTGTACATATATGGCATTTTTACTAGCTTACCATCATGCACACTATATTAATACAGAATTTTTTTACTCTTTAATCTATTATGATACTTTTTAAAATTTTCATTTAGAAATTTACACATGAAAACCTTATTTTTGTGAATCAGATTGCAACATACAGGCTTAATATTTAGATTTATCCAAGAGACTATGGTATATTTATATTATTTTAATATCATAAAGAACTGCTGATATCTTGTTGAGCTGAAGTCACCCTAGCAGCCACAAAGGTGCATGTCCCATAGCTTACCATCACCTGCCTTGACTCACTTCACAAGACAAGTGAATCAATTAGAGTGTGCACACTTTGAAAACAATACTTATAAGTAAGAGAATGTTGGTGCATTCTGTGGTATTACTCAAAATACTTTGATGTGTTTTAACTCATAATGTTGACTCATGCAAAAAAATTATCTTAAGTTTTCTTTCAATGACTAAGAAAAAGATTTCTTATTGATTACATATACCCATATATATAATCAGTCTTCACTAATAGGTCACAAAGAAATATTTCTTGATCTAGATATAAGAAGTGCATCTTACCTTATTCATCTAACAGAAGTTTCTAACCCAAATAATTGACATGCAAGTGTTCTATTATTAGTCTTACCACTCCACCCTCCCTCCCTAGCTGCCTACCAAGCCTGGCTGCCCCAGTTGTGTTCCCTGCTGTCCCTGGTACCATCTGTAGTGGCTCTCACTCAGGTGCTTCATCATTGCCCGCACTAACCACCACTAATGCTCCCTGACAGCTCTTTGTCCGCTGCCGTGCCTGCATGGTGGCGTCTGCACCAGTCCCCACCGCTGCACCTGCCTTCCTGGATATTCTGGGTACCGTTGTGAGAAGAGTGAGTCTGGATGGGCTTTTCTGTGCCCCTGATCTGGTCTCGTATCTGGGCCAGGATGCACAAACACAGAGTAGCTTTTTTGTCTGTTCCTTTACTATTTTTTTTGCTTTCTGTCTTTACTTGGTTGTCTGTTCTCTTATTACCTACATTTTTTTTCCTGTCTCTACTTTGCCATTTGTTTCCTGTCAGCATGTTTCGCTCTTCACTTCCCTATGAGTCCCAGGCAGTCTTAAGTTACTGCCTATAAACATGCACATTTACACATCCTCTCACTACCTGCCTGGTTTGTTAATGGTACCACCATGTACATTTCTTATGTAGTAAGTGTTTTGTGCATCCAGCCCCGGGTATCTTAGTCTCTAAAGTACTTAATTCAGCAGCTGTTCACAATTGCCAGAATGGCTTATTGTATGTCATATTATTGATGCTTATCTTCTGTAAGCTTCACTTTATTTGTTGTCTCAAGCTTTTCATTCATATTAAGTCACTGCTTAGCAGTATGTATCCTATTGTACTTGAGTGTTATGTAAGTGAACATATTATTATAATGGTAATGTTGATTCTTGCCATGTTAAAGAGTATAGCATCTAAAAAATATTTCAAAGCTTGATTCTCAGAAACTTCCATGTTCTTCTGATAAAGAAAATGTACAGAGATTCTCCATTTCAAGGGTGTATTTTGTCTGAGTTGCAAAATTATCTTCAGACTTGAGAATTTGCTTTAAAATTGATAAGTATGGTTTGCCATTCACAGCTTCACCAGATATTCTGCACTGGCTTTCATTTCAGCTGTGTGTGAGGGTGGATGCGGTTATGGTGGCAAGTGTATCGGCCCCAATGTATGTCACTGCGGTGATGGAAGTGTTGCACCATCCTGCCATGAGTAAGTTCTCTGTTTTTTTGTTTTTGTTCCAGTTACTATGGTGAATAAGCTTGTAAATGAAAGAAACTATGTAAAATCATAAACTTTCATAATGTCTGTACACTGATTCATATATTTGGTAAATTCATGCATGCTTTTTATTGACAGTGACTATGAGTATGACTACAGCTATTATGGAGACTATGATCAGGATAGCACCATCTTGGAAGCACCAGACCTTGAGGATGTGGGCTACATCACAGTAGCTTAGTGTGGACCCTTCTCACTGACCAGACCATTGAAATCAATGGCATTTATTTATTTATATACAAACAAGGTAGGTTAGGTAAAGGAAGTATCAGAAATCTAATGTTTATGCAGTACAGTTCAAGGATAAGGAAGAATTAAAATACACATTCTGGTAACTGCTTTTTGATGTCCCTTTTAGTGAAGACTGTAAGGCACAGAATGGAGAAAAGATTGATTCAAAGTGACTTGTGAAGGCTACCATGGGTGTGCTATGCTGAGTGAGATGATAACATTAGACATATGCAATGTTCCCTGATTTTCCCTGTTGAATGCACTCCATGTTTCTCAGACCCAGGCCAGGATCACACACACAACCTGCCACCTGCTTTGTGGAGCTGTGATGTGCTGCCCCTGTGGTACTTTGTGTGGTAGAAACTGGAAGTATATTGATGAAGAGAGAAATTACAGATTATTTTCTCTAATATCAATCTGCCTAGTTAAAAGATGTATGACAAAGCTAATATTTAATGAGGCACTATACAAAATGAAAATAATGAGGTAGATGAAATAGACATCATATTTATTATGAAATTTTTTGAGAATTACTGAGTGAGATTATATACATATGCAATAAATGTAATGTATGTGAAGAACCTATATATTTTTATTTGCCATTTTGTTACAAAGTTATTTTAATTTACAGAGGTGATTAGATCAAGGTTGTTGACAGATGTCATTGTTCTTATTGAATTTCTTGCTTTACTAAAAGAAGCCTGAATGACTTTTATATTTCTGGAATTACTTGTGTCAAATTTTCTACACTAATTGCCACACAGGCAAGATGTCTGGATAGAGAAACTTGTTATATTAAACCAAAAAAATCCCATGTATATAGTATTGATATGTAGTAAAAAAAATCATGTATAGTAGAGTAGTGGTTAGACTTCATAGAGTAGCTCAGTGATGTGATTTTTATAATGAACCAGAATTTATAACTTAAGAAATGATAAAGATATGTTTCATGAATTTTACTGTTTTAATATTCTTGTGGTGTTATTTTGCACACATCTTTCTTTTTTCTTTGTCAAAACATTTGCCAACACAGAATCATCTCATCATTTATAATCCTGCCTTTAAACACACCGAGAGGAGAGGAGGAATATTGGTGACGTGAAAAAGGAGACAATTTCACTCTTGGCTTCTGCAGAGGAAGGACTACAGTGAGAAAGGAGATGATTTAACTCTTGGATGCTGCAGGGAAAGAAATGCAAGGAAAAGAGAGATGATTTCAGTCTGGGATACTGTGGAGGAAAGAAGTACAGTAGTGTGAAAAGATTTCACTCTTGGGTGTTTTGAAGGAATATATATATATATATATATATATATATATATATATATATATATATATATATATATATATATATATATATATATATATATATATTAAAATCCCTCTTATCCGGCATCAACGGGACTGCCGACATGCCGGATACTTGAATATTGCCGGACACTTGAATAGAAGTGAAATTATGTCCACAATCACCAGCCTACACTCACGCATCTTACCATAACAAAGATCAGCTGATCTTAATCAGCAGCTGATCTGATCAGCTGCTTAAGTGTAAGCACAACACGCTTCCTCTTTTCTACAACTTTAGGCATGATGAAGGCGTCAGGCGATAAACAGTGCACACGCGGGACTGATTCACTGAGTAAACACAGTGCAGTGGGCCGCGGGTGGCGCGAAGGAGTGCGCTCTGATGGCGAGGGGACAAAGTATGCCTCGCGCGGGAATTTTAATCGATTTTATGAGTACACATTGATTTTTGTATTGATTTTAAGGCTCGGGGAAAAAATGTGTCGGATACTTGAAGCTGCCGGATACTCGAATGCTGGATGAGAGGGATTTTACTGTATATATATATATATATATATATATATATATATATATATATATATATATATATATATATATATATATATATATATATATATATATATATATATATATATATATATATATATATATATATATAATATGTCACGGTGCTTAGTAAGTAGTTTTAAAGTCATGACTGCCTTTAATGTCACATATTAAAAGAGGGTGATGAAAAACATTTAAAATTTCCATGCTAAGTAAAGGACTAAGAATCTGGAAAGAATAAAAGAATTATCTTCTTATAATAATAATAATAATAATAATAATAATAATAATAATAATAATAATAATAATAATAATAATAATTATTATTATTATTATTATTATTATTATTATTATTATTATTATTATTATTATTATTATTATTACTATTATCATCATTTAATACTTCTACATGGAGTAAAGAATAAAAAAAACTGAAAAAAATGAAAAAAAAATGAAAAAAGACTGAAGAACATGTTTAAAAGTTCCTCGTTCAGAAAAAAAGAATCGTATTTTTACGTGGCATCAAGAGAGAGAGAGAGAGAGAGAGAGAGAGAGAGAGAGAGAGAGAGAGAGAGAGAGAGAGAGAGAGAGAGAGAGAGAGAGAGAGAGAGAGAGAGAGAGAGAGAGAGAGAGAGAATCAGTGCACGAGAAGAAATATGTTTAAAGTTCCCGGGACAAAAAAAAAAAAAAAAACGGAATCAAGGAACAGAACAGAACATTGTTCTTGTTGAGGATTTGATAGGGTCGAGCAGGCTGCGGTGCCGAAGCCTCTAGTGCAGCAGAACATAACAGAGAAAAAACAATTTTCATATATGTTTTATTTTATTTATATCACCTCACAAGAGGAAAGAGAGAGAAAAAAAAATCTGGCGGAGAATAAGTTTAAAGTTCCCGCGTCAAGAGTGGGCCCTAGGGAAGGAGAGGGAACGCGGAACGAACCAGCCAGATCCAGTTCACTTTTATACAGGCGGGACGTGGAACGGTCCTTTCTGTTTGCCTTGCTCTCCACGAGGTTCCTGTTGCCGTGAGTATTAACTTCCATGTAATTTACCCCTTAAAATCACCCTTGTAAGCGACGGAAAGGCGAAATTTGACGCATGGAGCCTGAAATGAATTTAGCTTGGTACAATAATGTCAGGAAATTATGAGAGATGACAGCTGAGGGATAGACATACTGGTGTGTTTACATTACCGGTAATAATATTATCCATGTCAAGGAAAAGTGTACTAATCAACGAATGCACTTATCTGGGCTTTTGCGTTTGTGTGTTAGCAGGGTTCATGGGTTAATTGGTTCATTGGCTTGCTAAGGATGATTACTCGGTGTTATTTTGGAATTAATCTTACCTGTATTAATTGGTTACCTGGATATGTTAGTAAAGGGCGTTAATTAATTAGTACATGTGGTGAAGCCAATTGATTCATGAGGTAATGGGCTTGTTGGCAAATTAAGGACAAATACCGGTAAAATGTGTTATTTATTTTGGAGGCGCCTTACCTGTACTAATTAGTCACCTGAGCTTGGTAGTAAGATGTATTAGTTAACTAGTTTAGGTGTCTGGTCCTATTATTCCTTGGACTAATTTGTTTGTTGGCATATTAAGAGTCATGACAGGCCCGAGTGGGGTTTAAGTGGTCTGAGTGGGTGTGACATTGGCAGGTGGATGACAAGTTAGCTGAGTGTGAGATTCAGTGTGGTCCAAGTTATTGATAGATGGACCAAGCTAGTTTTTTTTTTTATATATATATATATATTTATTTACTTATTTATTAATTCATATATCAAAAGAAAACTTCAGTTGTCTCTACCAAGAAGGTTACATAAAGGTTAGGTAAGTAGAGCACTGCCTTCAGATCAATTTCTCTTGTTTCTGTGGTGCTCTGTAAGGGAGAGAAGACGTGAAACTAATATATTGCCCCCATTTCAGTATCACGACCACCATGGCACTCGAACTTGCCCATGAGAACATCTGGTTTGACAAGTGGCGTGTGGATGATGCAGAACGGCAGTTTTACGAGAAGAAGTCATCGGTGAGAACTTTAAACATTGTGGTTGGCAACACTAACATATATTCCTTCCCCCTCAGTTATTATTGTTATTATTATTATTATTATTATTATTATTATTATTATTATTATTATTATTATTATTATTATTATTATTATTATTACTTTTATTATTTTTATTTTTTTATTTATTTTTTGAACTGATGGGGAATTTAGGATAGATAGTATATAAAGTGGATGAATGTTTAATGTGTAATCTTGTTTAATTTGTTTGTATAAGTAAATCAATTATGCTGATCTTGCTAGTTTTTAATTCTCTCTCTCTCTCTCTCTCTCTCTCTCTCTCTCTCTCTCTCTCTCTCTCTCTCTCTCTCTCTCTCTCTCTCTCTCTCTCTCTCTCTCTCTCTCTCTCTCATCTAATTTGGAAACTAAATCTTTGATGTTAATATTGGTAACAGTTAAGACAGGTACAAACACATAAGTTTACTCACACCTGATCTCTGCTAATACAGTTTAATCAAAGAGTTTAGCAAGCCTTTATATATTTTATGGTTCTTAGTAGTCTTGCTTCACAAAGGATCCCAAGACTAATTAATTAAAATGGTGCCTTGTATTTCTGCCCTTGACTAGCCTGCAGTGGGACTGTCCTGTGCGAGGCAGTCTTGCACAGGACAGGTGTTAGGTCTGGACTACAAGGTAAGGCTGAGATCTTTACCCTCAACTGCCATCACACTAGATCACTCTTTTGTCAGTGCACCATTAAGCAAATTTAGACATGGATTAATATCAGATACATCAGTAACTAAGCATGGCTACTAGAGAAGTGTATGTGGTACTGTATATTGCACAACTCATGGGTTTGGGTGTTTAGGACTTGATATTAGTTTTTCTTGTGTATTTACATCTTTAGGAAACAAAATTCACTGTTGTATTTAGGATTTACAATGTACAGTAGTGTCTTGATTTATGAGCGTCTTTCCTATAAGTATTCCAGACTGACTTATCTATCTGTCTACCTCACTGATGCCTTGCTCCTTTAACTACATGCACTTACTCAGAGATTCCTTGTCTAAATCAAGAACCTACTGCACTGACGTCATGAGACAAATTCCAAATCATAGCAAGCTGTGATGAATAAGTGTTTAGACACAGTTTTGTCTTGCACAATTGTGTACACTGTTCTGTAGTGAGGCAGATTTAATAAGGACTCATTGCAGCTCAAATGTTAGACGTGTATGATAGTTCAGCATCTCAGCTGTGATATTACTTCGTTAGTGCTGAGTACTATTGTTGAAACAGCTTGTCTAAACTTTCAAGTGTGGGTTGGTGAGTGAAGGTGGTGAGTCATCCCCAGCGGGCAATGAGAGTGGCAGGCTTCCTCAGCAGGAGGCTTCCCCCATCGCCAGCGAGCCCAACGAGGTGGTGGTAGCATCAGTGCCGTGCTCTTCCTGCTGCCACCCCTTGTAACTTTTTTATTATCTCTGTCGTCATATGATTTGATACTAGTGGTCTTTTGGGCATCACATCCTGACCTTCATAACAGTGGCTGAAGTCTGTGATTCCTGTTGTTTGAAAATAGGGCTTGGAAATTGGTTTGGCTTTGCAATACCAGAATGGCAAAGATTTTTTTTTTTTTACTGCTCAGTGCTACTTATTTCTTAATTCATTATAAGTGGCTGTTTATGATTATTTGCTGTCTGTAAAGATTTTTCTGATGTGGAAGTATTGTTGGCATTTGTTATATGAATTGCAAGTGATTTTTTTTTATTGTCAGGTGTTGATACATCAGGTAATGCCCCCCCCCCCCCTTCCCCCAGCACATGACAGTACAGTAGATAAAGTCCCCCATTCCCCATGCCTGCACATGATAGTACAGCAGATAATGTCTTCCCTTCCCCTCCAGCACATGAAGAACCATGAAGGAAAGTAAAAGTGTCCTTGAATTGCCAACATCTTAAGACACAGTATAAGTATTTCATATTTGCCTCCAATCTGGTAGACAAGAGAATAAGAATTTTAAAATTTTAAGCCCTAATCTTGATTGAATTTGAAGAGCCACTTACAGATCAAAACTTAAAGGTTACAAGGTGATGGCAAGCTTTTTTGTTTTGCTACTAATGGGTATTTAACATTGAGATGCGTGGCCTGTGCTTAATGTTGTTGCGGGAGCACAGAACCTCCGTGTTTTCAGTATTTTGTTACTGTAAAGATTTGATTCATGTGTTTTGTTTGCAGTATTAATGCTGATGCTCTAGGTTACTTAAGGATAGATTAATATAACAAGGAATTTTACTGTACTGGATTATAACCTGTGCAGTCAACCCACATCATGAGGTTTGTGTGACTGTATATTACTACAGGTATGTCTCTTACAGGTGTGTGTTATCTTATTGGAAATAGGTGGAAGAGTTGTGATTTTCTAGGTTTTTTTGGTTGAAAAAAATTATGTAAAGTAATATATAAAACCTAGATAACTGCATTATCATTAGAGAATAAATGCACTACATAGGTTATTCTTGCACTATCACATAACATTAATACATCACTTTGGTCTCAAGGTGTTCTCTGCATTCTAGACTAACTCATTAACAGTATAGAATCTTCTTCACTGTCCTATGTTGATTTCTAACCCCCCTGTGATAATCATATGAGCACATTACATATTTCAGAGTGACTTAATAAGGAGCTAAAAATCACAGATTTAGTAATCTATTTTTAGGAATGGCACTTTAGTCCTTTAATGATTTCTTTCCTCTATAACAAGACAGGAAAGTGTTGTCTATTTAGACAGTCAGTATTTTAATTAGGTGACTATAGTCATTGGTGATTTAGATGGAATATTGCATTAACCTTGATTTAGGTTGATAGGAAGAAGTTTGCTGTTGTGGATGCATGCCCCTTAAGCAATGTTCCTCTAAACTGCATGCACTCTTCTCCCAACTGATATCTTTGTTAAATGTGATATGTTCAGGGTTTGTCTCCTTGTTTCCTTTTATATTCATTCTTGCCTATGATGAGACAAGATGATACTCATTAAAATGTTATCATTACTCACTGAGGAGGGAGCTAACACTGGTCCTTTGTATCTCCTAGGAAGGCTCGGGCCTGGGATCTGTGGCCAGTCAGATTGCTAAGGCGCGGCAAGAAATAAAGAATTCCCTTGTGTCTGTGAGTAGGCCTCCTGAGTTACTTAAATGTACAGCTTTGTTTACTACAGGCACAATTGCTTGGCCAGGTAGTCTTGTTGTCTTTAGGAACACACAAATGTACATATCTCTTACTGGTGTGGCTGCCATTGCTACTTTAGACCACTTCTACTCACTGTTGATTCCTAATTGCATGAATTAGTGATGTTAAACAAGCATGAGGATGAGTGGTGGTGGTTAATGTGTGACTGTGTGTGAATGATAATTAACTGAGTATTGAGGAAGAAGCCGGATTATTCCATTTGATTATGCACAAATGTGGGAAAATTGTTTTTATTTCTGTATGGCATAAGTCAAGCTGTACTCTGTGCTTGTACAGGTGGTGTCTATACTTTAATGGAAAATATCAACATGTAAGTACTGACATGATCTGTATATAGCTTAGTGGAAATTATGAGCATGTCTGTTATCTAACTTTTTTCTACTTTGCCTCCCTTTATAATGTTAACAGAATCATACGAACTTCAATGCACATTTTTGCTTTGATTCTTTGTGGGTGAAGTTTTTAAAAAATTTTGTGGAGATTGATTTCTTGATTTTGTTAACCTGTTTCTGCCATCTTTAAAATCAACATAAAAATAACCATTTCACCTTTTGCCCTTCCATTCTTCTGTCATTCTGTTGCAGTTGAATGGTCTTTTGTTTTCATAATTGACATCAACCTTGCGGGAGAAAGGGTGCAGCCTCCATTTATTATCATGAATATTAGCATGCCAAAACTTATAAATAGTAAATTCACTTTGCTGTTCACATTAATTGATTAGAATTACCTTTTCTGTTGCTTCTTATAGCTACAGCCTTTCATTTTTTTTTCTATTTTTGTTGATTTTTTTATATATATTTTCCTCTCATCTGTTGTGCTTGCTTTTGCAATCAACTCCTTCCTTATTAAAGCCTTAATCTGTGCCAGCTTAATGGAGATGTTCTTTAGATTTGGTTTTTATTTTGTGCCATTTAACATATTTTTAAGGAATAACAAAGAAAAATCGTGGATGTTTTTTTTTTTTTTATGGTATTGGCATTTTGATTTATTTGGGATGTGAAGGATAAAGTGGCAGAGAAATTATAACTGGGTGAGTGTAATTGGCATAACACTCCTAATGGGGCAGCTTGTGTAATGTTGCACAAGAGTTGCCTGACTCATTGGCTCCACATATGTTGGATTGTACAAGTATGTCACAGAATTGTACAGGCAGTAGTGCAGTATATGGCTTTGTAAGTGTGTGCCTAACTGATTTAGAATACATACATAATTTGATTTCTATAGGAGTATGTTGTATTAAATGAGACAGCTTTGAAGAAATTAGATGAATGCACACAATAGATTTTTGTGAGTTTTGTATTTACATTGGTATACATTGGTATATTTGTACGGTTTGCTTATTTGGTCCGCATGATTGATTATTTCGTTGCAAAAACCTAGCATCTCTTCTGTGCTAGTGGATCATGTAACTTGTTTTTAGTTTGATATTTGTGGAGATTGAATATATAGGTAAACATTACAAGTATTATCATTAGCTATTGCTTTCAATTTTTTCTTAATTAGATGTTTTTCTTGTACAAAGTTTGTTTACTTCTTTTCTCAAATCCAGCATTCATGATTTTTAAATTAGGACTTTTCTACAGATTTTTTTCTCAATTATCTTCCCATATACTCATACATATTAAAAAGAATACCAGAAGAGAGAATCACTTTAATTTAGATATAGGTTGTGTGTGATTATATAATGCAAATTAAGCATAAAGTAACACTAAGTAGACTTGTGGTTAGAGAGAATGTGAGACAAGCTATATTTCCAGGCAAGTCACACTAGTGGCAGCGCTGGTGGCCAAGTTTCTGCTGATGTCCTCAACCGGCTCACAAAACTGGAGTCTGAGAATTCTGCCCTGTCAAAGAGTGAGTGCTGTTGTCTGTTGATCATGTATTTGGCAGTCAGCTGACATTTGTAGTGATCATCAAGATTCTATTGATTTCCTCTGATTAATTGTAGGATTGCTGGGTGAAGCATTACACTGGCTCTTAAATTATACTGGGTAATAGATTGTATTGTTTTGCTTATGGTATTTGACCTTCATCAAGTGTCATTATCTAATCCTTAATATGTTGCAGCCGTGTCAACACTGGAAAAGACAGTAGTGCAGCTTGTAAAGAGGTTGGAAGCTTTGGAATGTGGAGGCAAGACCACAGCCTCAGCTACCACCTCTACCTCGGCTCCTCCCAGTAAGCCTGAACCCATGGAGGAGGATGACGACGATGATGAGGTGGACCTCTTTGGTTCAGATGATGAAGAGGTTGGTCTTCAATCTTTTGAGTGTTAAGTGGCTTCTTTTTGAAGGAAGGTCTAGTTCATTTGTAGTCTGTTCCTAGCAGTCAATCAGGTCAGGATAAGAGAAGACGACTACTTTAAATTCAAAATCTATGTTATAACAGTTATGCGTGTGATCCTTCAAGCTTTTCATGTACAAGGAAAGCATTCTCATTGGAATCTGCTGGTAGAAGATATTAAGTAACTGTATTGGTATATATAGCTGTAATTCATTAAATTAGAGTTACAACAGTATCCTAAGCTACTTTTGTAACTTTTAATCATTAGCTTCTGGCTCAGTAAGCCAGTCCCCTGTTTTATTTAGATGATGGCCTCTTCATGCTGCAAGTTTACTTCTCTTCCCTCTATCTCTTATTTTACGCAATACATATCATTTCTTGATAATTAAACAGAAGAATAGTAACATTACATTACTGATTTTCTGTGGTAGACAAAGTAAAATTTGATTTTATCTTAAGTCTTATCTTATCTTAAGGTGTTGGTGCAAGACAACAATTGCTGAGTACGTGCATGTCATGATGCGAGAACCAATGTTGTCTTACACCTACGCTCAGGGTAAAGAATTACCTACCACCCTTTCTTTCTGTATTGTTTAAGATCTGATATGAGGATTCCATTAAAAATGCAATGTAGATCCAAAAAGTAATATAGATCTTTTTAATTGCCCATAAGACAATTTGTCTTATTGTTTAATCTACCATCAGTTTTCTGATCATTGGTCAGGAATTGAGTATTGCATAAAATAATGGACATTAAGGGGAAGGGAATGATCAAGAATTGAGTATTGCATAAAATAGGGGACATTAAGGGGAAGAGAAGTAGTAACTTGCAGTGTGGAGAGGCCAGTGTCTAGTAGACAAAACAGGAGACAGACCCACTGAATCTTGTGGGAGACAGCAACACAAGTTAAGAGTTAAAGATCTCAGTGGAGGAAATAAAGTTTACTTAGCATGTTTATAAGTTAAGAGTTGAGAGCTCAGTGGAGGAAATAAAGTTTACTTAGCATGTTTATAAATAAATAGAAAAAAAACTAGAAAACTGTCATCTGAGGTAAAGGAAGCAGAACAGAGGACAAGATATTTTTACTTTTATTCTTGCTTGAAGACATTTCTGAATTGTTTTACTATTTTCTCATACAATTTTCATCCTTTTATCCACAATGCAGGAAGATGAGGCAGCTGCCAAAGTCAGAGAACAGCGCCTTAAGGAATATGCAGAGAAGAAGTCAAAGAAGCCAGGCCCCATTGCCAAGTCCTCCGTCCTCCTCGACTGCAAACCTTGGGATGATGAGACAGACATGGCAGAGATGGAGAAGGAGATCAGGAAGATCCACATGGATGGCCTTACATGGGGTGCTGGTGAGTGTGTCTGCAATGAGAGGAAGAACATACGATTAAGCAGCCAGTATTCGTGCAGTGTGTTTGCTGGTATTTTAACTAACTAGATTTAATCTAATTCTAAATCTTTAAATTAAACTTTATATATTAAATATTTATTGTTTAATCTTAAAATTACTCTAATAATTTAATGTCTACAGCTAAACTGGTGCCACTAGCATACGGAATCCAGAAGCTTTCCATTCTGTGCGTAGTTGAGGATGAGAAGGTCTCTGTAGATGAACTTATAGAAAAGATCCAAGAACATGAGGACTATGTGAGTATTCTGAAAAACCTATGGTTAATTTGGGAGCTGTTGACTTTTTTCTTTTTTTTATTATCCAAGAAGGCCACTGGCTAAGGGCAACAATTTTTTATATATACAAGTCTTAGAGAATTCCAGATAGAAAAATCAGATAATGGAGGCTGTTTTGAAACCTCCCTCTTGAAAGAGTTCAAGTTATAGGAAGGAGGAAGTACCACAGAGCAGTACCTCAGAATGACTGAGAATACTGGTTAACTCTTACATTAGAGAGGTGGACAGAATGGGGTTGAGAGAAAGAAGAAAACCTTGTGCAGCCAGGTCACAGGAGGAGAGGAAGCATGCAGTTGGATCAGAAGAGCAGTTATGAAAATAGCAGTATTAGATACCAAGAGATGCAACATTGCGGCAGTGAGAAAGAGACTGATGATAGACAGTCAGAGAAGAGTTGATAAGATGAAAAGCTTTTGATTCCACCTTGGTATGAGTGGAACCCCCTTTACATGTGAGGCATACTCCATTCATGGACAGATAAGGCCCCTGTATAGTTAGCAGCTGGGAGGGGGGTGACAAAAACTGGTGGATGACTCAGAACGCCTAACTTCATAGAAGCTGTTATAGCTAGAGATGAGATCTGAAGTTTCCACTTTAGACTAGAAGTTAAGGACAGACTGAGGATGTTCAGTGTAGAAGAGGGGGACAGTTGAGTGTCATTGAAGAAGAGGGGATAATTGTATGAAGGATTGTATGAAGGTTGTGTCAGGAGGAATTGAGTATTTTGAAGCATTGAACAGTACTAATATTGCTCAGAAGTCAGGCGTTCTGTGGCTTCCCTGCGTGAACTGTTTACTTCTTGAAGGGTTGAATGTCTACGAAAACACATGGAAAAGTGCAGGATGGTACCATCAACATAGGTGTGGATAGGACAAGAAGTTCCTATTATTCATCAAGATCATTGATGAATAATTGGAAGAGTGAGTAGGTGACAGGATGGATCCCTTAGGAACACCACTGTTAATAGATTTAGGAGCATCAGAACGGTCAGAAAGGAAACTTGAGATGAAGTTACAGAGAGAAGGATGGAAGCCATATGAGGATGGTTTTTTTTTTAAATGAAGGTTTCAAAGCTTTGTGCCAGACTATCAAAAGCTTTTGATATGTCTAAGGCAACAGCATAAGTTTCACCAAAATCTCTAAAAGAGGATGACCAAGACTCAGTAAGGAAAGCCAAAAGATCACCAGTAGAGCAGCCTTGATGGTACCCATACTGGCAAACATAAAAGGTTGTAAAGTCATAGATGTTTAAGAATCTTCCTGTTGAGGATAGATTAAAAACTTAAGACAGGCAGAAAATTAAAGCAATAGGACAGTAGTTTGAGGGATTAGAATGGTCACCTTTTTAGGAAAGGGCTGAATGTAGGCATCCAGCAAGAAGGAAAGGTAGATGTTGATAGACATTGAAATCAATGAGTTTGACTAGAGAAGATGCAAGCATGGAGGCACAGTTTTGGAGAACAATAGGAGGGAGCCCATCAGGTCCATAAGCCATCCAAGGGTTTAGGCCAGTGAGGGCAAGGAAAACATCATGTTGAAGGATCTTAATGGGTAGCACGAAGTAGTCAGGGTGGAGGAGAGGGAGGAACAAGCCCTGAATCATCCAAAGTAGAGTTTTTTGCAAAGGTTTAAGCAAAGAGTTCAGTTGTAGAAATAGATGAGATGGCAGTGGTGCCATCAGGTTGAAATAAAGGAGGGAAAGATGAAGAAGCAAAGTGATTGGAGATCTCCAGTTTTTGGCTTGGTATCATAAGCCATGAGGGGAGTTAGATCTTCAAAGATTGACACTTTATTGATGGAGGAGTTTTTGGGTAGTTTGAGAACAGACTTGGCATAATTCTGGATAGAAAAATAAAGCACATGAGATTCAAGTGATAAAAGGCTCAAGTATCTTAGTGGGAAGAAATAATGTTTACACAATACAGTATACATATGCAAGTGTTGATTTCTTATTGTGTGATCACTATATGCTTGTTTAATAGTGAAAAAATAGGAGTAACTCCTATCTAATTTCAGGTCCAGAGTGTTGACATCGGCGCATTCAACAAGATTTAATTTATGCATTCCAGTGCTAAGATAAAAATAAATTTCTGTACGTATTCATTAAGTATTCATTTCCTACCATTAGAAATAAAAAAAACTACATATGTATAAGAAACTTAGTTTTAAAACAGATTAATGGTAAAAAGGGCCACGTCAAGAGAAAAGTACAAATTGACTGTAGTGACTTCTGTACACAACGATGACAAAGCAGCAGAAGATACTAAACAACTCAGCTATCACTTCACTGTGTCTCAAGGGAACTGCATCAACACCATTAACTTAAGAAGCAATCTTCCTGAGGTTTTCTGCAGCTGTAATAAGCAGCAGCAACATCTTGTAAAATAAAAATTACTGTTAAATAAAAATGCTTGACAGTTCTTGAGTAATGCATCAGATAAAATTACTTGGCTGGCAAAGTTCACATCACAGTTCTTGAGTAATGCATCAGATAAAATTACTTGGCTGGCAAAGTTCACATCAGTCTTTCAATCCAACATTAATTTTTGTTACTTCCATGAAAACTACCTTCATCCCTCCCAATACTAGATCACAAAGGCTGCTCAAAGTAAATTTCTCTCTGTTGCAAAAAGGTAAGCTGATATAATTAAGGAATAGGTAATAAGGCTATACCCGCGTTGCGTGGTGTGCACCTGTGCACACCACGCACAGGTGGTGTGCACAGAGTTGCTCGGGGCGTTCCCATGCACTGAGCGCAACACCATCTTTACATAAAAAAATTCTACTCTATCAGGAATATTTACTCCACAAAATGAATAAATAAAGTAAAATCTTTGTTACGTATTAACACTCAAGCACCAAACCTACGACAAAATCTTATCCATCTCTTAGTGACAAGGCGATTTCTGGAAACTCAAGGGCTAAGGTCTGCGTGCGTTAAGTTCACCCATTACCGTTTATACCCAGCACAAGAATTCCTTGTCAGTTCTCATCAAATTGTTTGCTCATTAACAAAAATATATTTTCTTGTTTAATAATTTCAAAGTACTAAACCTGCAAAAAGATGCTGACAAAGGTGGGAAGTGATGTTTGACAGCTGGTGTTGCGTGCACGCTTGTGTGCGTGTGTGCCTGGCGTGCAAGGATCCTTGGCGGCGTGTACCCGAGCAGTAAGCACTGAGTTGAGGCCTTCCAGCAATACTATTCAGAGCCAACACAAAACTCGTGTATTCACTGTTCTTGAGAAACTGCTCATTCACTATGACATTTCCTTGCTTCATAATGCTCTCCTCCAAACCTGCAATAAAATCACGTGTTAACAAACCCTGAGACTTATCCAAGGTAGAAGAAAGCTGTATCTCTATACGACGTAACTTGTCAGTTGCTACCATTTCTCCAAAAATATTCGCACGCTAAAATGAATAATCTGATTTCTCCAACACATAACCTCTCTCTCTCTCTCTCTCTCTCTCTCTCTCTCTCTCTCTCTCTCTCTCTCTCTCCGTCCGCCATATGACCGCTATGTTGCAGGGCATTCCCCTCCCCTCATTTTCAGTTAGTCTCTCTAACAACACCAGAAATGCATCTAATAGAATAAACACTTACGAGAAGGTTCAAAGGTTCATCCAGTAACTCAGATGAACCCTTTCAGGGACGAGTCGTCTTCAGGACAGTCTACCTGGGTACAAATTCCTTTCACACACAGCAATATAACCAACGTAATGATCCTCTGAACAAAACATTAACAGGAAGATGGAACACAACGCCACCAGACACACCACACACACACACACACACACCAGCACCGCCACACAGGGCCGCCGTGAAAACTGAAATGTGCCGGTGCATTAATAATTTAACGTCCCCACCCCTGCAGCCAGTAGGTAAGGTAGAGATGGGAGGCTCCCATCTCTATCTTTGTCCCCCCTCCCCAAGACCCCATGGGACTCTATGCATTGCACTGGGCAACCACCACACAACACCGTACATGGCCCCAGAGAGAGAGAGAGAGAGAGAAATTATTTATAATGGAGTATACCTGCTTATTACTACATTACGCGTGTGGTGTGCCAAAGACCCACAAATGATAACTACCAGATTCAAACAGCTGGGTAAGGTAACTGTTAAATAGTTTGGTAGATGGCTCGTTTTGGCATCACGCATTCACGCTCCCAAACCAACCTTTTTAATCTAAACGACTAATCGGAATCTACCCACTTGCGTTCAGTGGCGTTGCTAGGTATCTGTTAATGGGGAAGGCATCTAAGATAACGTCAGCAGATGGCTACGCTACTGCTTACCCAGTCAAAAAATTCCTCTTCTGCGCTCCTTTAGCTTACTTACCAAACCCGTATGCTTACGAACCGAGTTACGTATGCTTATTATAACCGAGTTATTACACTGTTCTACTGGGAATGTCTCTTACCTTCATAAGGCCATATTTCTTCTTCACAGCCAGAGAGGGGATCCGTCTTCCTTGCCTGTCAATCCAACAATGACTGTTTCACTCAGGTTCAGGCGTTCAGCTCAAGTGTTTTGGTCCCAGCAAGATATGTGACTCCCTGATGCTCTACATTGATTAACCTTTTAGATTATACTTTATCGCATTTCCCAGGATTTACGTTTTATAATTTTTGTCTGTCTAACATTTTCGTTATCAAATAAGTGGTACCTGCCTGCCATGTCCTTTTCCCACGTTTACCCTCACCTGTTTCGAAACGTCTCTTAAGTTCGAACCCCCAACTAATTTTACAACACTTTCTTATGGATTCATAAATTAAACAAACATATTTCTTTAAGATATAAACATGATATCTGTATTTTCATAAATATATGTCACAGCTACATAGTACAGGTAGTACGTAAGGCACTGATGACCACGTAAGTAAGCACCTCGTTAAACGATTATATTTGACACAGTTCTCATCACATCAAGAATCATAAACATAACAATGATATAAAAACTTCACTTGGATTAAATAACGATAAAATCTGTGGTAATAATAAAGTGAGGCTCCCGCTCCTTGTATAGTGAAGCTGAGACAAGCAAGAAGCAGCAGGACGGGTGGGTAGGACTTGCTGGGTGGTGGAGCACGCCTTTAGTACGTGCCCAGGATGTACTCCACGGTGGCGCCCTTGGGAGGGATAACAGTCACTATTAGGTCCACGATTAACTTAAATCTTCCAAGAATGTATAAATAATGCAATGAAGTAAGGGCTCTCTATCAACACTGACGTCATTCTAATAATCATATCATTTCACTCGCTAGATGATTGTAAAGTGTTACAGCAATAACGACTGTCCTAACTAGCGAGTTTAAACGTATCTATTAATCTAACATGAGGCGAGTTTTCAGCAATTAAAACACATAACCACATATAATGTTCAAAACTATGCGCATTTCTCTCTCATCACGATCATTTGACAATCATGTACTAATAAAGAAATTATTGCTATTTATTTATTTACCTATTTATTATTATTATTATTATTATTATTATTATTTTTTATTTATTTATTTTTTTTTTTACATTCCACGCTATTCAATAATTTCTGCAACATCTAATTTCCCGCTCTATAGCAATCCCTTACGTCCCTAGCAGTTTCCCGTGTTTTCTTCCCCCTCCACACTTACCGGGAAGGAGTAGAGGAAGAGGAAGAGGAACAGGAACAGGATGACGAGGATGACGAGGGTGATGCAGTACCATTTGTAGTTCTTCCAGATGATGTGCCTGAAGGACTTCCAGGGCGAGGACAGCCACAGGAAGGAAGTTGCTGGGCGGCTGGGAGAAGCAACAAGCGCATAATTACGTAGCATTATAATCGTTTCATTTTTCTTTACTTCATTTATCTTTCCAGTGAGTGAAAGGGAGATTATTTTTTTTACCATAGTAATCCTATTTTTTCTGCAATCTTAGTTATATATATATATATATATATATATATATATATATATATATATATATATATATATATATATATATATATATATATATATATATATATATATATATATATATATATATATATATATTTTTTTTTTACTGAATAAAGAGCACATTCTTCTTATTTTATTATTATTATTATTATTATTATTATTATTATTGTTATTATTATTATTATTATTATTATTATTACTAATATTACTAATATTAGTATTATTGTTATTAATTAATTTATTCACTAATTTTCATCTTATCCACTCATCTTTCTAATAAGTAAGCAATACAGCAGTAGTGTGTCTGTTTCACTCTTTCAAAGGAATACTTATTGCTGAAATGTCAGGCAATATACAGCACACTTCAGCTTGAATTTTTGTCACCTTCCCCACTCATATCATATTGTACTTACTTTGGCTCAGGCAATTTTGGGTTCATGTTTGGCTCATCTCTCCCTAGGCCAGCTGGCCTTGCTTTGCTGTCCTCCTCAGTCACTACCTCCAGCTCCATCTCTATCTTGCCCTGTGAGGGAAAATAAAATTTCACAACTAATTATACATCTCTAATACTTTTGACAGGAAATAATGTATAGCAAAGCCTAACTATGACATACACTATACTCATGCAATGACTGTTAGGTACTAAAGCCTGAAAAATGATCTTGGGATGACATGTAGGGCTTTCTTCTCTTGCTCAGGGGTTCAGTCCCCACCAAAGACCTCTTGTGGCAAATATATTCCATCTTCTGCTGAATATTTCAGTGTTTCTATAAAGTTCTCTAAGAAAGCTGTTAAGAGGTTTGATCCCTCCCCTCTTCAGCTCAATGTCTCAATGTTCCTATGAAGTTCTCAAGGGAGGCATCACACTCACAGCAATCTCGACGACTCCCTCCTCCACACGGGTGAAGGGGAAGTACCCATACACCCTCTTGGCCTCAAACAGGTTGACAGAGGCTGAGTGGTCATCCAAGAAGGTGATAGCCACACTGTTGGAGGTGCCATTACCCATCATCTGTGGCACCTGTGCTGGGCTGACACCCCTCAGGCTCTTGGCTGGCTTAGGCAGGTGGCACAGGTCAATGGTCATCTCACCTGGCCAAAGAGATCTTATTAGTTCACCTGGTTGCAAAGTACAAAAAACCTGAGATACATTTGTGCAGTTCTATCCCCACATCTATATTCATCCAGTTGTTCCTTTTCATCCAGTGTAAGTCAGTAAGTAAATATTCAGTGCATTATCTATGTACATTTTAAATAGTGAAATATGTATATGGAAACTGTGCCTTTCAATCTAAAGCTCCCTGACAGGCAAATGTCTTATTAACTAGCCAATGCCTGGACATAGTGTAGTGGGTGTGTGTGTATATGGGAGGCTTTACTTAAGTAGTCGTCTCTAAGGATGAGGTCATTGTCCCACAGCTGAAGGGTGAGCTGTGGGGGGCGGCGCTGTTGGGTCGAGTTCAGACTCCAAGGGTGTTCCTTGTACTCCACCAACATGACCTGCTCTGCCTCCAGCATCTCCAGTGGGAAGACGAAGCGCCAGTTGAAGTTTGCCTCCCCATCCATGCACCTGAGGGAGGGGAAGGTGTAGATGATAACAGCTGTTGTTTTTCTCATATCTTACTCCACATTCAAATAATTCAAATAAACATTGCACACATATTTTCACTCACAAGTTGTAGAGTTTATAGAGATTACTTTTAATTGATCAAGTAGCTTTTTTATGTAAGAAGAAATACAGAGGCATGCAGGGAGTTCTAGAGTTTACCAGAAAATTGTAATGATCAATAAAAAAAAAGTGGCTTTAAATGCATCTCTCCTGTGTACCTGTAGTGTGTGTCAGTCTTCTGGACATTATTGGTGCCCTGTAGCCAGCCCTTCACATATACATCACTCATCTTCTCCCCACCAATAACAGCCGTCTCCTGCAGGGGTGCCTCAAACACGTTGAACACAACCACTCGTAGCAAATATCTGGGGGGGGGGGGGAGAGAGAGAGAGAGAGAGAGAGAGAGAGAGAGAGAGAGAGAGAGAGAGAGAGAGAGAGAGAGAGAGAGAGAGAGAGAGAGAGAGAGAGAGAGAGAGAGAGAGAGAGAGAGAGAGAGAGAGAGAGAGAGAGAGAGAGAGAGAGAGAGAGAGAGAGAGAGAGAGAGACTTGACGTTATTTTTGGCTATTTATAATAAAGATATTCAAAGCCATGCAAAAATCTTTCCCCCAAAACCCGAACTCCTAGAAAAGAAAACTTAATTTATTAATGAAATTCATCAGGAGTAGCAAGTGAAATTAAACAAAATTATGACAGAAAATATAGAATAAACCCCTGTGCAGTACCACATATAAAAAATAAAAAAAAAGACAAGCAACAAGTAATACATGAAGGGAAACTTTATATACCTAGGAACTGAGACTTACTTGTGGGGTTTTCTGGGAGTGATATCAACAGGGGGAGGCAAGGTCTGGCCTGACACAGAGGAGGGGAAGAGATCCACCCAGAGCATGAGCTGCCCCTGTGGGATGCCTGGGTGGGATGGGTGCATGAGGGTCCTGTTCTCCACATGCTCAGGAACGAGGGACACGGCCTTGTGCAGCACGTGAAGGGCCAGACGCTCCCTGGAGTTCCCTACGGTGGGTGGCAAGACAACATCTGGGTGTTCTGTGGGAGGAAGGATTGTTGCTCAATGACACAACACAAGGCATGATTCCTGGCCACTTAAAACTTACTGTCATCATCATTCATCAATTTATCCAGCCTCCTCTTGAAACTGTTTTAGCTAAGCTTCTCATGAAATACAGGAAAATTATTACTTGCATGCTATTCTATTTCTATCTTGGATGTTTTGAGAGAGAGAGAGAGAGAGAGAGAGAGAGAGAGAGAGAGAGAGAGAGAGAGAGAGAGAGAGAGAGAGAGAGAGAGAGAGAGAGAGAGAGAGAGAGAGAGAGAGAGAGAGAGAGAGAGAGAGAGAGAGAGAGTAAAAATATGGTAAATATCTGTGACTGATGCTTTTTCACTCATTACTAACACTAAATGCCAATTCACTTTTTATCATCTTAAGTGAGTTAACTACATGTCACATTCACAACAAACCAACAAAAGCATCAGACAAGAGATGTGTATCACCACCCTACCAAATTCTGAGAGGGCGTAGGTGGTGCCCCCAAGGGTGAGGCTGAAGGGCTGCTGGTGCCACAGAGGCCCTTCAAGGTTCTTTTCCCGTGCCACCTTTGTTAGAATCTCTGAGGGAAGCTCCACATCTCGCCACATGTTGCTTCCACTCCTATTTATGTTGGGTGAAGAAAAAGAAATGTTTCAGAAAGGTTAGTGATTAAGAAGTAATGTGTAGTAAAGTAGTGAGATGATTCAAGCAGTGATTATTATGTTTTTAATCACAATGCCACAGGAACAACACACAAGTACCTTTACACACGACACTCAGATCACTCTAAAGTGCTGTGTTTACTTATGGCTGGTGGGTCATGAGGAGAAGGATGAGCACAAGGAATAGAGATAAAATACAACCCTTTCACTGTAACATTCAACAATTCACGGCACTAAAAAAATTGTACAAAACACTTAATCACAGGAAAGACAAAAAAAAATAAAAGAATAGATTTTCCAACATTTAGACAGTATAATATTTTGAGGTGGCTAGTGAAGAAAATAAAATGTTTGAGAAATGTTACTGATTAAGATATGCTATGTTAAATAATAATGATTCAAGAAGTGATCTTCATAGTTTCAATCACTACACATCCAACACCCCATCTCCCTTACACGTGGTACTGCCGAGGCAAGCCGATGGTAGCACGGTGGCGTGTCAGGTAGCGGTTCTCCAAGTCAATGACTGTCTCACCAATCAGGTCATCTGAGGAGATCATGTCGTGGTCCCACACCTGCACTGTGAGGTCCTTGTGGAGTGGAAGTGTTCCTGTCACCTCAAACACACTGTGAATGACATGAGGTGGCTGTTGAGGGTGGGTTGTCCATGGTTATCTAAAATCAAACTGTATGCTTATGAATTATGGAATGATTCAAATGTCTGCCTCAGTGAATAGCTTCTGTTTAGCTTAAGATGTGTTATAAATTGGCAATATATGTTACAATAGTAATAAGAGGGTTTTGTTACTTGTTCCACCAAATTCCAAATTATGACTTTAAATCTAATATAAGATCATGTACCAGTTCAAATATAGGCTCATAAGTAGGAGTAAATTACTCTATTACTCCATTCTATTCTTTTATGTCAATAGCTTCATAATTCAGCTACTCTCATTATAGACTAATAAGTATCTTAGTGAACTCATTCTTTCAATGTACTCCTGTGTATGTACGGTGCTCTGTGGGATCAAAAAACCTATTAACATTGCAGCCCATCCTGTGCCCCAAACATACTGGCCAAACATGGGGTTGAGTGTATTTGGCCGGTAGTCATCTTTTGAGGACTTGGTACTCTTGCCCAGCTTGACCACAACGTAGGGATCTGAGGAGCAGCCGGCATCCTTAGGGGCGAGATCCTGTCCCATCACTACGTACACCCGAGCCACCACCTCCTGCAAGTCTGAGGTTGGGTAGCCAGCCAGGACCAAGGGCGGCTCCTCAGGCTCATCAGAGGACAGAGGGTACATGCGGAATGTTCCCTGGAGGTGGAAGGAAGGGAGTTTAAGTTGTCATTATCTGATGATATGGGAAGTATGTCTGGTTTTCATTTTGACATTGCCTGAATAGTTGATACCTGTGGGTGGAAAGAAGGGAGATGAAAGTGTGACATGATATGGGAAGAATGATGGCTGCTTTCTCTTTGATTTAATGCTTGATCTTTGGAGGTGGAAGAAAGGGAAATTAAAGTGTGATTGCCTGATAATATGGAAGGTATGAATGGTTGCTTTCACTTTGACTGGCTGAATCAATCTATGTGAGGATGAGAATTCAGTGATTTTACATATTATTGATTACAGCTGTGTGGAATGAAAAATTATGTCTCGCCTAAGGCTACTGTACACTACACATGCAAGTAAGTTTCATGTAAGACTACTTCAACTGATTGTATGTACATATGAAGGCTTCTTTGAAATGGAAATGAAATCCTTGTAACTCTAATATTACTTAAAAATTAAACATAGACCACCACCACCATTACCACTACACCACCACCAACACCACCACACTACCACCAGCTTAATGGTGTATATTATCCCTCACCTTGAACTCTCCTGCCAGCTGGGCCTTGTCACCTCGGCCCCGGTACAAGGCTACTGTGTCTATCATGTCCTTGAAGCCAGCGAACCTCCCCTCATCCTCCAATGTTCCCTTCAGCACCTCCAGTTTCTCATACCTACTGGGGAACTGAATGTCTGAGAGGAATTCCTGAGAGTGCATATTTTGTTTACATTATTACATGCCAGTTAACACAGTTTGAGTGCAGTGGTAAATGTATATCTGAGTAACTAGAAATGTACATTAATGTGACACTGGTAAGTCTTTAGTTACATAATTTCATACCAATACTATTAAAGAGTAATACATTCTTAACTCTGAAATCTGAGATGTGATCATGGAAAAGGGATACCAGAGCTTTTTAAAAACTGAAGTAATCATTAAATTCTTAGTTTGAACACTTGAATCATAAGGGAAGGACTACACACCCTTTATTTAAATACGACCCAGCTCTCTCCAACTGGCCACTTGAAGCGTAGTACTTTGCCCACCAGTCTATATCAACATCTACTGTGCCGGGCTGAAATAATCAAATATGGCTATATTACTAACATTACAAGTGGAGCACAGATAATTATTTCAAGCACACATCACCATATGGAGGTTTTGATATGATAGTTGAGACTTTTTTTTTTATATACATATACAGCAATAATATATTTATAAAGCACATAATTATGTTTGTCAGCGTACTTACCTCTCCCATTTGCATGCTGTAATGTAATCAAGAAATACTGAAAGGTGAAGAATTTTTTATAAGAATAGTGAAGGGCAGGAACTGTCTGAAAAGAAATTTCATGGAAGGAAGGAAAATATGTACAGTTTCAGTTCATTCATGAGAAAGGATGTTACACGTAAGAAGTACAAAGGTCGGTCAGTATGGCTCTAAGACAAAGGAAGGACAGATGGCAACAAGGACTACAGAGGATGACTAAGTAGACAAGATAGAGAACAGTAAAGAATACCAAACATGCAACAGTCTATGTATATAAACTGCTCCATGTTATTGAAGTGCAGTAACATGCAACAGTACACACGTTAGGAATGTGTGAGGGTTAGGAAGCCGAGGAACTAACCTCCCGTGAGGCCTGGGCGTGACTGGGGGTGGGTCGGTGGTGAGACTCCTGGGAGAAAATGGTTTATTATGTAAATGCACTGCTTAACACAGCAATAAACCCTCATTCTGAAGGACTCCTTTCTTATGTTGCTTGTCTTTCCTGCAATTTACGGTACCTGTTAGCTTCCAATTTGTGTCTCATGTCAATCCATCTGAATGAGTTTTCATTGTGGTTACTCTTAAAAGCTGAAACATTTTTTTTAACTTTATGCATCTCATTGGGATGCAGACTCTAAGTTTCTCAAACATCTTATCATATTTACTTCTGGACATCCCTCTGCAACTCTTCTTAGGTAATGAATTTCATGTTTTATGATTTAGTCTAATGTCTTTGATATTTTGTGATACTTCTTTCATATATTCTTTGTCTGTCCACAAAACAGTGCATATGACAGATGTGATCTACAAGATGTCCATTTCAGAGAGAAAATAATATAATTCCTCCTCTCCAACTTTACAATGTCACAAATAATCAAATGGAATCAATGCATGGCAAGCTACATAACAGCACAACAATATATAAAATGGTGGGTGCCAAGCAGCTAATCCCCACCACACTTAGATTAAAGCCAATGTGAACACAACACACAGTGCAGCAAGTGAGCCAAGAACTACAGGAAAGAAAATCATAGTGTGTCTTTAACAATTTTCAGTACTCAATCTGCTTCTGAAATATGTATTGTAAATAAAAATGAAATTTAAAAGATTTCTGTATAAATTTTTGTCCTCAGCAATTAATTATTGTACTGAATTGAAGCCTTTATATTATAAACTATGGGATCATCTATGAAAAATCTGTTTCAGCTTTCTAGAAGTAAGATGTTCCATGAAGAAGGAAATCTATACTGGCAGCAGAGCATCAGTTAATTCCACTTCATTTCAAAGCTGTGGAGCCAAATCATGTAGTGCTAGTAACAATTAATTAAACACACTAACTCTAGAAGTTAATTTCTAATATCCACACTGATTCTGATCACTACCACAAATATGCAGACCCAACATTCATTTACTAAACAACAAATGACATGCACACATGCTTCTGAGGAACAAAACTGAGTAACATGTAACATCAGTGTAACAAAATTTGATACCAAACATGATGTACAACAATGACAAACACCTTTTAAGACAGTGGACAATTACTGACAACACTGAATACTCCACATATGAAGGCACTAGAGAATCATGCTCCTGGTTCTGCCTCACTGACCCTTGAAGGCATTACTAACCTTATCCATCAGTGGCTTGCTGTCCAGACCACTGAGGGAGGTCTGAGCCAAGCTGTCTCTGGAAAGGCAAAGAAAAAATAAAGAACAAAGGAAAGAAATCCATATCTTTTGCTAACCATGTGTTTCCTTGAGGAGATTTTAATTATAGTTTGAGAGAAAAAGTTTAGCTGCTTGTGTAGAATTGTTACTGTGGTGACGATTTAACTCAAAAGAACTTCCAACAGCCTTACTCCATGTCTTATGAATGGTGTCTAGCTGTAGTTTATTTCACATGTTTATTTACTCTTCAGTTTTAGTCTCTATGGGTAATGTGTCCTGTTAAATAAAATGCATGACATACTTAATAATGAGGGAGGAAATCTATTAGAGCAACTTGTCATAAAATATTTCTGTACATAAAATGATGTTCAAAGTCCTATCAAAAAGAATACAGTACTTTACTAAATCATTACTGTATCCATAAGTGTAGATTTAGTCACTAAATGTGAAGTATCTATGGCTCTGATGTGTGGCCTTAATTACAACAAGACCAATACTACACTTTCAAAAATATATACTTTTCAGACAAAAGCTAAAAATACAGAGGACTATTATAGATTATCAAGACAAGTCACAGGCCATCTCATGTGGTGTGATTATATTTCCTTAGAAATGTGGGGTGTTAATGTAATAGTACTGAGTTAGGACAGAGCGCAGGGTCAAAGTTTGGTGCATAGTCCCTTATGTTGAACTCTAGTTAGAAAAAAAGGACAGAAAGGATCGTAATCATTCATATTCATCTCTTTCCTCGCTCCTCTCACACAGCAGATGTGGCCTGAAGGATGAGAAGAGAAGAATGCAATAAAATAATGCTGAAAAAACCCAAGCAAGGCAGATAAAGTGAAGAAAACTGGGCAGAAAAGTCAGGAGGGCAGAATAAATCACCAGGCATGATCTTACAACTATGTACCAGTCATCATCATAGACTAAAATCTTACAGCACAAGGATACTAAACATACAAAGAAACTAGTAAGACAACAGAGGCCCTCCACCTGCATGTCTAGAATGAGAGAATAGCAAGCCTCGGAAATAATTTTGAACTGGACACTGAGAAATGGTATACCTTTGGCCGAGTGTAGGCTTCTTGCTCTTACGTTTCCTCCTGGAGACAGAATGGGAGAATACAGCTTGCATATGACTCAGCATTGGAAGGAAAATTAAGCAACATGCATATGGAAAGATAATATGGTGATGATGGTAAAGTAAGACCTGTTTCAATCCTAAAAGGTTTTGAATGGAAAGAGCATCTAGTGACATGAGAGAGCTTCCTTTATTCCTGTGTATGTGAAAGCTGAAGTTACGCGCAAACTCCAAAACTGTAACACAGAGAAAAGTAGAACATTTACAGCTTGCTACATTTCAATTGTCAGACTTAACTATAGTCCATGCTACAGAATGTAAGTGAACAGCAGCTGAAAGAAGCAAAACAAATTTATAAAGACACAAGTAAACTATGTCAATAATAAGCTAATATAAAACAAATGCAAGGCAAAAAACCTAATGGCTTAAGGTGGTGTTTTAGCAGACCACACCAAACTTTACTAGTGCAACCCCTGGTGTTGATTAAGGACTAACCTGGCTGCCTTGGGCTCCACAGTGTAGCGCTGCAGGTCAGTCACCACAGCTGTTGCCACCACAGGCTTGCTGCCAAAGGCCCTGTGGTCCACTACCCGCAGTGTGAGGGGCGGTATGTACAGCGTCTCCTTCGGCAGCTCCTAAAAAGAATATCCTTGGTTAAGTGACAGAGAACTTTGAGCATCATTGATCAATACAAGAATTCTATAATACATTTTCCCTCCCACACACACTGTAGTACTAACCACATCAAAAACAAGGTGTGGCTTGTCAAAGTTGGGGTTGATGCGTAAGTTCTTCATGGTGGGGGAGGTGATGCGCTCACCACCACACTCAAACTCAATGGATGGTCGCGTGACAGACTGCAGCTCATAGGTGGCCATGTTCCTCATTCCCCAGCACAGGATCTATAAAGGATAACAAGGGAAACATCCTCTGTGTGATTGAATGATATAAGGTGTGTGGCTTATAATGTTCTGACATAATATGCTCTAGTACATGCTTATCTGCAAATGATACAAAATTATTGACAATGTGACAATTTCTTGCTTCTCTTCAATGGATGACATTAATGAAATAAATATAATGAAATAAGAACACCACTCTTTTTCTTGTCTTGTTATATAATTACATGAGATACACAAAAGTGGATGAACTGTGTGATGTGCTGCAAAGAAACAGCTGATAAGTGAAAAGACAGGAAAAGATAAGGAAACACAGAAAGATGCAGACTTGAAAGGATGCAGTAGGTCTCTGCAGACTGAATGCTGCTATGGTAAGTTCACCTCTATTCGTGTGCGCTGCAGCAGAGGGCGCACTCCGAAGGGCACCATGAAGAGGTCTCCTCCGTGGCGGGTGGGAGGCAGGATGGGAAGCTCCTCTTCTCCATCCTTCAGCAGAAGCTCAAAGGATGCAAGCAGCTCACCTGAGTATAAAATGGGTTAGGTGTGTATATAGGTAAATAGATAGATAAGTGTGTCTGTTAATAATCAAATGAATCTGGGTGGATACACAGTTATATCAAGTAACTTTTATGATCTACCTAAAAACTTATTGCAGCAACATTAATACATTTCTTACAGTAGTGATCAGTGCATGGCCACTAAAAACTAAACAAATCTAATTTATATGCAGAGATTTATCACAGCTGGTTATAAGTATGTGAGATGATTCATTTCAAAAACTTTATGCAGAATTAGACTTTAAGTAGTAAAGGTAGACTGTTTACTCTCATTAATACCTTGCTTATCATTCCCCAGTGAGAGTTGGTACCATTGGAGGGGCAGAGGTTGGTACCCATTGGAAGGCACCACCAAAGCTGGCTGGCAGAACACCCGGCCCAAGTACTCCGGGGCACCCTTGTGGGGAAAAGGCAACCATTACTCAGCAACAGCAGGAGTCCAGAACAATAATCAATGGGGTGGTCATAAATGTAATATAAGATGAAATACAACAAACAGGAGTGAAAATCCACATAGAGCCAGGAGAAAAATAATAGAAAAGAAAGTTAAAAGTTAAGAACATGCAGCCTGAACTACATTTCTGAGGCTGGTGTGTCTGCTTACCCGAGCATCCCAGTCGAACACCTCCACCACCACCTTGGGGGCCTGGCTGGTGGCATCATCCACCCGGCCAGTTAGAGGAACATCATCAAAAATGAGAGTCTGGTCCCAAGTTGGGCAGAGGGTCTTCATTTGCTTCTCAGTCTGCTGGGTGCCATTACAGAAGCTCACCACCGCATAAGGATCTGAGGCAGGGGATAATATGCACCTGATGAGAAGTATTTGTAAGCCAAATTTACCAATGCATAAAAGGTATCCAAGATTGCAAGACACAGGGTCATTTGTTACCCACCGGCAAGGCCAGTTTTGTCTCCTGGAATAAGGTCACGAGCCTGGTAGATGTGTGCCCGCAGCTGGTACTTGTGACGCTCTGCACTCAGTAGGTACATGCGGGGACAGGTGAGCTGGGAGAACTTCTCATCACCTACAGGACAGAAAGCATTAGCACGGTTAGGTGGATTTGTTTACCTTGTTCATTTTGTGTTGATAAAAGTTTTTCTTTATGTAAGAGGGGCACTGGCCTAAGGCAACAAAGAGGGGGAAAGAAAAAAAGGCATACTGAGATGCTGGTCCCTAGAGAAAAAAAGCCAAAGGTATTACCCAAAACTGGAGGATAAAGAGTACATAGATCAGTGGGCTGAATGTAAAGATTTAAGAGGGATTGTCATTACAGGTCAGTCCAAGGGCCACATGCCCACCTTTGCCAGTCAAAATGGAGAGCCTGGGTGTTGGGGGAAGGCCACCCTGTGCAGGCACCAGACGTCTCCTCCACCTCCGGCGCCGCACCATGTCTATCTTCCGTTCAATGGCATGGAACTGGAGGCGGAACAGAGGGGCGTACTCCCACCCATCCACTGGCATTGTCTCCTTCTGTGGGAATGCAGGAAAAGGGATGTGAGAGAAATGCACTGCTAATAAAACCACTGCCACTGCCTCCATCATCATCATCATTGCTGTCATCTGTATCTCCTGTTTACCATCTCCATTTTTAAGTAACTATTTAAGCTATCTCCTTGTATCTTTTCTACCCCGCATCTATTCCTTTCTTCCTTATCTACTGCACTCCCTCCTTCCACACTTCCATCCCTTTCTTCTCCTTGGCAGTTAATATGTACCTTCTCCACCTTTTGAACCAGATGTCTCTCCCTGATCCAGCGTCGTCTCCTCCTTGTGTGGTAAATCTTCTCCTGTGGTGACCACCCCACCAGACCTCCAGACTCCACTGTGAACTCCCAGCCCTCTCCATCCACTGCACGCTGCAGGTCGTACTGAGGAACAGACAGACAGACAGTTTCATAACCAAGCATAACAAACTAAGGATGCAAAACTGACTTTCAAGGTGTTTTTGGGAACCTACACTTGTTACAATCTTACTGTAAGCTAAAGTTACAGAGCATCACTATGTAAAAGGATGAAATAGTTTTGGTTTCTTACCGACCATAGGTCTCGCCATGCCCAGCCCTCAGGCAGCTTGATCTCATCCCTGCTGGTTGCTGGGTCATTGCGTGCATCTGTCCATGAATTAGGGGCTGGTACCCAAGCACCACCAGGGAGACGCAACTGTTGCTCAAACACTTCCTCTGTGAAAAGCTGTCGGCCAGCATCAGCAGCAAACATCACACTGGGGTCAGGGTCAACAAACCAATCTCCCTGGAAGCCCCAGCCTTCAGGAGCAGAGAAGTCCTCTCGAGGAAGGTTCAGCAAACCGTCAGCATCAGAGAACTTTGGCCGCGTCATAAGCAGGCCACTGTCACTCCACTTCCCACTCCCAGGCACAGGCACCACCTAGGGAGGGATGTTGTACTCTCTAGTATGCTGCAAGATACTCAAGACACTACTGCAATACTTATCAATTGGGTATATCTTGAGGAACTTTAAAAAATTTCTTTGTATGCATATTTTACATTTTCTTTTACCTGGTTCTCATAAGTCTCAGCATAGACTGTGAGCTGCAGATCTGGCCTGAAGTCCCACCACGTGCGCAGGTCCTCCTCTCGGCCCAGCCACACAGAGGCACGCACCACACCTCCAAGGCCCCACCGTGATTCATCATCTGCCGAGCAGCAGACTCTTCAACATGCATCATGAAAAATCTATGGTACTGATGGAAGTATGTTTGGAAGTGGAAGTTTGTTCCTACCTGGGTTGGTAAGGGCATAGGTATTGAATTTGCCACACAGCATTCCCTGGGCATTGGGCTCATGGGCAAACAGGACTGAGTGGGCTGGGATGCGCACATATGCCAGGCGCCGTGTTCCACTCATCAGCCACAGGAACACATCTGGGATGCTGGACTGGGACTGTGGAGCCAAGGATGATCAGGGTCAGGGATCAAGAGGGACTCAAGTTTGATAAGAGCAAAGGTTACTAAAAGACATAAAAACCAAAGAAAATACTTGGAAGAAGGGCTTGTCTTTGTTTAGTCTTATATTGTAGAGGAAAGCATATGCCACATACCTTTATTTCTGGTTACATTTTGGGATTGTGTTATCCCAAAACGTAACCAGAAATAAAGGTATGCTGCACATACTGTACACTTTCTTCTTCATCAAAGAGAATAGATATATTCACAGCCCTTCCTGATAAAAGCAGCATCAGTAAAGGAGGGAGAGCAGGATCCTCTTGTCTACCTCACCTCCACGGCCAGATTTTCCAGGCAGCCAAGGACAGACTCCAGCTCCTCAATCACATGCTGAGGCTCAGAAGTGTCCAGCGCTTGCATGGCCTTCTTCACCTCGTCCAGCTCTCTGCGTCTCCTTCCCCTCAGGTGAATGTCAAGGGAGGTCTCGGAGTGTCTCAAAGCGTCCACCTCAGGCAGTTCCAGACTGTGTAAAGATAAGGGTGGTGAGGTATAACTGTATAACAAAACTATTCTTGGCAGTGAAAACGTTAACTATTGGATGAGGACAAGAGTATTTTGAGCTCCCTGACACTGGAATGAAGGGAAGCGTTTTGAGAATAGGAAGAGTGGGAGAAATGTTTATCACCAAAGAAAGAAATTGAGTTGTAAGAAGATAGGAGAAACAAGTGTGGATCTGAGAAAATCAAATACCTACCATTAAAAAATAAATAAATTAAATAAATAACATCATGAAAGAATAGAAACTAGCACACTCCTGTATGGGACGCACTGGATAAGAGAAACGACTAGTCATGAGGCTGGAAAGTACCAACACATCCTTACCTGCAAGCCTCCACCAGCCTGGATATCGCTCCTGTGACTGCATCTTCCATCTTCTTTTGCCCATTACCTCGCAATTGGGAGCGAAGGTTATCCAGATCTTTCTTCACCACCTGTCACGGAAGAAAGAATAGAAACAACATAAACATGCTATAAAGAGAAAGGAAGAGAACCATGGAATGACAGAAAAAGGGATAGATGAGTAGAGAATAATGGTAAAGTAACATGAAACTGAAAACAGCTTACACTGATGATAGAGATGATGTGATTGACGCTGTGTAGGCGATGTGTCACGTCCTCGAAGTCACAGTGGACGGTGACAAAGGGCTCCACCCCAGACCATGGCAGGAAGTAGTACCTGATGGGGTTACAAGAGACCGGGTGACTTATAAATAGTTGTGTAAAAAGAATGACTGCAGAAGAATATATCTGAAGGAGTAACGAAGGATTGGATGACACACTGTTTTAATGAAAGGCAAACTTAAAGACGTTGATAATAAAGAAGCAAGCCCGTGTATATAATCTATTTTTCCTTGAATCACGGAAAAAAAACATATGTAAGATTATAAGGTATTAAATTGCAAACTTAAATAAAGCAGATGAGGGTAAGATTGGCTCTCTCCCTCAATGAACACAGCTAGACTCACTTGCATCCATCGAAGACTGGGTTGGCGGGGTGAGTGGAGGAGGGCGAGGGAATCATCTTATTCTCCAGCTTGTTGCCAAAGTTCCCTAAGGACACTTCCAACTCCACAGGATTCTCGGCTGACTCCAGGAGCCAGGCGCCGCTCAGGTGG
The DNA here is from genome assembly GCF_035594125.1 of Scylla paramamosain. Lineage (NCBI taxonomy): Eukaryota > Metazoa > Arthropoda > Malacostraca > Decapoda > Portunidae > Scylla > Scylla paramamosain. Next base: position 17,573,365 of record NC_087169.1, read on the forward strand.
CACTGGACGACGAACTTGCGAGTGCCACGGAATCTCTGCGTGAGGGAGGGAGGGAGGTGGGTGCTGCCAACTCTTCAGCTACAGTTTTTCCCTTCTCGTTCATTATTTATTTTTTCTTTTCTAGAAACTACGTACTCTGATAATTGAAAGATTCCCTACGCCTCTGTTTACTCACCCGCACTTTGTTGTAGTCGCTGTTGTCAATGGCAGTGGTGGGGGCGGCAGGGTACGACCCCACCTGAGTGTGGAGGGCCAGGAGCACGCGACCCCTGTAAGCACAGCCTTCGTTTTGTCCTTTGTTCATCTTTTTGGACGCATCACCCTCTAAAAGCTCCCACTCACGTCGGGTCCCGTATATGTTCACCCAGGCTGGCCCGAAGGTAGGGAGGTAGCCTGCGGCACGAATGAGTAAAGTGGGTGCGTTTACAAGAACGAAAGGACATTCATTAGAAAGTTACACTGACTTACCGATAGGCCTACATTATGAATATGGCTACATTATCTACCTAAAACATCCCTGGTGGTCTTTATTCAATTACTACTATAAGAAACGCAACTGGGCGTGAATCGGTATTATGTTTTATCCCGCCTGGCGCCTCTAGTCACGTGCATGCACTCACCGTCCTCTCCCGGCGCTGAGATGGCAGATACGGGAATGGTGGCCGTCCCGATGATGTCGTCCTCTCCTACACGGTCCCTGCAAAAATATTATGCGTTAGTTGCAATAACACTTTGAAGTAACAGTGATCCGAGCACAAGATTCGAACACGTAGCGAAGGAATGAAAAAGGCCAAACCAGATTGAATAGTCCATCATGACCACCATAAAATCACATTCAGTCGCTTACCAAAGTTATGGAGCATTGGTGAACTAATAAGTTATTTTAAGAAATGAGTACTTTTCCTTGAGACAAAATGAAACCAAAACACATTCTCCTATGAATCAAAATATTATGATGATTAATTTCAAACTTGAAGATAAAGTCTGACAAAGCGCATAAAACCGTAGGATACAGGCCATGCAGTTTTGGTAACATAAAGAGATACTTTAGAAGAGGCAAATTCCTGCTAAAAATATATAAAAAAGTAATGTATGGAACAAAAAGTATATCGACCTACCAATCTTTGACGACAATCTTGATCACATTACACATGGAGGGAAAGAGGAAACCCATGTAGAGGTTTTGGCGGAACTCCGGGTTTTCGTTGGTGTAAAGGATCTTGGTCTGTACTTCTTTGCCGGCATAAGAGGCCACTAGGTAAGGGTCCACGAGTTCCTTGGAAGGTGTGCCAACCCCTAGCACCTGCTTCAGTGTTTGCATAGTGCCTGCGTCCACTGCGAGGAAGAAAATATGAAAAATGCTTCATTGCTTTTTCCTAGAATTCTACGATGTTTCCTGGACGTTGTTTCTGAAGCCATTAGGTTTCCTGGCCGTATTTTCTTGTTGAGAGCAGTCAAAATAAACCCCTGAATTACTTGAAAACGCATCGTTGGCTTATGTTTTATAATCATCACAGTAGGTGGTGCTCTCTCTCTCTCTCTCTCTCTCTCTCTCTCCTGAATGAATAATAGACAAGGAAAAGAAGGAAGGTCATCGCAATTAGGTATGTTTGGCACGAATAAATTAAAACACTCCATTCAGCAACATCGCAAGTCTGCTGCTTGCTTGTCTGACCAAGGACCCCTGGTGTCAATTGTTTTGTTCTATCGTTTCCATGGACATTGCAAAGATAAAAAAGGGAGAGGTCAAGTGTGATCTACTTCAGAATACATATAAAAAAATCCACATAAGCTGCAATAATATTGGCATCCTAGATGACGCCTTCTGATACTCGGATCCAAATACTGTCGCCAAATACTCACTTTGCGGCAAGTTCTGGGCACAGTAGACGGAGAGCACGAAGGTGGCGGGCTGCAGATGCACGCCGGCAGACCACAACAAGTTGGCCTCTACATCATCCTGGTCACTTTGATTTGCAGTCATGTCCGGGCACATGTCACCGGGACCCAAAACAGCCACGCTCACCTTGAGGTAACCTATTTGTGTGTATGGGGTGGGTGGGAGGAGAAAAGAGCGATGAACTTCAAGACTCCTGAATAAATTAACTATTGCTGCTGCTGCTGCTGCTGCTACTACTACTACTACTACTACTACTACTACTACTACTGCAATTACTATTAGTGCTAGTCCAAGGGGAAAGAAAACTACTGCCGCTGCTGGATAACTATGTACTGCTGCTGTTGCTGCTGCTGCTGCTGCTGCTGCTGCTGCTGCTGCCACCACCACCACTACCACCACCACCACCACCACTACTACTACTACTACTACTACTACCACTACTACTACTACTACTACTACTACTACTACTACTACTACTACTACTACTGCACTATCAGCTTCATCATTATTATCATCATATTTCCACTCCATCACAACATGTATCACCAAAACCATCACCATCACAGCAGTGGAGGATGAAGGGAATGGTGACCACTGGTGACCTACCCTGGACAGTGGGCGTGGCCTCGTCGGGATCAGCCAGCACTAGCCAGCGGTTGAGGATGGCGTGGTCTTGCTGGTCATACGCCATGCCCACCTCACACTGCAGGAAAGACACAGGACACTTATTTAGAATGTACACTCGATTAATTAACGCTCTCTTGATATGTATATACCGGTCTATAGCATATTGGATCACTAATGGGTAATAAGAGTAACAAGGACAGACATACATATGACGCCCAGTTAAAAGACTCTTAGAATCTACACTCGATTCATGAACGCTCTCTGCTACTACTACTACTACTACTACTACTACTACTGCTACTACTACTACTACTACTATTACTACTACTACTACTCTCACCTTGAAGGCTCCGATTATTGTGCTGGACCGGATCCCCGAAGAATTACACACCTGCGCAAGGACAATAATTATATGACTGACACACCTGCGTAAGAACAATAAGTATATGAATGTCACACCTACGTCAGGTCATTTACTTGAGTTACACTCCTGCGTTACAACACTGAAAAGAATAACATACCTGCACAAGAAAATTTAAACACATTACATACACTTTTTCTCTACAACAAAGTCAACAAAGCTAACCTTGAACTCTAAGAACTTCTCAAGGAAGGTGGACGGGATCTCCTCGGCCTGGAAGAAGAAGATCTCGTCGAACCAGGGGGAGGTGGTACCCTTGTGGACTCGAGTCTGGCGGGTCTGTCCATCCAGCGTCACTCGGCACACAGGGTTCATGTTGGCGCCGAGTAGCTGACGCCCCTCCACCACTCTCACCCGCACCTGTAGTGAGTTCATTACTCCTGAAGATGCTGTGTCTCTCTGTGCCGAGTTTATAGATACAGTGTACTATGTATATACAATATGTAGCACACGATATTGGAACATATTCTGAAACTCTTTGCTTTCTCATCACCATGACTGTTTTCAAAGGCCACAGATGATTGGCCGGGTTCTCAATACTGTAGATATCTTGTTAATTTGTCACTATAACCGTAAAAACTCTCTTAAAAACCTGTGTAACTTCAACTAAAGTTTTTTAATGTAGTGGGAGTGAGGCACGGAAGTGTTTCAGGTCTATTGTTTACTACAGAATAATGCTATGTTGCGTGCCAAATTTTTCCTATTAGTTGGGCAGTTGGGAATATTTATTTATTTATTTATGATGGGAAGAGTGAGGTGATGTAAGACGTCTTGCAATGTTTACTTCTGGGAATCATTGGCTTCACGGACTGGCAATATGAAAAACCTTCCACGGTTTTATCATATATAAATTTGTTACTTTTTTTCTCTTTTGATGTTTCAATTATAATTTGTGCATGTAACGTTTGTTTGTTGTCTCTGTAATCCACTCTTTGTTCCTCCAGGCTGTACAAAATTATCATTATTATTATTATTATCATTATTGTTATTGTTATTATTATTATTATTATTATTATTATTATTATTATTATTATTGTTATTATTATCATTATAACTACGTGTAAATTTCAGAGATAACTGTTTCAAACCTGATTCTTTCTATGTGTATTGATTACGTTTACTCTGTCACTTTATTTTGTTTTATGCATGTGGCCCCTGACATCTGGCCGAGGATTTTGTTACCTGAAAGCTTGTCTTCACGTTGGATAGCCTGTCCCTGTTCCTTTGCTGGGGCATGGCCGGCATCCCCTCCGCTGTGCCCTCCACGCACACGTCTGGCATTGGGGAGATGCCTGTGGGGGGAAAAAAAAGAAAACAGTGTAGTCAAACAGAACCTTATGATGATTAAAGAATGTAGAGTGGCCACAGAACTACCGTCTATATATTCATACCGTCTGAGAGAGTGGAGGTGGCCGCGGCTGTTTTGGCTGCCATCGCGGCCACACTCTTTCCTCCACCCACCATGCCGCCTTTCTTCGCTCCTGCAGGAAAGTACAAATACCAGATGCAGGGATGAGACTCACGTACCCTTTCACTGCGAGAAGCGACAATTCACAGCACTAAGAACAATGTATGAAATATTTACAAGTACATACAAGAAGGAAAGGGATAAAAGAAGAGTGAATGTTGCAATTTTTGTATAGAGGTGGCTGTAGAAATGTTTCAGAGCGGTTAGTGACTGAGGAAAGATGTGCCAACTACCAGTGAAAAGGTTAACGTGAGACTCCAATAGGTGGCAAAGAAACCACGGCCAGAATAACGTGTTGAAAGGGACTCCCGGTAACTGTGCGCCTCTTGAAGACTTTCTGAGGAAAACAGTATCTATTTGTCTACGTACCCAGGCCAGCAATCCTTCGCAGGGTGGCTCAGACAAAGCACTACACATACTCTCTCATACATATTCACACTCTTAGCCTCGCCGGCCCTTAATGGAGAGGGATAGGCTCGTGGACACCTAAATACTCCACTAAAACTTAGGCATGATAGAAGAATAAATGACGAGGAATACTACTCTTAAATAGATTGATGAATATATTGAAAGATAAATTAATGAAAAGAAAAGAAAAAAATGAACTGATTGAGGAAAGATCCCTCGTGTTTTAAGTTGCCTGCCGGATGAGATTCACGCACCAGCGGGCGGTGTATACGAGACGATCAGCTTGAGAGTGCCTACAGTGGGGGAGTCTGTGGCATCCAGGAGACTCAGCTCATAGTCAAGCGGCGTCCCCGGAGCGGCGTGGACCAAGTTGCGCAGCGCGATCGTCGCTTTACCAATTAGCCTGATGGAAAAGGAGATGGAGTGGTGATGGATAGATAGATAAACAAGTTGACAGACAGATAAACAGGCAGATAGATACATGGACAGATAGATAGATAAACAGACAGATAGATACATAGACAGATAGATAGACAGATAGCTAGACAGACAAATAGATAGATAGATAGATAGATAGATAGATAGATAGAGAGAGATGGACTGGTGTAATTGCCTTACGATCATGATCCGTTCCAAAATCGCCGTTGGAAGGGAAAAAAACGGTCGGATGGCAAGATTTTATTCGCGAAAAACCTAAAGAATAAAAAAAAAAGAGATAGACAAATAAATGGAAAAACGGATAGACAGACTGACTTTGGAGCTGCAGTAAAAGACGATAACAATATTTAATTAGTATGAACGTTAGATAATTAAACATGAATGAATGGAGGAATACGTAAGAATATGACTGACTGCACTGTATGAGTGAAAGATGAAGAAGGAAATAAGCGCAAGTAAACATAAAAAAAAAAAAAAAAACTGACGAGGAAGAAGAAATGTAAAAAAAAAAAAAGAAAAAAAATAGAAACCTAAATGAATGACTAACTGAATAAATCAAAGAACTGCGGAATACATTTTATGACAGAAATGTTAATAAGAAAAATATAGCATAGTAATTCTGAGTGACTAATTGATATTTTTCCGTATTTTGAAACCCCATTCTCGACCATTTACAAAGGTTACAAGGGTGATTAAGATTACCCTTCTGGTTCTCATGTGCACTTCTCCTTTCCATGATGGGGCATACTCGTTAAACTATCACTAAAATCATGAAAACACCCTTGAAAACCCTAAGAACTTCCAATACAGCCTATTAGAATTAGTCAGAACAAGACATCGAAACGAATGATAATAAAAACCGTGAAGACCCTGATTCTAACCTATTTCTTGAGACTTTCCGACCATTACCTATTTCAAAAAGGCTCTATTCTAGCTTTGACCTATTTCTAATCTTTTTCTTTGCCTGTTTATGGTTACTACGATTTTCAGCCATTTCTTACAACTCTTTCTGACTATTACTTATTTCTGGACACTCTTCTGCTTTTTACCTATTGTCTTTTACCTGTTTGTGATTACTTTGACTTTTACCTGTTCCTGGAGACTCTCTCATAGTCCTTTACGAGGATGTCAATGCACTCGTCAGGTCGCGGTGCCTTCGAGGACAGTTCCCACTTCAAGGTCTCCTCCCATACTGGATCTAGTGTGCCTGATTTGGTCTCTGTCTTCTTCTTCTCGCCTACGGAGGAAGATTAATAAGCAAAGAGCTCGGTGAGAGAAAACGTGTGTGTGTGTGTGTGTGTGTGTGTGTGTGTTGGATAAGGAATGAAAATGTGTAAGAAAAGGAAGTTGTAAGAAATTGTATGAAAGTAGAAGAAGAAAGATAAAAGAAATATATTGGAATGTGAGTTATATTAACCTAAAACAATGACTAGGCGTATTGGAATTTCTGATTTGAAACAGGAAAGAAAAAAAAAGGACATTGGATGAAAAGAATGAAAATATGTATTTCTTTGTCTTAGTGTCAGAACATGTAAGCGCAAGCGAGCGCGCGCGCGCACGCACACACACACACACACACACACACACACACACACACACACACACACACACACACACACACACACACACACACACACACACACACACACATACACACTGGTCCCGTAATACAAAACCCACATTAGAAATGAGATCACACACACACACACACACACACACACACACACACACACACACACACACACACACACACACACACACGACTTCGTTATGCACAGGAACACAAACGCAAAGCAAGAAAGCATAACAATACCACTCCCCCCCACCAACACACACACACACACACACACACACACACACACACACACACACATACACATTACACATAAACGAGAAGAAAGAACATTGCTGCTCCCACACACACACACACACACACACACACACAAGAGAAACAAGAAATCATAACAATACCACACCCATCCACACACACACACACACACACACACACACACACACACACACACCTTGGAAAGTGATGGATACATAAGGATCACTCTTGCCCAGTGTCTCCAGATTCTGTAGACTGGAGGCGCTGACAACTTGGATTTCCAGAGCCATTTTGAGGATAACCTGCAGAAGGAAGGGGAAGGGGGAAGGAACAGATAATTGGGATATAAAGATACGTGGAGGAAAAAGGTGAAATAAGTTGAAGGTAAAAGAAGAAGAGGAATGAAAATGAATGAGTGGGAGGGAAGGATGAGGCGAGACAGGAAAAAGGACAAGGAGAGGGTGATAGGGAGGAATGATTAGGAGGGAGGGATGGAAAGAGAGAGAGAGAGAGAGAGAGAGAGAGAGAGAGAGAGAGAGAGAGAGAGAGAGAGAGAGAGAGAGAGAGAGAGAGAGAGAGAGAGAGAGAGAGAGAGAGAACAGAAAACTGGGGTTAATTAGTTCTAAAATTTGCTGTACATAGATCACATTACACATTACACTCTCTCTCTCTCTCTCTCTCTCTCTCTCTCTCTCTCTCTCTCTCTCTCTCGAAAAAGAAAAGAAAAAAGAAAAGAATAAAGAAGGAATGAAGTGCACACCTTGAGGACTTAAAGGGCATGCCACGTCAAGGCCATTCTCACAACCACGGCAGGGAAAAAAAAGCAGGATGTCTCGCCTCAACACCGCCACCTTTGTCCAACTCGTTATCACTGCTGTTACTTCTCCACTCGCCTCACGATCGTCTTAGTCACTCATATCCAGCGTAGAAAGATCAAAGAATGCGTACCTTTCATTTATTATTATTATTATTACCACTATTATTATAATTTTTGTTCTTATTATCATTGTTACTGGTGTCGTGAAGGAACAGAGTCCATACTGCATACGTGAAATGTTGAAAGGGTGAAGGAAAGGAGGAGAAAAATAAGGTTAAAGATGTTAAGGATGTACTGAGCTGTAAATTTTCACCTTAGAGCCTTTTTTTATTTCTTTCCTTCTTGTTTATACATGCAGAAGGACGAACAAGGGAAGCAAATAAAGGAAAATAAAACTTACTACTTTTCCTCTCGCGCACACACACACACACACACACACACACACACACACACTCACAAAAAATGTTAACCGTAGGAGGTCCAGATGGAGGGTAATTTAATATCCAAGCTGATGAAACACTAATAATGTAAACAAGAAGGAGAAAAGCTAAACAGATGGACTGGGCAGGAACATACGAGTAACAGCAAGAAGAGAATCTAAACGGAGACGAAACGGGAACTTAACATCACATGCACAAAAAAGAAACCAGATAACAACACTAACCTTATAGAAATATACGAGGTTCAGGCGAGTCTAGTACTTGATTCTTTGGTTCGTCCCTCGCCCTCCTCGCCTCCGTGACTGAGCAGTGAGACAGGGAAAGGTGGATGAAGTGAGATTAATATTGTAAAGAACAGCTTCCGCCTTATCTCGTCTGTCATTTACATTAAGGTGAGAAGCGATAACATCATTTTTTTGTTATTGTTTATCTAACCTGCATTTCTCTTCTAACGAAAGATTATTGTGGGTACCCGTGAGTGTGTGAGTGTGTGTAAGTGTGTGTAATATGTGCTTCCAGTAATTTCAAGGACGTTGCTGTCAAATATAATGACTGGTGCGTTATAATGACCACCTCTCTCTCTCTCTCTCTCTCTCTCTCTCTCTCTCTCTCATCTTAGAATGCTGGACTTATTTTCCATCCTCCCTTAAGAATAAAGGCAAGTTTTCTTTTTCTTTTTCTTTCTTTCTTCCTTTCCTTTATTCTCTTTCTTTTATATATTTATTATCGTTAGAGGTGAAAAAGAGAGCAACACGCCGAGTTGTTTCGAAAGCAAACTTGACCTTAAACAAGCTTTTCTGGTTAACACGGATTCAGTTGCTTTGGTGATACAGGTTGATTTGAGTCTATATCTGTGTTTACTTCCGATTGTGTTTCCATCTGATTGCATTTACTTATGGCAAAAAAAAGAAAAAAAATTAGCAACAATAGGAGCACGGCATATAATCTTGGCAATGGGACAGCATTCGAAAAATATCATTTTCTTATCTTCTCTACTTTCATCACGCTCTAGTGCATGTTTTCAATGGAGTTTTCATGATTTTAGTGATAATTTGATAAAGATTCTGTACCATCAGTAAGGAAAGCACCCACGAGAGCCTAACAATATTAATCTCTGGGGCCTTTGAAAAACAGTCCTGCTGGGAGAACGACGCGTATCAAAATACGAGTCAGTGCGGTCTTTGGTCTCAGGAAGTTATATATGTTGTATTATGCAAGGTCCGATTAGAACGATTATCACATAAATGTTACTTATGATACAACACACACACACACACACACACACACACACACACACACACACACACACACACACATGTGAACAAATTACCTCGGTACACGACCAGCATTTCCTTACTACCTTATGGTTGCCTATCGTAAAAAAGAGAGAAAGAGAGAGAGAGAGAGAGAGAGAGAGAGAGAGAGAGAGAGAGAGAGAGAGAGAGAGAGAGAGAGAGAGAGAGAGAGAGGAAAAAACAAGGCAGCTGTACTTTTTTTCCCCTCTTCAAAATCAGACGTACTTTACCACCACCACCACCACAACACCGCCACCACCACCATCACTACCACCACATCCTCCACTGCTACAACCTACACCACCATCACCACCACCACCACCGCCACCACCACCGCCATCGTCATCAACATCGTTACAAACAAATTATGTAAAGGCTCTAATCTCCTATCCATCCTGTTTTTCCAAGTATTAGTAACGAGATTAGACACCGTTGTCCTTCTCTTTCCTTCCACTGAGTCTGCCTTGCTATCTCATCCTCTCCCTTCCCCTCTCCCTTTCCCTCTCCTCTCCCTCCCTCTCTCCCCCTCTCTTTCGCCTGTGGTCATGGAATCGTAAATCAAAGTCACTCCAAGGTCATGACTAGAACGCAACACACACACACACACACACACACACACACACACACACGCCCAC
>NC_087169.1:17591141-17626141 GCF_035594125.1 Scylla paramamosain
CTTATTAGTCTGCGATCAAAGCGCGTCGTGACAGGATTAAGAAATAGAATATAGTTTTTTTTTCTCTGTTTTCATCATCTCTCTCTTGCCCGCATGTTTTATATTGTTCACTATTGTATGCCTGCTTGTTTCTCAGCGCTTCGTTGCGACATACACAGAGTGAGTCAGGCAACAGGATATCAGGAAAAAAAAAAAAAAAAAAAAAATCAAACTATCCAAACTATCCAAATAAAACAACGTAATGGGAATACAATAGTGAATGTTACAGAAAATTTTTTTTTCTTAATCCGTTACTTACAATATATAATAACCAGAGGAAAAAAAAAAAAAATACTGCAACATTATCCTTGAATTAATTCCACGGTCTCAGAGCCAACATGTTGATATCCCAGGACGCACATCAAATACTTAAACTTACTGTAATGATTATAGGATGTTACTAGTTCTTCGTGTTTCGTTACTATTGGAGATTTACCTACGTATGTCACTATGACGTTCTTTACTTCCTTCTGTTTCCCTTTTTTATTTTCCCTTCACGGTTGGCTTCCACGCGTAGCCGAGGTGTTCTGTGGTTGTCGACCACACACCTGGATTCGTGACTTAAAGGACGCACACACATACAGACATCACCAGAAACTTAACATCAATGGTTTTCTGCAGGCATTCCCCAAATTTAGGCTTGATATACGTTTGCAATACTCTCCTTATCCTCGCAACTCATGTAACAGATGGAGAGTTCTCGTAGTACTCGTAAGTAAAGAATGGATTTGCTTCGTTCGTCTTGTCTTGGTTACACACATACAAACATCATCAAATCGACATGAGTTTTCTGCATTTATATACATTTGCAATGTTCTCATAATCCTTTCATCATCTCTTAACTCATGTAACAGGTGGAGGGTTCTGGTGATTCGTAAAATAATCTGCTTCGTTCGTCTTATCTTGGTTCCTCGTCACAGCACCTGTTTGAGAACATGGCAGCATACACCACAGGTCTTAAACCCTTCTCACTCCCTACTCACACGCTCTCCCTCCCTCCTTCCTCCGGCCGCCGGCTCACACTACTGTATAAATATCTCCAGCCGTCTCCCTCGCGCTCGCCTCAAAGAAAACGAGAGCTTGGTGGTTGCCCTTGCCTAAGTCTCCGTTATTGTGAGAAACTTGTCATTTTGTACAAGTTTAGTGAAAGAAGCATATTAATTCACCTGCAAGTGTACAATTCATCATACTTATCTTCCACCAATCCACCCACTCATCCACACAAACCCAACCCTCCAAACAGCTACAACTATCACTCCCATACATCCATCCATCTCCGCAATCTATTTATCCACATCCACCCACCCACTCACCGAAATCAAACCCGCCCACTCTCCATCACTCATCCCCATCTATTCATCCACACCTACCCATCCTTCCATCACCCCGCTCATCCACACCAACCCACCCAATCACCTTCGACCGTCCAAATCATCCATCACTCAACTCGCCAACATTGTCACCCACCCCACTTAGTAATTTCGTGTATCATCTGTCCAATAACCAAATGACTGTCCTGTTATTATAGAGTCCGTATAAGTCACGAAAAAAAAAAAAAGGGAGAGCGACAGTAGAATACGTATAAATTAAATCACTAGGTACATAAAAATTTAGAGAAAAAAAAGGTACAAGCAAAAAAAAAAATCCATATGCCACACTAAGGCATTTAAGAAAGTATATAGAGAGGAATGTTAAGCAATCTAATCCAGTTTACCATATATTGAATACTTATTTGGTCTTCACTACCCTCACTCATTATCATCCCTGGTACTTCAGTATGCTGGATACGTTCGTTCCCTGTGTCATAAGCCAAGTAGAGTTTATTGTCTGGCGAATTATCTTGGGTAAGTTTTATGTTTTCCTACAGATGGCATAGGAAACTTTTCATTTACTATTTTTTTTAATTCAATGCCATGTTTGAGAGAGAGAGAGAGAGAGAGAGAGAGAGAGAGAGAGAGAGAGAGAGAGAGAGAGAGAGAGAGAGAGAGAGAGAGAGAGAGAGAGAGCACCAAAACAAAACCATTATCATTCATCTTTAAAACACACACACACACCAATCAGGGTGAAATAACAGTCCAGCATTACATACGACTATTTACACCATGTACAAACCTTGTGACTTACTGCAATACAGTGGGACATATCAACCTATGGTCATTATATAATATCAGATTTAGTTACCCTTTCCAACCCCCCTTATTTCTTACACAGCCCTCTCCTGCCTAAGTTTGCAGTACTCTGGGGTGACAAAAAGACAAATAAATGCCCAGATATACAAATTAAGGTGTTGGGGAGGGAATTAACTATGGAATGACCAGTTAGCCAACCATTAGACAAAAAGGCTGAGGAGATGGAATGCCCTTACATATCTACTATAAAAGTTTAGCATTTGTATATTAATATTTGAGGGTAATGTTTAAATAGGCCCTTCGAAAGATCTGTTATTTTTTTGGGGGGGTTTGTGGGAACAGACAGATAGCCGGACAGAATCATCATTACGACTATGAAATGAAGATAATGAGAACATAATTGCAGTAAAGACTCCTGGTACAGTTGTGGTCAGAGGCAGACGAACAGACCACACTTGCTTCTACTGTGTTTTGCATTGTTCCTTCATTTAAAATCCTCCAATGTGCTCAATCAGATAGGGGGTTCTTGTAGGTCCCTTAGTTTGGCCACATCTGCTTTTCATTGGAACATGTTCATTCATTATCTAGTAACATTATAGCAAAATTTCATGGGTCTATTGCATTTCTAAGCTTTTTTTGAATTCCTTAAATGGAAAGCATGAACAAGCCAGACATGGGAAGTTATATGGTGCCACAGTGAGTAACATGGTAAAAAAAAAAAATAAAGATTGGCACAGTTAAGAATAGGGAGTTAACTGTTATAGGGAAACAATCAAGTCAAACAGGGGATGAGAATTTGACATAGGAGGAGGATAGAGGGAAGATCTGCAAAACACAGTGGAAGTGAATGTAGTCCATTACTCAATTCGTGTCCACAACTCCACACAAAGGTCATTATAATGCATCCTGGTGAAACACAGTCTGAATAATCCTTTACACTACTACTTGGTATAGTATATATATATATATATATATATATATATATATATATATATATATATATATATATATATATATATATATATATATATATATATATATATATATATATATATTCATATGTATATGTATGTTATGTTTGTATGTATAGATATATTACTTAACAGTCAAATTCAATGGCAATGATGAGGAATACACTAATGGAGGGGTGACTGGAATTACAGCTTGAATGGAGCTGAAACACAGACCATAAACACGGAATGGAAAAGGTCGCTGGATTCTGAAATATATATGTATATACTATATATGTATATTTCTATACAAAAAATATGCTCACATTATATTCACACTGATTCAGTAAACACCAATATATTTTGTTTTAAATCAACAATTACATATAGAATATTTCACAGAGCATGGGATTTCTTTTCCTCTCTACTAGATTCTAATAAAAAGATAATTTGTTTAATCACTGAATGATAATAGAATTGATCACTTGGGCCTATCTTTTTACAAATATGGTGTGTGTGTGTGTGTGTGTGTGTGTGTGTGTGTGTGTGTGTGTGTGTGTGTGTGTGTGTGTGTGTGTGTGAACATGGTGGGAGTCAATGTTTATTAACATGGAAGTCCATCTTTTACTTTTTATCATAAAAATCATACCATTATAAACCTTTCTCTCAAGTATCTTTTGGTGGAATAATATACTGCCTAAAACTTTTTAAAAGCTATATGGTAGACTTAAATTATTGAGTTAAAAAAAAAAAAAAAAAAAAATGAAATCACACTGGAATGGAGCTTCAATAAATGGGAATAGGTTTTCTTGGTGCACTAAAAAATAATAAAAATACAAAAAAGTACAATACATAAGATTACAAGATTTACACAAGGATACATTGCAATCATAACCTGCACACCCACGACCCTCCCTGACCTATGTTGACCTGCATCTCAAGAGAGGGACTGCTGGGCTCAATCTCAAGACAGGGAGTGACAGATAAACACACAGACATGAACACAATACAAAGCAAGGGTAATTTAAATAGAAAATAAGCAGTGTGTTTGGCCAAGCTATGGTCTCTGCAGTGTGTGTGTGTGTGTGTTGATGTTTCTTTGCAAACTGCTGAATAAGATTTGATTAACTTAAAATAGTTGTTTAGTATGATAAAATTTTCATCACTTCACTCTGTACAGTGTTGGACATGGCAAAAACTCATTGCAAAGGAAATGAAACAAGATAAATACATTTAAACAAGATAAATACATTAGTGGGGAAAAAGAAAAAAGTCACAAATTAAATAAATAACTAAGTAGGGTTTAACTTTGTGTGAACAATTTCCTTCATTCAAAATTCCAAAAGTCACTAATAATTATCCAAGATGTAGATTTTTGTTTAACTTAACACTTAGCAACTATGATCAACCCAACAGTTCACTAAGACACTTAATGTTTCACCAAACAATACAAAATGTCTCCAGCTGATTACACTGTTCTGTCACTCCTTGTGTATAAAAAGGCAATTATTAAATTAACATATAAAAGTGCATGCAGTCTATGTAAGCTTTAATAAAGGGAAAAATAGCAGTAGGCCTGAGAAAAAAAGTTATGCTAGGCCCTTTAGATGAATAAATATGGATGGAAAATGTTGTCAGGAGCACAAAAATTTGCAACACAAACATGGGGAAGACTTGTGCACCTGACTGTTGCATCTTGTGCTTCTTAGATTACTGGGACCAAATTCCAGTCAGGTGCACTGCTTATTTGGCTTCCATGATGTGCTTTGCTTAGGAACTTCCAATCTACTGTTTATAGTAAAGTGATAACAGTAAACCTTGATGTACTTTCTACAAATTTTGTGCTTATTCACAATGGACAACCTTTACAATTTCTGAATTCTAAAGGGGATCATAATCACTTATTATTATGCTCCTTAAGAAGCTAGCATAAGGGCAGTGTAATGAACCAAAGGAGGAGATAGAAATACAATGACTGGCCTTAAAATCACATAAGCACTTGAGGGTAAGAGAGTCAGCAGAGGTCAAGGTATCAAATGCAAGACAAGATTTCTGGTGCTACTCCGTCCCAGAGACCAAAACAATCATAGCTTGTTCATAGCATATTTATGAGACTGAAATGCATGTGCAAACTGACATAAGTAGTATCAGGCAATAATGAAAATAATAACTTAAGACCTTCATAATGTTGATATAAATGTATTTCATATGTTGGGTTGAGCTGGTCTGTGTCATGGTAGTATAATGCAAGCAAGTCCATGTTCAAGTCGCATAATAACATAGAGTAATATGTACTTTATAAACCAGAGATGAATGGTGTACATACATGCATGAAAATAATAAGCACTACAATTACAAATACACAAAACAGCAATGGAGCTAAAATGGGACAAAAACTGGGTTCTATATGAAGTTATATGGTACAGTGCAGGGAATGACTGTGACTGTAAGGAACAGAATTACAAACCCAGAACAACCTCAAGCAAAAACCATTTGTGCTGGGAACATCAAAATAACAGTAATGGAATAAGAGTTACTAGTGCTATTGTTTCTTTGTTAGGGAACTAATGAATGAGGTGGTGTTGATTTAAAATTATGAGCAAACATTTGTTCTGGATTCAGTTATGCAACAACACTTATGCATCCCTTCAATTCCTACCTAGCCCAAATGTGTACAGATCCTTTTGGCATTCAACTTCAATCATCACTGTGATACTCATTGATGGGTGAGGTGATGAGCTCAGTCTTTTTGACAGAGGATGAGAATACAGTCAAGAAAACTGGATGAAGCAGGATCATGAAGACATGCAAGATGAATGATCTGTAAGTGCAGGAGGACCCAGAAAACTAGCACAAGCCACCATGAAATGCCAAGAAGCAGCTGCTCTCCTTTCAGTATAATGATGATAATTTTCATGAGGTCAGTTAGATGAAAGTCTCCTGCACCCAAGACACACACTCAAAGAGGGGCAACACACTCTCCAAACCGGACGGAGACCATCACACAGTCCTCCATAGAAAACAAAACTGACTTTACTTATAACTTTATATATATGAACAGTGAAAAGTTATCTCTTCCTTTTGCTTCAATATTCCAAGCTGAAGCTAAAGGAATGTAACATGGAGGCAGTTACATATATCTTTTGCCTGTCAGGAAGAGAGTTGAGAAAGTAATTTTTAATGATCCAATCAAACAGAGCTTTGACCCTCCAAGCCTCTAAATTCTGACATTTGGAAGCTGCCATAACCCACAAGCAGGTGTTCTCTACAGTTAAATTTGAGCCCTTGATGACAATTGGCAGTGTATGAGGAACATCTTCAGCAGCACCATGAGACTTCCCAGGTTAAGGCAGAAGTGTTCCAATTAATCATCATTAGCTTTGTCTTTGCATCAAAGGACTCTTGCTAGTGGCAGAAGCACTATAAGAGCTTTAAGGACAAGGAGCCTCTGGCCTTGATTACCATGCCTGTCTGTCAAACACCACACAATTACCATAAATGCCTATTCATCAAGGTCCTTCATTGTACTTCCTATCTGCTATCAACTACAAAAGCCAAGAGAACCCACACAGTCAGTGTTGACAGTCCTATGAAAGATAGAGTACTCTTGCAATCAAGGTTCTTCACCATGTCTATCAGGATCAAAGACTTGTGAGAATAATTTTCAATTTACTTCACATCCTGCAAATTCAACACTCAGTACTCCTGATATGTTGCCAATGAGCGGATTTGAATCATTATGTCTGAAGACCATCAAATATTTTTATTCATGAGTGAAATATGCAAAAAAAAAAAAAAAAAACATACTATGACCATACTGTTGTCATTAAAACACCAAGTGAAACCAAGTTGATAACATAACAGGTGAGTACCTGAAGGAAGTACATAGAGGGAATGTTACATAATGACAGTGATACTTAGGAAGTCAGATTGTCCATGCAGTCTGTTTTGCTATGTATGCTATTTTCCTCTTTACCAGTTATCCCCTCCTCAACACTTCCTATACTTTTTGCTACAGCAAAAGGCATTTTTAATGATGTTGACAAATTTGCCTTTCAGAGTGAAGCTTCAACTTTACTTGAGAGTCTAAAGGTGCCTAAAAAAACTAATTTGAGAAATCATGGTCAGTGATTTTTGTTTGAAGGATAATACATAAAAAAAACATGGACAATCAACAATGAACTTGTCAGACTCTTGACATGCATCCATTCTTCCAGGTCACACAGGTTGGAACATGTTACTACTTGCCTTACCTCTCAAGGCTGGCTATCAATGAGTTTCACATGACACAGGTAATCTTTGTGCTGTAACTTCAATACTTTCATCTTCACAGGACTGGTGCTGACAGTCTCGTGTGTTATTTAACCATGGAATGTCAAAGCCACCAAAAGTTTTGAGTCTAATTATCTGCATAACACATCAATTGGTGGTTGTTTATTATGATATCACTAAGCTCCCTCTATAGCATTTCAACTAGTACTCTTGCTTGAACTTACAGAAGAAAATAATAAAAAATATGGCTGGCTGGTCATTCAGCATTAGGTGCTAACATTTAGTGTACATCTGAATTGAGTATTTGAGCTGACAACTGTGGAGAGGTGATCTGCTCATTACTTTACAACCTCTCTCTCTACCTACCAAACAGACGCAGTAAAACACACACACACACACACACACACACACACACACACACACATTCACGCACACAAAAAATAATAAAGCCGAGATCTAAAACGTCTTTTCTTCTTACATTCAAATACATTAGTGTATCTAAGTATCACGGGATTAATGATGAGAATGACAACTACAACAAGTCAGGTATGTAGTACGATGGGTTGTGTTATAACCAGTTACCAGTTCAGCTAATGACTACCTCTACTGTACGTACAACACCTCCATGTATTGTGTGCAGGGATGATGTGTAACGGACTGACTCTTAAAATGTTCAATGGGGGGATAACATTTTGAAATATGGCTACAGGGATCAACAGTCTGTCAAGATCAACAATACACATGCCAGGATGAGGGGAGGGGTGATGATTCTAAATACAGATGTGTACTATTCATTGTTAAAAGGGGATTCTGAATGTGTATGAAAGAGGTGAGTGAAACTGTGTGTGTATATCATCAAACACAAGTGATGACTGACCTCCCTTCACATATACATTGTAACTACATTCCCATGCTTGCTTATCTTCAGCCTTTCTTGATTTTTCCAGGTTGTGAGTGAGAAGAGGCTTTGTTGGCTGATGCACATAAAGTATGGAGTACTGCAAAAGCAGCTGGAAAATGGAAAATATATGTATTCTTCCTAAAGATAAGGTGAGGAAATACTAAAAAGGCTCCAAGTCCTCTCTAACATTGACAACCTTTCCTCTAATAAATTTGTAGGGCAAATGGTAATAGAGAGAACTTACTGAATATACTTGATATGTTTCTATGGAAGGTGAGGTGCACAGACCAATGGGGAATGTGTCTGTATGGGGGCAAGATGTAGGAATGACTAAATGTCATTTCTTGTTGCATGGAACAATACATTTATAGTTTGATATCAAAACAAATAATGTATGTAAAGAAGACTGAGTAAGTTCAACATGACAGATCAACAGGATAGAGAAATTATTGTGTTGATGAGGATGACAAGCCAAGACAGAGGCAACAGAACACAAACATACACAGCCTCTGACAACATACACTCCACTCGGAACCTAGACAAATTCAATCTCCACAAACATGAGCTGAAATTACTACTGATGGCAAAGCAACAAAGACATGATTGGCCAAGAACTTGAAGCACAAACCTAGTTGTTCCCAAGACGTTTCTGAACTACAACAGGCAATAAAAATGGTCCCATTGGGGGTCCTTCATGCTACACCAGAAAAGACTTGCACATGAGTGCCATTTACCAACTTATGAAATGCCTGCATGAGAACCTGTCTAATTAAAGCACAGAGTTTGTTGCAGGTGCTTATATGAAATGTGAGGGTGATGGAAGCCTCAACCCAGATATTGATCCACCTGTCTATTATTTTGCTTGGCTAATAAGGCAGCATACGGAAGTCTTCTGATGTACGTATACACAACACCCAGTCAAGAGTTTAAGGGAAAAGTCCAGCTGAATGATTTCTTAGGTAAACACAACTATCATTTTGTGCAATATAGAAATAAAGCAATAAGAGAAATAGTAAAATAACAGTTTAAGATTATCTATCCCTGGCAAACACACTGATTGCTGTTAGCTTGCTGCCTTCCACTATCTCTCTCTCTCTCTCTCTCTCTCTCTCTAGCAAAATAGGGCATCTTATGGTCTCTGGTGCAGCCAACACATTATCAACTCCTTATGTATGATACAACCTATTTCCTTACACATACACTACGAAAATAGCTTATCCCAATTGTAGATCAGTATGTGATTCACACATCTTTCCCTTCAGTTTTCTGAAAATGTGGCAGCCATGTGTTTCCCTCCTGTGACAAGCAAGGACCAGTGAGGAAAGCAGGATTATGCTCCCATCTCCCCTGACAGACCAACATGCACAGAAATTTGGGAAAGCATGGAGTTTGTACAGCATCAATATATCATCAGTTATGGTATAGAATCAAGGCAGGAATGGAGATACATTTGAGATGCTGAATACTTCAGTCCAGCATGTTATTCTGAATTTATGTGCTTCTCTCTCTCCCTTTTACTCTTTCTCTTCCTCTCTCTTTCAAACAAAATAAATCATAACACCATAAATACTAATTATTCTGTATGTCAATGACAAATAATGCAATCTCTATGACAGCTCCATTCTAGACAGACCAATGAATGCAGCACAATATAAATCAACTCCACAAACCCAATACTGCTGAAGCCCAATGAAATGCTTATAGATTTTGGGGAAGTAGCAAAGTCCCACTACAGGACCACCACAGACACCTTTTTTTTTTTTACTTGATTCAAGAAAGACGCAAATTTTGAAATGGGCCATCGATATAAAAAGCTGAACCTTAACTTACATAATCACATGCATTCTGACATGCTCGCACGGACTCACACGGGCAGGCGGGTGCCTCCATTAACGCGAAACTCTTATAAGACTAAATTGAAAGTCTGTCTTCTTATATGCATTCGGATCCTTCGGCAAATGACAGGTGCTCATGCCACTGGGGCTCATGGGTGGGTGGGTGACCAATTCCTCCCGCTGGCATAGGTGGTGTGTGCTGTGCTGTACTGTGCCTCATGCAACACCGCTTGGTTCTCTCAGCAACTCTCTACCTGCAGGAAAAGTGTGACTCAGTTTTCTTCAAATGAGTGACCTCAGAGGACTTGTATATATAGGTTACATGCAGTCATTTTAAAAAGGTATCACATGGTATGGGTTGGAGAGAGAGAGAGAGAGAGAGAGAGAGAGAGAGAGAGAGAGAGAGAGAGAGAGAGAGAGAGAGAGAGAGAGAGAGAGAGAGAGAGAGAGAGAGAGAGAGAGAGAGAGAGAGAGAGAGAGAGAGAGAGAGAGAGAGAGAGAGAGAGAGAGAGAGAGAGGGTTATCATAAAAGCAAGCACTGGGATTGAAAAATGAGCCACACTTGAACCATCTCCACACTTCCACCAATACAAACTATCTACTACAGTGTGAATTATATTGATTAGTGAAGTAACAACATACCTACCTTTCTATCTGCCCTTTCTTCCTACCACTAAGGGTGCATAGATACCCCCATGAACTCTACAGTGCCAACTACAAGTACAACCTGTGTTAATGCTTTAAGTCCCATAATTCAGTTGAGAGATGGATGTAATACATATGTTATTGGTTTTAAGGTAACAAGAAAGTGCATTTATAGTACAAAAATATATCTACAAATTCACCAGGCCCTAGTGTAAACAACCAGCTGTACATTTCTTTCATGACATGTTGCTATGATACATGCTGTGAATGTGTCTACAGAAATTTAAATAGATCATAAAGTCTAAAGTCCTGCTAAAAGTATATGCTTTGGTGGTATTTCTTCAGTGATGTGATGTATTTTATGATTTAGTAGTCAATAAATTCCAACTATCTATCTTTCTATTAAAAAATATAGGAAGAAAATATATATATATCTAGAAGTGCTGCACATAAGTAAAATCTTCCTCTACCTTAACATGGAATCAAGAAGTGTACTCTCAAATTCTGCCAGAAGTTAGGAGGGACCAGCAACACCTGGACTCCCACCACTTAAAGGTCTCACCTGGTGTGTGTTTGCTAGCAGCATTTTGGTTTTCTTTTGTGTGTTTTATTGTTATGTAGGCGAAGTGGGTCGTTTGTTTCCATCTGGCGGTCCTTCTGCTCCTTCTTTGTTTGGAGAACCATCTTGGTCATCACTGTGAACATCTGCCAAGGTCACAGGAGTAAGATGAGTCATGTTACTGATAGACATAGGATGTAACACCCATGCAGATGGCTGAACAGATAAAACTGAACAGATAAAACATGCAAGGTGATGGAGATGACAGGACAGGATGAGAACCACCTTTTGGCACATACCTCCTCTACATTAATATTGTCTTTTGCACTGGTTTCAAAGAGGCTGATGGTCATCTGGTCTGCAAAGCGTTTGGCGTCTTCATACAGAACAACTTTGCGGTCTGGACAGTCATTCTTGTTTCCCACTGAAAGTACAGTAATAATGGTTACCCTCAACTCTCAATCACATCTAAAAGGCTCACACTAATGCTGCTTGTAAATTTATATCATATTGCAATTAGTTAGACAATAAATCAACACTGGCTACTATTTGTAACTCTTCCCATCAATAAAACTACCCTGTGGCCTTTTTTCAATGATCTAAGAGTCTAGTGATGCTTTAACAAGAAATCTGCACTATCAAAGGGGAAAACAACCATGAGAGCCAAAATAACTAACTCTGTGGCATTTTAAAACAGTCCTTATGAGAGCATGAAGTACCTAAGAATATCTAAATAAAACACTCCAAGCCAACAGAGAGAGAGTAACCCACCAAGTATCCTGTTGACAACTTCACAGTTTTGCTCGATCTCATGCAGCCAGCGCTTGACATTGGCAAAACTCTCTCCATTGGTGACATCGTACACCACAATCACCCCATGTGTGCCTCGGTAGTATCTGTAATAAAGGAAAGCTTAGTTCAACACTCAATACTTGGCTATATGAAGTGGAGGCTGCTGAAGAATACATGGGAGTAGAAATACATGGAAGAATGACTGAAATGTAAAGCAAGATGGGCAGGAGAAGGGATAGGCAAGGTATTTAGCGATGTGGGGGTGACAGAAACACAAATATATAAGAACAATATATGATATACATATTTCCATTTATACTTTGAAGTGAGACTATTATAAAAAGTGATACCATAAGGAAAGAGTTACTGGTCCCTTCCTGTGAGAGGAGAAAGGGAAGGAAATGAACAGGGGCACATGATTAAATAAGTGTTATGGTTAATACTCTAAACAGGACTTCCTATTTCCTCTCACCCATATCTGTGCCTCTTGCTACACTTTGCCTTTGTCTCCCTTTCCTTCCTGACCTGAATTTTTTTAGTGGAAGTATCAAAACACCTTTGGAACTAAACTGGCTTTCTCTTGAGCACAACAATTCCTCCTTTTGTGGAAATGACTACCAAGTGTACCTTTACAATATTTTTTTCCCTCTGGTCTCCTTCACATATAACAATACAATATACCAGGTGATTCATAGAAGATGAGGCAATGGTGAGTGGAGAAAAACATAAGGAGGATAAGCAACAGATGACTTCAGAAAGTGGGAGACTCATGAACTCTAACAACATAAGGGAAAATAAAGACATACTACAAAATTATGATAATGATGATAATGAAAATGATAAAGTGATTCACATCTGCCAAAAGAAACATCTTCAGTTTAAAGAAAGGAGTCTTGAAATCTGTCACTGAAAAGTGATAAGGACATGTAAAGGATGTGTAGAAATACGCTGACAGTTTGAACCTGAAGTGAGTCATGCATGAAGGGTAGAGTTCTCAATTGTGAGGATATTCAGCGGTGCAGCCTTTGTGAGCATGTTTGGTTATGCTATTTAAAAGAGATGATGATTATAACAAAACATAATTTACGTGGAAAGCAGCATGACTACAAAGGGAACCGGATGAGGAGATAAGAACAGCAAAAATATGTGCAAGTGTGTGTGTGTGTGTGTGTGTGTGTGTGTGTGTGTGTGTGTGTGTGTGTGTGTGTGTGTGTGTGTGTGTGCATACGCGCATGCGTATGCATGTGTGATAAGGATACGTAGCAAGACACAAGATAGGAACATGTAATGTGGGAAGACCAGGAGATAAGTCTGGGGAAACAAGAGATCATCAAAGAGAGAGAGAGAAAGAAAAAAAAAAAAGATAAACAAACAAAAGGGATAACTACTGTGTGTCTGTGAAAAGGGTCAATGGTTGAGACCCTTCCCTGCTTGCCATCTTGCAGGATTTCACAAGGATTACAAGTCACCACCACAAAATAAAGTGTACAGAAAGAAAAAAAAAATGATACAACAGGAGAGGCAGGTAACATGTAAGAGATTCAGAGCATGATAACAAAGACCATTCATCTCGGTAGCTTGAAAATGAGTGACGTTGAAGGGTAAGTGACGCACTGGAGACAAAGTGTTGAGGGAGAGGATATGAGTAAAGATATTGCATCACCATTCCCATCTCTGCCCTCCTTCCTCTGCTTCCTGAGGTTGCCATTGATAGCATTTCACAGCTTTTATGGCGCATTTATGACAGCGATAGGGATGGCAAACTTTGAGACATTGTGTTGGTGACCATTTGTTTAACATTATGGTAGTTGTAGATATAAAGAAAATGGGAAACTGTAAAATTCAACACATCAATGGAGAAGAGAGAGAGAGAGAGAGAGAGAGAGAGAGAGAGAGAGAGAGAGAGAGAGAGAGAGAGAGAGAGAGAGAGAGAGAGAGAGAGAGAGAGAGAGAGAGAGAGAGAGAGAGAGAGAGAGAGAGAGTGTGGAAGATGACGTAACAGTAGCAAGGGTTTGTCCAAAGATAACGCGGGAAGGATGGAAAACTTGCAACACTTATGACTTACTTGAGAAAGCAAAGGTGAAATGCTGAAGGATAAGTGGATAAACAGCAAGACAAGGAGGAACTATTAGATGCCATTTGGAGGGAAAATGAGAGATAAACAACATGAAACAATAGGCATCAAGGGGAAGGCAGTATGAAAGCACAAAAATGAAAAGGAAACACAAACAACACATACAACACATCCTAAGGAAAGTAAATACACAACATGGATAAACAGCGAGACAGAAGGAAAGTATTAAATGATAAAGAGGGAGAATGAGGGAGGTAAACATGAAATAAGTGATAACAAGGGGAGGGCAGTATGGGAATATTAGAATGGAAGGGAACATACAAAATACATGCTATGAAAAATGGATAAATAGGATGGATAAACAAGAAGAAACTACTAGAAGACATCTGAAGGAAGATAAACAACATCAAGGAGAGGGAAGTATGAAAGTATAAGAATGGAGAGGTAGCACAAACAATACAAGCTATGGAAAGCGGAGGAGGTGGAAGAGGTAGAGGAGGAACGCACGTAGATGTGATGGTTCGGAAGCGCTCCTGGCCGGCTGTGTCCCAAATCTGTAGCTTGACGCGCTCTCCATCCACCTCTAACGTCCGGATCTTGAAGTCGACGCCGATGGTGGTGATGTAGTTCCCTGTGAAGGTGTTGTCTGCAAATCTCAGCAGGAGAGAGCTTTTTCCCACACCTGTTTGGGGAGACGAGTGAATGAGGCATAAGGTGTGAATGCAAGATGAGAGAATGGACAAAGGGAATGAAGAAAGATAGATGGACATAAACTAGTACTATACAGTGTCAAGTTTTTTAATGCCTATCTCTTCCTATTAAGTTCTTGAAGGGTTAGGCATGATAGGGTTCTTAGGGCAGCAGCTGAACACCTCACAAAAGGACAGCACGGAAATGTACTGGGAAGACTGTGACCACAGTAAGCCCAGATAACAAGTATTTATGTCTTGATTACATTAGCAATAATAAGAACTGCAAGGCTGGTCTAGAAATGGTCCTTTATCACAGGCACAGAACATTCCCTCTCATTTTGATGACAGCATGAAGAAGCAAATCACAA
Source organism: Scylla paramamosain (assembly GCF_035594125.1). NCBI lineage: Eukaryota > Metazoa > Arthropoda > Malacostraca > Decapoda > Portunidae > Scylla > Scylla paramamosain. The sequence goes on from NC_087169.1 coordinate 17,606,398, forward strand.
GCTATAATTTGTGTGTGTATATATATATATATATATATATAATCAAATCAATGAGATGGGAAAGTAAGACATGAGAGGTCAGACAGCACTAAATTAATAGGTTGTGCTCTATTATCTCTACAGTCACTGCTAATAAAAAGTCATGTAGGTTACACACCACGGAATCTCGACAGCACAATAAATATTAGGTAATCATCAATAAAACATTAGTGTGATAAGAAAAATGAACTCTATTGTTACCATTTCCCTCTCTGATAGCTGGTGATAGGACTTCTAAAACAGAGAAGTTCACACTGATAAAACTTTGCACTTTACATTTACCTACAATGCAATCCTGCTCAGCTGAATGTACAAAAGAGAAGTATTTGGAGAATTCTAGGATCTGAATGACTGGGATTTACTAATAAGTTATCCATACATATCCTGGTAGTTGAATAATTGGTCTGATTTTGTTCTGTGCCTCTCTCCAGTGAAGGGCAGTTAAATGATAATGCCACAAGAAGTACAGTGTGTGTGTGTGTGTGTGTGTGTGTGTGTGTGTGTGTGTGTGTGTGTGTGTGTGTGTGTGTGTGTGTGTTGTGTGTGTGTGTGTGTGTGTGTGTGTGTGTGTGTGAGAGAGAGAGAGAGAGAGAGAGAGAGAGAGAGAGAGAGAGAGAGAGAGAGAGAGAGAGAGAGAGAGAGAGAGAGAGAGAGAGAGAGAGAGAGAGAGAGGAGAGAGAGAGAGAGAGAGTGAGAGAGAGAGAGAGAGAGAGAGAGAGAGAGAGAGAGAGAGAGAGAGAGAGAGAGAGAGAGAGAGAGAGAGAGAGAAATGCTATATCTTAGTGGTTTAGTATATGTCTTAACAAACTACCCTGGCATTTGTTTTGTCTATTACAAATATAAGAGATGTCTATATATAAAGTCATCTGATTACAAAAGGGAAAATGAGGATATAAAAAATAATGATGCTATTTTTGAGGGTGACAAAATCCTAACTGGTGGAGTCTTGCAGTACACTCAATGACTAATGATGACAGGCCTGTGTCTAATCATGGAGAAAATACTATTGGATCCTATTAGCAGCTGAAAGAAGAATTAATGATAAGAAGTCCTGCATCCCCACCAGTTCCTTCATTACTTCCCCCCTGTTAACTCAGCTCACACAACAAGCATCCCTTATATAACCCATTTCAGAGCCTCAGATCCTTGACATTTGATTCTGATCCTGCATCTGTGTCTCACTTGCACAGCATAAGCATGTCTGTGTTGGTGTTATTATGTCATCACTGTGCATTCTTCTGTGCCATGTTTACTGTTGCTGTGCTTCGTATCTTCTAAGTTTGCATGTCTTCCTCTTTGTCTGTCCATTCATTCTCTTCTTACTTTCTTGTATCTTTCTTTTTATTGTACTTTTATTATAACTGTGGATTCTTTATGTAATGCTTTGCCTAATTTCAGTTTATTTTCATGATTTCTTATGTAACTTCTCATGAAACTCCCTTTTATGTAGTTTCTTCAAGATTTCAATGTAATTCTTAGTTCAACTCCCCTTTCTTAATTTCCTATGTAATTCTTAATCTAACTTCCTTTTCACCCTGTGTCATTCAATTCACCCTCCTGCCATATACCACATTCCTCAACTCATTACTTTACCATTCATCTCATTCTAATGCTTGCCACTAATTTCTCCCAGTATTGTGACAGTTCTGTTTGTATCATATTAGTCCTCAGAAACAGACAGTATCTCTTAGGTAAATGTAATCCAGTAGCTATCATGAGCTCCCATAATCAGGTCTGATAAGCCACACACTCCCTGATCCCCCTCCATGCAACTCACTAAAAACATGAAACAAACATAACCTTGAGAGCCACTGATGAACAAGAGAACATATGGTAATTCAGTTCTTAATCACGTGTAAGATTTTTGTTTGATCATTTATGCTTAACTGAATCTTTCACAAACCATTATTTCATTCATCCTACTTTTCCCATATAGGAGAAGAAAGATAAATAAAGAAGCATCAATATCAATTCCACAAAATTTCTTAGAGTGACTAAAAACTCTTCACAACATAAGTCAATATGGAGAGAGAAACACAGACATAACAATCCAAACTCTAAATAACTGGAACCCAGGTTTTGATACTCTGGTGCCTGGAATTCCTCCTCTTCATACAGTGATACAGAAACCTGGAAACACCACCAAGCATTACCAGCACGATGACTCACTCCCCTTGACATGCATTACGCTTCACTGCTCTTTGCTTTGTCACAAGTGTACACACCTTGGGACATTTTGTGGAGGCATTCTAACCCTCCTTGTATATATCATAGGCTGTGTTTGATATTTATATTAATTTTCTTAAGCATCTTGGTATCCTGTCTTGACTGACTTAATTCTAGTGGAGGTTATTTGGGTTTCTAAGGGCATTTCTGTGATTCTACTGCTAGTTTGATAAGGATTATGTACTGTGAGTAGAGAATGCATCTATGGGAATATAAAATGTCAGTTTCATAGCCCTTGATAAATTGTCCTTATCAACAACCAAGAGATATGAGAACACTGGCCTTAGACTCACTGGACTTGATGAAGTTAAAGTTTTTCCCATAATTACCAAAATGTGTGGCACTTATTTTTCTACTATAAGCCTAAAAAGCCAAAATAACCATAATATATTCTCTCTCTATGCTCATTATGGAAGCAAATTTTTAGTGCTCTGAGTATTAAAAGAGGATCATTGATTAAAAAAAAAAAAATAATAATAATAAATAAATAAGTAACAAAAAAATAAATAATAATAATGCTAGAGCCTCACCATCACCATTAGCTTGTGCAAGTCTACAGTAAGATAAAATGTCCTCCACTCATCCCTGCTTAACTAAAACCTCACCATCACTCTATGCCTAGTATTCTTAAACAGTTCAGGTTTACATTATGACTACTCTCAAAGGCCATAAAGATAATTCCTTGATTTCCAATACATGTTCCACACAAACCTCCACTCACCCCTGCTCAACAAGACATTACTGTGCTAACTTGCTTCAATCAGACCCTTGCCATCATTACACTACGACTAATATTCTTAAATAATTCAAATTTGCATTACAACTATCTTCAGACGCCATAAAGATGATTATTTGCATTTTCAAGGAAGTTTTCCACACACACACACACACACACACACATGCTTAATATGTCTCATTGTATGGTAGTTGGTAGTGGAAGCATCAACGAGGGAGCAGCTGATCTGTCATCTACCTGTCACTTCCCACATAGCCAAATTGCTAGAAAATTCTCAATCAGCTTAAAGACCTTTAGTTAACTACTTTGGGCTAAATGATCACTTAATTAAGATCCTGTAGGAGATACGAAGAGCTGATAGGATCTCAAAACAAGGCATGTGGAGATCCTATCAAATATTCTATCTTATTAACACTCCCCCATTCTGTTATATTCACTGCGACATGAAAGAATTAACGGCACCAGAAGTAACGAATGAAACCTTTATGAGCATCTACAAGAAAGAATCAGATTAAAAGAATAGATTTTGCAATACCTACCCAGTTTAAAGATTGAAGGTGGGTGAAGAACAAGTGAAGATGTGTCAGCGTGATTAGTAAATAAGGAAAGGTGTACCTGTAGCAGTGAAAGGGTTAAATTTAATCTTACTTGACTATTAATGAAGGAGTTAGGAAAGGTGGAAAAGGATAATGAAACCAAGAATACAAGGGTGCACTGTGACATGTACTAACACCTCCCTCACCCTAACACTCTTACCTTGTTCTCTCTCCCTCTCTCCTCCCCTCAGCCCTAATCAAGGAGAAACATAAGGTGGGGAAAGCTAAATTATGAGTAGGCAGGAAAGGGTGAAGTGTCTCTGATAACTTCCCTGTGTCACCCTAACATCTCCCTCACCCTGAGCTGAACTCTCCCTCCCTCCCTCCCCTCTCCCTACCCTCACCTACGCCCTAATTAAGGTGATATGGAAGGTGGAAAAGGGTAATTGGACCTGAAATATGAGTACAAATAAAGGTAAGATGTGCTCCTCATAGTTCCCTTTCCACCCTAATGCTTCCCTCACCCTGACACTCACTCTCACCCTCACATCTCCCTCACTCCGCCTGTCCCGTGGCTTACCCGAGTCCCCTATGATGAGCAACTTGAACAGGTGGTCGTACTCTCTCGACATGATGGAAAAAGACACATAAACGCCTCCGAGATGGGAATAGTTTTTCTTTCTCTCACTCGGTGAATCACAAAACTCAAAAGTGCTGGACACTGCTCTCCTTTTGGTATTATTGAGGGTTTCCGCGTCAGTTTGAGGGGCTCAGGGCACTCCAGGGATATTCAGGAGTATGTGGGAGTAATTCAGGGGTGAGCACCGCCCTCCCGGGGCAGCTGCTTTAATAAATGACGGAAATTTTGAGCAATTCCTCCCTTCACCCTGGCAACTTGGCTGTCCCTGAGTCTGCATCCCTCTGCCGCCTGCGACTTCGGCTTCATTCTTATATAAAACACGGTGCTTTTTACTATGTCTGATTATAAAGTTATACCTTTACATAAAAATGATTGCTAAAATTTTACTCATCACTTCTGTATTATGATTAGTGAAATTTGATAATATTATAAGTGAAATATAGACTAGGCTTGAGGTCGAGCGTCCGAACGCCGTTCCAATGATAAGCGATGGAAATATTTCAGATTGTTGTATTTATGAATATGAGGGACATAAATATAATTTCCACAATTGAAAAATATTTACTAATAGACTCAAGGTGTAGGAAATGCTTATTTGTTGAGTTATTCGAGCCAATTATCGTGCCAACTACCCGCCCTAATTATGTCATTAAGGGGTGAGGGCACGGAGGAGGGCGCCTGATTTAACTGGCACACTCAGCTAGTTGGGATGGAGAGGCTCAGAGGGAATATAGTGGGCTTAGCTACTGCAGGCATGAATGTGACATGTTGGTGATGTGGTATTCATCAATGTATTCATTTCTCTAATACGATGCATCCTGCCGGCACCTCTCTCTCTCTCTCTCTCTCTCTCTGTTTGTGTGTGTGTGTGTGTGTGTGTGTGTTAATAAATATACTGACAGGCAGACGAGACAGATAAAATTGACATAAATATATCTACAAATAACAAATACAGTAATTTTTCTTTCTTTCTTTTACTGATCTCATTTGATATTCATTATTTATATTTATCTACTTATCTACGTAACATTACTGGTCCGGTGCCCATTCACTACAATACTTACGTGATTATACTGATGCATTACGCAATCATGCTCTGAAAGGGGAGACTGTAGTAAAACTGTCCCTCGACTAAGTGGACAGAATGTGGAATGTTTAAGAGATATATGTGAACGTTAATGATACATTAATGGATTGGTTGCTTGCATTCATTGTCATTTTCTATCAAACTAACTAATCCACTAAATTTCTATCTATTTATATATCTATCTATGTGAAGTGCAAATGCATACATTACGACACACACACACACACACACACACACACACACACACACACACACAGGTGCAACAGTAACAGGTCTGGCTAACACCTTTCTCGTGTTCCCTCGTAATCTTAATGCATTGTAAAGCGAACTAAGCTGTACCTTAACTGTATACACGTGACCCACAGAAGAGGTGAACTGGTTTTCCATCAATCCATCACCCTTACTGAATGACTAGAATGGGTTTTTGCGTTTGTCTCATTATTAAAAGCTGTCAGAAGTTTTCTTTAGTTCATTATGTGTCAGTCTTAAGATATAACGAATAATTTTAATGTTGTGGAAGTGCCAGTTAGATTGAATTAAGTTCGGTTGTGCTTTATGATTCTCCTGTGAGGTATAATTTGGCTCTGTATCAACTTTACTTATTAGGAAAGCCAAGAAAGAAAGAAAAAAAATAAATAAATGGGTAGAACATGAGTCAATACTGTCACAACGGTTCTCATTTTTTCTTCTTCGTCAGTCACTTTTCCACTTTCTTTTGTGGCATATCCCATAATCTACTGGTGACCCTCACGTTTTCTTCCTGCACCGCCTATTGCTGCTACCCAGATGGCGGGATGGACGCCGGTATACAAATGTACAAGTCTTACCTTAACTCCTTCGGAAGTTTCAAAGAAAACGCGCGTTCAGGGAACAGTCACCGCTTTATCATCTCAAGGCTAATTTCTGAAACACTCTCTGCGCTGCACCTCCACTACATTCATAACGTTTTGCTTGAATCTACACTAGTTTTTTAAGGGTGTTTTTTATGGTTTTAGTGACGTATTAAAAGAATTTCTGCATTACTAGCAGGAGAAACACTCTTGAGAACCCCGCTGTTCATCTCTGTGGCCTTTAAAAATGGTCGCGGTGAGAGAGAGGAAAGCGATTCAGAATGCGGGCCTAGGAGAGAAAATCGCCTGCATTTATATTTAGTAGCATTTTTACACGCACGTACTGAGTTTAGGGCACCACATGTACTTCACGGGAAAGTTAAATTATTGTATCACTTCTCTGAGGCGTCTTTATTCGTATATTCAGTTCATTTAGTGTAGGGGCAGACAAGATAAGATTAGGTTTGTAAGATTAATGTCAGTCAAGAGGAAGGACTACTGCTTGAGAGAGAGAGAGAGAGAGAGAGAGAGAGAGAGAGAGAGAGAGAGAGAGAGAGAGAGAGAGAGAGAGAGAGAGAGGTGACGGTGCAGTTAATGTTTAGATTGTCACGACCAACTGTCACGCAACACATACTCCCCCCTCTTTTTTTTTCTCTCTCTCTGTACATGAAGACAGAATATTTCCAGCTCTCATAGCATTGAACTTTAAAGATTCTTACACTAGATACTCGTTCTTGAGATCATTTGAATATTCACTTTTCATAACAGTATTTTTTTTGGCCAGATTACTACACTTCCCCTCCTTCCCCTCCCTCCTTCAGTATTCTTCTCACGTTCCCCCTAGGAGAGAGAGACCCCCCCCATCCCAGTTTAAGAACCACATATCTAGATGAATGTATAATGTGGTTGTAATGTCTGTAATCAAAATCATAAATATTAGATAGATCTGAGAGGAGGTTGGATAAATTCATGAAGGAGGATAGCAGACTGTAAATTTTAAGGTTTCAGGAGTTGCCTTTGTGTAGGTTAGGTGGGTCTTTTTTGCAGTCTTTTTAATTTCCTGATGTTTTTTTTGTGTTATTTGTTATTATTAAGTCACTAGGGAGGGAGTTGTTAGTATTTCTGATGAGCCGTCTGTTCCACCTCGGCTCACTCATCACCATGTCGTGTTTTATCTACTAACAAACACTGTGCAAAGATAGTGTTTTTTTTTTTTTTGTCATGTTGCGTTATCCTAATTTTACTGTCTCCTTTATTATTATTACTATTATTATTATTATTATTATTATTATTATTATTATTATTATTATTATTATTACTATTATCATTTCTTCTTTGTTGTTATTGTTGTTGTTGGTGTTAGTGCTGCTGTTACTACTACTACTACTACTACTACTACTACTACTACTACTACTACTAAACAATTCTCAGACAGATAACAATGGTAACACCCGGTAATTAGTGTCAGTATCCTTCATACTTGCTACTACGAAATGATAGATAATAAACTCCAACCTTATCTATGCTTTACGTCATTGGAGATAAAAAAAAAAACAGTTAATGAGCAAATCAATAAATAGAGCTTTGGAATAATAGTAATAACAACAATGATAACAACAACAACAACAACAACAACAACAACAACAACAACAACAACAATAATAATAATAATAACAATAATAACAATAATAATGATAATAATGATAATAATAATAATAATAATAATAATAATAATAATAATAATAATAATAATAATAATAATAATAATAATAATAACAAAACAAAACGAGGGAAGCTGCGCAAAGCCATCAGGCCTACACATATATGAAACATTTCTACTTATTTCAACGTGTCATCCTTATCCATAAATTTGTCTAATATTCTTTAAAAAACTCCCTAATGACTCAACATTAACAACCTGAGTTTTTTTTCCATTCATCTACCACTCTACATGAGAACCAATTCCTTCATATATCTTTTTTAAATCTAAATTTTCCAAGCATGAACACATTATAACCCAATATATAATAAAAGGAAAAGAAAAAAAAAGTCACCCCTAATTTTCTTGATACGAGTACAAACACACATAACACCTAATGCATCACAACCCGGAGATAAGACAGGGCAACATGGCAATAATTGAGGTTACGTTCATTTCTGGTATTCAAATATTGGGACACAACGCTGGCTGCGATAAAAGCGATACCTTATCAATTCTCTATCACTGTGGGATAAAGGGTTTTACTTGCGCCAGTTGAGCGTCAGCTGGTGAGGCGAAGGAACACGAGGCGGGTCAGAAAGTGTGAGAAAGGAATTGCTTTGGAACGGTACGATAATTGTGTATGATGTATGTTTATGTATGTATTTTTGAAGCTGTGTGTGATGAAGGGGGGTAATTGTGGAGAGGAACTAAGAAAAAAGGAAAAGATAGAGAAGGGAAGTGTGGAAAGACAAGACAAAAAGGAGGGAAGTGTGGGAAAAAAAAGATGAAGGAAGTTCGTGAAAGGCGAGATAAAGAGGAAGAAAGCATAAATAAGTAAAAGAAGAAGGGAGTGTAAGGGAGATAAAGAGGAGGGAAGTGTGAGGAAGAGTTAGAGGAAGTGCGAAAGAAAAGGGGAAAATTATGGAAAAAGCAAGAAAAAGAGGAACTATGAAAAAGACACGATCATTTGAGGACCTGGAAATAAACTGCAAAGGTGTACTAACTAAATTAGAATATCGGAAATTCATATGAAAACGTTAATCTCTGTTCTATTACGACTCAACAAATAACGTTTCAAAGTCTTTCGTTATAATATTCATCTATACCTGTCTTAATTTACATTTCATTTCCCTTTTCTTCTTTTACCTTTACTACAAATTTATCCTCTAAGTTTGATTTTCCATTTCCTTCGTAATTCTGTTTAAGTCGATGTTCATCTGTTTTGTAATCAAGGAAGTGACAGTCTTATCAAGAGACTGTCAATGTTTATCTTACTAATTCTACTTCATTACCTTTTTCCTTTTTTTTATTTCTCATTCATAATCGTTAGCTTATCTCTGAATTTCGTTAATCGGCACCCTATTACTTCATACGGTTCAATTTTTCTTACTATAGATTTGTGTTGATTTTGTTTTACTTTTCAAATGTATTACGAAAAACTACTATTTCTACTACTACTACTACTACTACTACTACAACTACTACTACTGCTGCCATTATTGCTATTCTGACTATTATTATCATCATTATCATCACCATCATCATTATCAGTTTCTTTGTTCTCGTTCTCGTTCTCATTCTTTTTCTTCTTCTTCTTCTTCACTGACACTCAACTATCGCTCTTCCCTACAGTTAATATACTTGGGTTTACATGTATCTATCCATAAATCCTTCCCTGAGCTTCTTTTTCTTCTAATCTCTCCCTTACTTCTTCCAGGTGAGGCGCCCTTGACCGCGGCAGCATGAGGACCTTACTTCCCTGGGTGGCGGTGGTGTTGCTCTGGGGAGGGCTTCCATCAGCCGCTGGTCAGCATTATGTGTTATTATTATCACTATCTGTGTCATCACCATCAACATTGTCATTTCTATTGTGCTTGTTCTACTTATTCTTTGTCGTTTTCTGTTTTCTTTTGTTCTTTATTCTTTTTCTTTTTTCCTTCTTTATATTCTATTTAGTAAGCTTTTCTTTTGCTTTCTTGCTCATCTTCATGTCCTTAGCTAGATACATTCACATTTAAAAGAAGTTATAACGAAGGTAATACCACCACCACCACCACCACCACCACCACCACCAACAACAACAACAACAACAATCAGCAACTAACTATATACCTTCTGTGTCACCTTCAGGAAACTCCCTCAGCTGTTATACCTGCGTCTCCATGCCTAACGACCTGACCTGCTTGAATGACCCCGAAAGCGTGACCAGCAGCGTGCCAATCACCGACTGCGACATGGAGGGCGAAGTGTGCTGTACTATCACTCGCATCAACTTTCTCGAGGATGAAAGTAAGTGACTGATGTTCTTTGTTTACTTTGTTTTGTGGTGATTTTAAATTTCAAGGTGCGTCACTAAAGTTGGGTATATTTTGACTAGTTGAAGTTAAACAAGAGAAAGGTGGATATTGGTAGCATGTGTTGTGTATATGAAGAAAATGGAGTGGTAATGAAAAAAAAATGATGATAATAATAATAAGATCGATCAATCAATCAACCAATCAAACAATAAAATTGAATAGATAAAACAAAAACATATAAGAAAAAAATATATCAACTTCTTTTCCTTCTATTTTCTTTTTCTTTTTTTCCTTTTCTCCTTCCTCTAATCCCATCTCCCTCCAGTTCCTTCCCCCTATTACGGCTGGTGGGGCGCTGTAACATAATCAATCAACACTATTCCCTTCCACCCCAGCCAAGCTTCAGTCCTTCTCCCGCGGGTGTACTGACAAGTGTCCCAAGAAAAGTTTCGAGGAGGTGAAGGACGCTACCTACGTCACCTACAGCACTGTCTGCAAAACTCCGAAGTGTAACGTGGGGCCAGGAGACAAGCCGCTGACTGGTAGGTACTTGTTTTACTCTCTTGTTACCTTATAGTTGAGAAGGGACCGCCGTGGTATAGTGGGGCCGAGGGCGCTTTGGGAATTCAGGGGTCCTCATGAGCACAGGTTCGAATCCTGGCCATCGAGGGTAGGAAGGGCATCCACTCTGAGTCACGGTTCTTAATCTCTGTGTCTTGGGTCATTGCAGGCAAAGGAGGATCACAGGATGCTAAGTCTAATGAAATATGGGGCATCCAAGGTTTACCAAGCAGTGCCGACGCCCTCAGTGCCTCCCTCCTCCTCCTCTTACCTGCCCTCACTCTCCTCCTGCTGCAACAGAAATAAAGGGACCTCCGCGGAATTCCTCTACCACCGAATCTTCCACTGCTCTTACATATTCAATAGGGAGTTTTTAAAGATCAGGCATATTTATATATCGCGATGATAGACTGATGGACTAAATGAACCTCCACGAAATTCCTCCACCACTGACACGTCTTTCACTGTATCCACACATTCAATATGGAGTTTTTAAAGACACATTTTTAGATGGGGATGATGCATGGATGTGGATTTGTGTTTATACAAGGGCTGCCGCATGGAGGTCTGCTGGCATCTTGCAGTTTCCCTTACGTTCTTGTGTTCTAAATTTTGAAGATAAACTAAGAATTCCTGAGATTCCATGGAAAAAAATATATACATACATACATATATATATATATATATATATATATATATATATATATATATATATATATATATATATATATATATATATATATATATATATATATATATATATATATATATATATATATATATATATATATATATATATATATATATATACGCTCATACTGTTATCTTGCCATTGTAATCTTTGAAACCCTATCATATATGTTCATATTATATTTTATAATATAAATTTGGTTTATGATACCTGAGCAATATATTCAATAAATTCCTCAGAATATTCCTTATATTTTTCCCTTAAAAAATAACTCTATATTTTGCTCTTGTATTATTGTAGCTGAGTTAGCTGTGCACCAGTTAGCTACAAACCAACTAGTTATGGCCTAGTCATCTGTAGGCCGGCTGTCTTATCTTTCCCTCAATAGAAGTGTGAGTAATGGTGAGATTTGCCAGACACCAATCATTGCTGTATTTCAAGATTTATTTCCAAACATTCATAAAACATTCAGGAGACCACGATCGGTACAAACTTGTCTTGCACAGAGTCAATCTCACCAACACTGTCATGATTACTGTGCTCACTGACTCACCCCAGCAAAGCACACTGGGGACGTTCACAGCTTTCAAGGTAGACAGAGTAGAGATGACTCGTATCCCAGTTAGTCATCATCTAGCTGTCTTGCCTTCTAGCTGACTGTTGCTTAATTGTCCTGTCACTTAAATCAGCTTATTATCAAGTCGCCACTTAACTGGAGTCACTTTACCAGCATTAGCACTTAAGTTCCTTCTGTTAGCACGTCCTATATCTCTTAGGCACCTGGTGCGTATCTCCATATACCTCCGGAAGGCTCGCCATAAGAAACAGCACATCAGATGTACAGCGAAGGGACACGTACTTTTTTCCAGTGCGCATCTGTCATTGTTTACGTCTCCTTAGCAGAAGGCACGTTTTCTATGGAACCAAGCGGGGATCCAACTGTACAAGAACTCACTCGCTCTCTCACTTGCAAACACTTTTTTTTTTACAGCGCGCAACTTCTATTTTTATTTACGTTCCCTAAGCAAAGGCCACGTTTTCTATGGAACCAAGTGGGGATCCAACTGTACAAGAACTCACTCAGTCACTAGCTCAGTCACTGTCCAAGAGAAGTAGATTCTTAGAGCGGCCGTAGTCATCCTTCTTTCCATTGCATATCCAACTCAAGAAACTCTGGAACTGGTCGCCCCCTCCTATATCCTCGTTTCCCTCAGCTAGCCTCCTGCCGCCCCTGTAGATCTTGTCCCCAACGCTCTGGCTTCGTTTCAAAGGTCTGCTGGTACTGATCGTTTCGTTTCGTCGCGCTGTCTTCCTGCCTCGTGTGTGTTGTTGCTTGAGTCTCTCCTCAATTCCGTCATTCTCCCCTTCTCTTCGTGTTCCTCCTTCGTTTTCCCCTTCTCGTGCTGCTCCTTCGTCCTCCCTTTCTCTGAGTCTTTCTTCTTCTTCTTCTCTTTCCCTGCGTCTTCTCTCTTCTTCCTCCCTCTCTCTACGTCTTCTTTCTTCTTCCTCCCTCTCTCTACGTCTTCTTTCTTCTTCCTCCCTTTCTCTACGCCTTCTCTCTTCTTCCTCCCTTTCTCTACGTCTTCTCTCTTCTTCCTCCCTTTCTCTACGTCTTCTCTCTTCTTCCTCCCTTTCTCTACGTCTTCTCTCTTCCTCCTCCTCTTGTCTACGTCTCTCCTCTTCTCTTCGGCGTCTCTCGTCCTCTTCCTCTTCTTGTCTTTTTCTCCTCCTTTCTTCCTCTTCTCTAATTCGTCTTTCCTCTTCTTCCCTCTCAGCCTGTTCTCTCCTTCTCCTTTCCTGCTCTTCTTTTTCTTCCTGTTCTCTTCTTCTTCTTTCCTCCTCTTCTCTCCTGGCTGCTTCCTCCCTTCTCCTCCTCTCCTCACTATCATCATTAAGGTTTTTATCACCGTCATTTTGGCTTGCAGGGGCCTTCGTCAGGTTTCGTTTTCTCCTTTGTTCTCTTATATAATCTGCCAGAAAGTATTGCTTGTCCTGTTCTGTTCTGGAAAGACGAGGGGGGGGGGGGGAGTTATTGTCTAAGAGGGAAAAAGGAGGAAATTATAATACGAGAATGATTTGAGTGATATTAACGGTGCCTGTCATTGCTTTCTTAAGTTAAATACTGTTACTAAGACTGATGCTAAGACTTGTACGGAATAAGGCGTGTTATAATTGCTACGACGGTGTGATTACTTTTTTTTTCCCTTTTTTTCCTTTTCGAATTGAGATTTCATGTTTAGTAAGGCTTTCTTCTCTTCCTTCCTAATTTTATCAATTCTTTCTTGTCCCTCTCTCTCTCTCTCTCTCTCTCTCTCTCTCTCTCTCTCTCTCTCTCTCTCTCTCTCTCTCTCTCTCTCTCTCCTTTGCGTGGCTCACGATATACTTATAAATTAAATATTTAGAGAGAAGAGCAAATATGATAATGATTCAGCCTTCTTTAACTCTCTCTCTCTCTCTCTCTCTCTCTCTCTCTCCCTTGTCCCTCACTTTTCCTCTCCTCCTCCACTTTCCCCTCCTCCTCCTCCTCCAAATGTCATGCAGGAACACACAAAACTATAGTGGAAGGACACCGATGGTCAGGCGAGGGAGGGGAGGGCGAGGGGAAGGGAAGGTAAGAGGGGGAGGGAGTGAGTGAGAGGAAGGGACGATGAAAATAGAAATGAAAGAACATAAAAAACAAACAAACAAACAAAGAGTGCTTTAAAGATAAGGAGAGAGAGAGAGAGAGAGAGAGAGAGAGAGAGAGAGAGAGAGAGAGAGAGAGAGAGAGAGAGAGAGAGAGAGAGAGAGAGAGAGAAGCAAAAAATAATACATAAAAAGAAAAAAAAATTCTCCCCCCATGTACAGTGCTGCCAGACACGTTAGTACCTAGACACTGAAAATATGCATTGATTATTTCGCCTCGGAGATTGAAACAGAAACGAAAAATAAAGTCAAGCAGATAAATGAGGAATCTATAGTACGACATGATCAATAAACAAACAGGTAGATTAGTAAAATGAACACACAGGCAAATAAATAAAGGAGTAAAGAAATGATTGAGAAGATAAACATAATAATTTTCGTTGTATTGATAGATAAGTATATCGATTCAGAAATTTCTTATGTGCTTTTCGTAAAAAAAAAAAATAAATAAATAAATGATTCAATGAAAATAACACGTTGAAAGAAGGAAACAAAATCTTTAATAATAATAATAATAATAATAATAATAATAATAATAATAATAATAATAATAATAATAATAATAATAATAATAATCATAATAAAAAAGAAACATGGAACTTTGAATGTGAAGCTTTAAATAAAACAAGAGGAGAATACAACAAACCAAATCTAACAAAGTGACACTGGTGAGCTTAAAGGAACGTGTTGACAGCAAACCAATGGCACCAACAGGAGGCGGGGGCTTACTTGGAGGTGAATAAATATTTTGGCAAAACAAACCATCTAACGAATTTCACACCGGCTACAAACACACACACACACACACACACACACACACACACACACACACACACACACAAAGATCCTTACAAGTTTGAACAAATTAATACGTTCCAGATTTTTTCCTCGTCGTTAATTTATTTTTCCACCTGTTGTTTAGCCAGTTAATGAATCTACTTTGCATAATGCAGGTGCGGACTATGCAAAGGAAAAAAAAAACCCGTAGAACTTTGAACAAATATACACATTCCATCATATTTTTTTTCCTCGTCGTTATTTTTTTCCCCCACCAGTTGTTTAGTCAGCTAATGAACCTACATACCAGTGCATTATACAGGTACACAGGACATACAGACATAGGAAACTTTACAATTCTGAACTAATTTACACCTTCCACATATTCTCCCCGTTAATTTTTTCCCCTTGTTAATTCATCAACTACCGAATCTCCCTGCTTACCTTTGCATTATACAGGTGCGCGGTATATACAGGTGAGGGAGCTGCTTGTAGTGCTGATAGTGTCCACTCTTGTTCTGCTGCAGAGCTTTCTTTCTGCTTCTCTTCCCCCTCTCCCTCTCTCCCCCATCCATCGTCTCTCCCCAGTCCTCCCTCCTTCCGTGTCCTCGCCCCTCCTACCTCTCTCTCCTTACTTCTCTGTCTTATTGTCACGAAATTTCCTAGTTAATAGTTTTTATTCCCCTCCTCTTCCTCCTCCTCTTCGTAGTTCTCTCCCTCTTGCTTCTTCCCTCCCTCCTACTTATCTTGTCCCTGTTTTTTTGCTGTTCTCCTCTTCCTCTCTTGATCTTTTTTTTCTACTTCTCTTCATCAGAATTTGTGTTTCATTGTCTCTTTTGTCCCCTCACTTACGTATCTCTCTCTCTCTCTCTCTCTCTCTCTCTCTCTCAGGAAAGACAAATATCCTTAGTGTTCTTTCTTACTTGCCTGTATTTATCTATAACATATTTCACACACAAATGTAGACAGACTATAGATACATACAAGACAGAGAAACATAAGTCACTGAATCTCCTTTACAACGACCCCTTAGTGAATCAGTCGTCGTCGTCACTGACCAGCAGATCGACCGCCTTGCCCATGTCGTCCTTCTTGCCGTTCTGCAGCCACCCCAAGAAGTTCTCCAGCCGTTCATCCTTCCGCTTCTGTACATCCCTCAGGTCCCCCTTGAGTCTCTGTTTTTTCTCCTTGATCTTCTCCTTCGTCTCCTCCGATCTCCTTCTCAGTTCCTCCCTCTCCTTCCTTTCCTCCTCCTCCCGCTGCCTCTCCTGTTCCTCTTCCCTCTCTCGTTTTTCTCTCTGTTCTCTCTCCCTCTGTTCCTTGTTTTGTTTCTTCCTGAGGTGTTTTTCTTGTTTTTCTCTTATTCTTTTCTCTTTTTTGGCTTGATCTCGCTCTTCTTTCTCTCTGCGTCTTCTTTCTATTTCCTCTTCCTTTCGTCTTCTCTCTTCCTCCTCTTTCCTACGCTTTCTTTCCTCCTCTTCTTTACGTTCTCTTTCCTCCCTTTCCTTTCTCTCTCTTCTTTCTCTCTCCTCCCTTTCTTTCCTCTCTCTTCTCGCCCTTTCCTCCCTCTCCTTTCTCTCCCTCTCCTCCCTTTCCTCTCTCTCGCGCCTCTCTCGTTCCTCTCGTTCTTGTCTTTCTCTTTCTTCCCTTTCCTCTTTGGCTCTCCGCTCCTCCTCTTCCTCCTTCTCCTTCTTCAGTTTCTCCTCAATTTCCTTCGGCATCCTGTGCGTGGGAATGTTGAGACCCTGGCGCTGCAGACGTATGTATTCAGCGGCAGTCATTCTGGACATTATTTGTACGCTGAAGGAGGCGATGACGGCGCTTGCTTACTGTTAAACAAGCAAGGAAGGTCACTACAAAAGAACATGAAGCGTAACTATAGAGAGGCTTAAAGTATTATATAAATCTATGGATGGTAGGTGGTACTAGGTAGGCATGCTTCAAATACAGGGACTGCCGCGTGTAGGCCTGAAGGCTTCTTACAGCTTCCCTTATTTACTTAAGTTCTTGTGTTCTGATAATTATAAGATTTCAAGTTTACGTGTATTTGGTGAAAATAGACGAATTTCTTTCCGTTTTGCTCCTAATCTTTGTTTTAGTTGCGTACTGTGCTCTTTCACCAACTCCGTCACTGCCTTTGCTCCGTGAGGACTCTGGGACACGGTAACTGCCACTGACTGATGCTTACTCGATGAATGATCTTGTTTTGGAGTGAAAAGCAAAACAAACATTCAATTTCTTCTATCACCGTTACTGAATTGTATGGTACCGGATGATAATAACACTACTACTGCTACTACTACTACTACCACTGCTACTACTACAGGGATACATACGAGTAGACCGTCAGTGGCTGTGTTACCGTGAAATACCTGACTTTCTTATGTGAGCAGTTACGTTGCGAGACAGATCAATAATTAAGACTCCCGAAAAAAAAAAAACGTGATAAATTGCAGTAAAAAAAAAAAAGTGAACAGCAAAAAAAGACTTAAAGAAAATACTGTCGAAAAAAAAAATAAAACTAAAATACCTGAGAAAATGGTGAACTCAAATGCTAATCATCCTTTTCACAGGTAAATACCCACCTGAGTAATTAATTTAATCCCCCTTCACACACCTGGAGGAGCCGAGGCAGGTAAGGATGCCGGGTGAGGGCTGTAGGTAAACTGACAGGTAAGTCAATGCCTCTACCTGTGCGTGTGGCAGTAATTATCGCCACATAGGTAGTCCCTCCATAGAGACCAGGTGTGTGTGGGTGCGTGAGAGAGAGAGAGAGAGAGAGAGAGAGAGAGAGAGAGAGAGAGAGAGAGAGAGAGAGAGAGAGAGAGAGAGAGAGAGAGAGAGAGAGAATATGTGTTACCAAGGCTCCGGGTCACTATCACAGCACACACACACACACACACACACACACACACACACACACACACACACACACACATACACATTAAAGATTCATTGCACAAGGTCAGATTCCATGTACATACTACGTTACCAAGTTGTATGCATGTACGTGTGTATGTATGTATGTGTGTATGGATGGATATATGTATGTATGTGCGCATTAATGAATCATATAACCAGCATTCACATCCATAACATCAAAAAATTCACATAAAACACATCCATACTCACACATACATACAGTAACATACAACCACCGCAGTGATTTACTCCATATTCTCACCTGCACGAGACTGAGGGCAAATTACAGGTGTGGTCTTATAGTACCGTCCCATTAGTACCGGAGGATGTGAAGCACAGGTGGTTAAGTGATTAAGGGAGATTGATTATACCTTTTGTAGCTCTTAAGTATTCGTCCTTTCATGTAGAAATAAGATAAGTGAATGAATGAATGAATGATATACTACCTATCTACCTATCCGAACTAATTAGCTAACTATTCACTTCTTATTTAATGGACAAACAAACGAAGTAAATAACTCAGTCACTAACGCACTAACTAATCAGTGAGCTGAATTGTAAACCAAACAACCAGTCGACCTACCAACAAACACACACACACACTCTCTAATTAATGAACTAAGCAACAAGCCAACTAGCTACATTGAATAACAACTAACTAATTCATTAAAGAAGGACAATAATGGAGACAAAGAATACATACACTCAACAATATATTGCATTAATTAATTACATACACAGTATGAATAAATGCACATTTTATTTATATCCTTTGTATCACAGGTAGTACATTAATGTGTTTCTGGACATGTTAGCTTCTTCCAGCACTAACTTTTATTTCCACTCCGGCTCAAGACCCACACAGCCTCTGGAATGGACACGTGGTAGAAAGAAGTGACGTGTTAAAGTACAGTGAAATTTTACTATGAATCGAATGGAAATCAGCATATGGTCTCGCGAACTGCCTTACATGAGTGACCCTGGGGAGACTGATAGGAGCTGTGGTGTTGGTGGAGGTGGTGTCTGGTGCTGAGTGTTTGTATCTATTAAGCACAGCATGACACCACTTCCTTCGATGACGTATTACCATGGAAATATTCTCATAGTACACAAGTCAAGTTTTCGTACGTCTGATTATTGAACACCTGTTAGAATTTTGTATTTGTATGTTTGTATGCTACTTCCTTCACACAAATGATAGCATACTAGTAAAAGTTGAAATAGATGGGGACGAGACAGGAAAAAAAAAAAAAAAAACACATACGAAAACTTGCTTAATGTGACTCGCAATATTTGTTTTCGTACACCAAAGTTGAGAAAAAGTCATCCAAATCATCATTACCATCATGTCTTCAGAATTTCACAAGACAAATACCTCTAACAATATACACTCATTCCTGCCATCTGTCGCGCCACACTGAGACTCATCCAGTCTCTCCAAGTTCCTCCTCTGTCCCTCCCTTCAGTCATCGTCGTCACTCACTAAAAGTTCCACGGACTTGCCCATGTCATCTTTCTTTCCATTCTGTAGCCACCCTAAGAAATTCTCAAGTTTTTCATCCTTAAGTTTTTGCGGGTCACTTAAATCCTTCTTGAGTTTCTCCTTCTTCTTCTTGATCTTCTCCTTCGTCTCCTCCGATTTCCTTCTCAACTCCTCCTTCTCCTTCTTCTCCTCCTCCTCTCGCTTTCTCTCCAGTTCCTCCTCCCTCTCTCTTTTCTCTTTTAGTTCCTTCGCCCTCTTTTCCTTCATTTGCTTTTTCTTGAGGTTCTTTTCTTGTTTCTCCTTCATTTTCTTTTCTTTCTTGGCGCGATCTCTCTCTTCCTTTTCCTTCCGTTTTCTCTCTAGTTCCTCTTCTTTTCGTCTCCTTGCTTCTTCTTTCTCCTTGCGCTCTCTTTCCTCTTTCTCTTTCCGTTCTTTTTCTTCTCTCTCTTTCCGCTCCCTTTCTTCTTTCTCTTTCCGTTCTCTCTCTTCTCTTTCTTTTCGTTCTCTTTCTTCTCTCTCTTTCTTTTCTCTT
>NC_087169.1:17628641-17648641 GCF_035594125.1 Scylla paramamosain
GATAGGTGAGACAGTGGCTTAGTGGAAGGAAGTGGATTAATAGCTTGGGTAAAATGAATTAAAATAACATGGGAAGGTTTGTAATGTGTGTGTGAGCGAGTGGGCGTAGGTGGATCATTGTTTCCCACGTGTGTTGATGGAGTGGGCTGGGCTGGGAGGCGAGGCGGCGCGGCACGTGTGGACTCAGTGAAGTAATGGTTAATTAAGTTAAAATGCGTGTTTAGCGAACTTGTGCTTGCTTTATTAAGTGCTTCTGCCTTATCATTGTTATCATTATCATTATTATCATTCCCGGCCTTTATAATTCAAAGACAAATGTTTATGTTATCCTTTCTTCATTTCTATAAATCTGCTGACCATCTACCTCAGGTCATCCCAGTATTTTTTTTTCTTTTTCTCTCCTCTCTCCTACTAGTTCTATGCCTGCTGTCAATTTAGCTTCCCATTCACCACTCATCTATTCCAAGCTACCTCAGCAAAAGTCCTTATCTAATCTCTCCATCTGCTTACTGTCTGCTGTCCGTCTTTGCGCCTTCTCTCTTTACATCTCATCTTTGCATTTCTCTCTCTGTCTGTCACTCGTCTATTCCAAGCCACCATAGCAAAACTTATCATATCTTTCCCATTAGTTCTTTATCTACTAATGCATATTCTACCTACTCTATCAAGTAATTTTATCTTATCTCTCCATTTAGCTTTCTGTCTACTACTTGTCTGTCAAATCACTCCAGCCTAACTTACCTAATCTCTGCATTCTCTCTCTCTCTCTCTCTCTCTCTCTCTCTCTGCCAAGTGTGCGTGTCCCATCCCACCCCAGCATATCACATCTTATCTTTTATGAATTCACTCTTATCACCTCGTTATTCATTATCACCTTATTTCTCACTCTCAATAAGACTCACCCGTATTTTGAAATGCTTTGCTCTCTCACCACGACTATTTCGAAAGGCCACAGAGATGATTATTTGGGTTCTCAGAGTGTTTCTCCTGTTAATAACATAAAAATCGTGTTAATCTGTCACTAAAACCACAAAAACATCCTTAAAAACCCGTGTAACTTCAAGTATATTAAAAAACCCTTTGCTCTGTCACCACGACCATTTTTAAAGGCCACAGACATGATTATCAGGGTTCTCAGAGCGTTTCTCCTTTTAATAACATAGAAATCTTGTTAATCTGTCACTAGAACCATAAAAAGACTCTTAAAAACCCGTGTAACTTCAAGTAGAGCCTTTGGAAAATAGTAGAGGCGTGTCGCAGAAGCGTTTCAGAAGACGGTCCTTACTCTTATCACAAGGTAAACACTAACAGTACCTCATCTCTAACAGGGCTTCTTTCTTCCCTCAACAGGCCGCCCTTCCCGCAATCATGGCGTCATACTACGAGGGGAGGAAAAGACTGACAGCAGCCGAGTACATACGTTTGAAGAGACAGGGCAAAATAGTCGACGAGAGGAGGCCAGCCAGAGATTTGAAAAAGGAGGCGGAGGAGCGGAAGAAGAATGAGGAAGAGGAGGAGAGGAAGAGGAAGGAAGAGGAGGAGAGGAGGAGGAAGGAAGAGGAGGAAAGAAAGAGAAAGGAAGACGAGGAGAGAAGGAGGAAGGAAGAGGAGGAGAGAAGGAGAGAAGAGGCGGAAAGGCGAAGAAAAGAAGAGGAAGAGAGAAGAAGAAAGGAAGAGGAAGAGAGAAGAAAGGAAGAGGAGAGAAAGAAGAAAGAAGAAGAAGAGAGAAGAAAGGAAGAGGAGAGAAAGAAGAAGGAAGAGGAGGAAAGGAGGAGAAAAGAGGAAGAAAGAAGGAAGAAAGAGGAGGAAGAAGCAAGGAAGAAAGCAGAGGAGGAGAGAGAAAGAAAAGAAAGGGAAGCGAAGGAGAAGAGAGACAGGGAGGAAAGAGAGAGACTCCAACGCCTGGAGGAAGAGAGAAAAAGGAAGGAACAGGAGGAAAGGGAGAGGAGAGAAAAGGAAGAGAAGGAGAGAAAGGAAAGAGAAGAGAGAGAAAGACAAGAAAGAGAGAGAAAGGAACGTGAGGAAAGAGAAAGGAGAGAAGAAGAGGAACGGAAAGCAAGAGAAGCTAGAGAAGAAAGAGAGAGATTAGAACGAGAAGCGAAAGAAAAGAGAGACAGAGAAGAGAAAGAACGCCAAGAGAGAGAAAGGATACGCAAGGAAAAGGAAGAGAGGAAGAAAAGGAGGGAAGAGGAAAGACTACGCAAAAAGAAAGAGGAAGAAGAACGAGCCAAGAGAGAGAAGAGACTGAAGGAGAGACAGCAAAAGAAACTAATGAAGAAACAAACCAAGGAACAGAGGGAGAGAGAGGAGAGAGAAAAACGAGAGAGGGAAGAGGAACAGGAGAGGCAGCGGGAGGAGGAGGAGAGGAAGGAGAGGGAGGAACTGAGAAGGAGATCGAAGGAGACGAAGGAGAAGATCAAGGAGAAGAAACAGAGACTCAAGGGGGACCTGAGGGATGTACAGAAGCGGAAGGATGAACGGCTGGAGAACTTCCTGGGGTGGCTGCAGAACGGCAAGAAGGACGACATGGGCTTGGCGGTTGATCTGCTGGTCAGTGACGACGACGACTGAGTGACTGCTGTCGTGCTGAGTTACTAAAGAAGACCCAGTGACTTATGTAATGAACGCCAGTGAGTGAGTGAGTGAGTGAGTGAGTGAGTGAGTCAGTCAGTCGGTCTGTTTGTCTGCCTGTCTGCCTCCTGTTTGTTTTTCGTGTAATACGTCTATCTAAATGAAGAAAATGATGAAAACAAAAGACTGACGATAAAATACAGATTCGTGACTTTTCACAACAGAAAACGAAAGATGGAAAAGTTCTTGATGAAAATTATAAAATACAAATTTATGTATTTACCAAAAAAAAAAAAAAAAAAAAAAAGACGTAAAAGTTTTTGATGAAATTCGTGTTGCGTTCTTGAAGTGTTTAGATAATTTATTTCACGTGGAGGTGTTGAAATTCCTTGATGGGGGAGAAACAGTGTTAATGTGGTTACAGACGAGCTTCAATACGCTCTGCTCACCTGTATTACCTGTGCTGTTCTGGTCAGATGTTAATTAATCCACGTGACTCATTTATCAATACAGGTGATGATGTCAACTGTGATAGTCCTTTTTTATGCAAGAGTGGAAAGACACTAAAAAGGGAGAAGAAAATGCCAGTCCCTAAAGAAAAGGCGAAAAGGATTACTAAAATTAGAAGATAAGCGTCTTGAAACCTTCCCCCTGAAAGAGTTGACATCACATCATCATCAGTCATCATCATCAGTGCGGTGCTAACTCAGAACACGCCACTTTGCTCATTCACTGACTCCGTCCTCTACGCCGCACCACGGAGGCAGCTTCCAGACAGACGCACCTTCTGTTACTCTTACTGAAACATTTCTACGCCGCACCTCCACTACATACTTGAAGTTACACGGGTTTTCAAGGGAGTTTTTATGGTTTTAGTGACAGATTAATGAGATTTCTACATTATTAACAGGAAAAACACTCTTGAGAACCCGGCCAATCATCTCTTTCACCTTTGAAAATAGTCGTGGCGAGAGAGGAAAGCGTTTCAGAATACGGGGGCCTCGGCGAGATCGAGGCACTAGTTGGGAGCTCCACGCCGTGTCACTGGTGCTCTGCTCAGGGTTGTCTCTTACGGCGATGACTTCATGAGTAGGAACGACGTAGGACTGACTTCAGGGCGGCATCCTACACACTAACAGCCCGAGGTGGCCTTCATGGTGTGTGCAGGTAACATGAACTGACTCACCCTCACCTTCACTGTCATCTCACGGAGCGACAGGTGATGCAGAAAGTGTTGTAGGAAGCTCCAATTGGCAGATGATTAATAAATTAGTGATTTTATATGGTGTTTATATAATCATCCATTGAGTTTATGTAAGCTAAGGTGTGAATCACTTTGGGAATGAGAGAAGAGAGGGAGGGGGAGGGGAGGGGGAGGAGGAAGAAGAATACTATACATAGGAATACAGTACAAAGGAAGACAAAACAACAACAGAACTTGAGACCCTTGCCAGGATGTTTGTATAACTATCCCTCCGTAAATACGAATGGAAGAAACTGGCTAGCAAAGGAGGAGGAGGAGGAGGAGGAGGAGGACAAAAATCAATATAGCTGATAACAAACCACATCTATTAGTAGCATATTTAGATGACTAATTTTTCACTCAACTATTTACAATAATATCAATGGTTATATTTTCCTCCCCTTTTCTCCTCCAAATTTTCAACCCACAGCTCTCCTAACTGTTTCCCTCCCACCTTCCCCTTTCACGCAACGATCACCTGTATTGATTCAGAATCTTCCCCATTTAGCTTTGACCTTTACTGTCATGACGTCAGCCTGGCAAGAGGGACTTTAAATATAAGAACCGCCACGTGTTGGTCTCCCGGCTCCTTGCTTCCTCCATTAGTTCTTATGACCTTCCTACACGCAGTCTGGTGGAGCCTTGAGTTAAATCTACTGCTTACTTATAAGATGACGGATGTGGTGGTGTGGTGTACAGGTGGAAAACACAGGTAAAGACGTGGTACAGATGGAATAGGCTACAAATGTTATACTTACAGGAGGGAAAGTGATACAGTGATGCAAGATTACAATGGTTTTATAGGTGATATATATGTGTGAAGGTGTGCTATACAGGTGGATGGTACAGGTAAGGGTGTGGTACAGGTAAAGGCGTGACGCAGATCAGATAGGTTGCAAATGTTGTATGGAAGGGTGATACAGTGATACAGGTGATACAGTGATACAGGTGACACAGGTGAAGGAGTTGAGGTTAAGATGTTCGTCACGTGACCATCATCGTTCAAGAATCAAACAAATAAACAAATAGATAAACAAACAAATAAACAAATAGATAGACAGATAGATAATAATAAATAAGTGACCTACACCGCATCTCAACGGGTGAAATTCCTACACAGGTATAGAATAAGAAAAAAAAGTAAATATAAAATGATAGTAAATAAGTACAAGGAGAAAAAAAAATGATGGATAAAATTCAATGCAAGAAACAAAACAGATCCGATTCGTTGATTTATTGATAATTGATACTTTTACGCTTGTTTGTCGTGCTGATTCCATTAATAATTCTGTTAAGTGGGTCAGTGCCTCGTGTGTGCGTGCGTGCGTGTGCGTGTGTGTGTGTGTGTGTGTGTGTGTGTGTGTGTGTGTGTGTGTGTGTGTGTGTGTGTGTGTGTGTGTGTGTGTGTGTGTGTGTGTGTGTGTGTGTGACAAAGTGCGTCCTCTTCCTTCCTCTTTTCCATTCCCTTCCCTTCCCTCTTTCCTCCTTTCCTTTCATCTCCGTTTTTCTTTTCTTTCCCTTCCGTTTCGTTTCCTTTATCAGTAGAGTGACAGCAAGGACCTCCGTTACACAAGGCTACTTTATATAATTTAGTAGTAGTAGTAGTAGTAGTAGTAGTAGTGTTTTCTTGTCACGAGCGGTAATGGTAGTGATGATTTTTGTATTGTTGACAACAGATATTTGGTTTCGTGGAAGAGGAGGAGGAGGAGGAGGAGGAGGAGGAGGAGGAGGAGGAGGAGGAGGGAGGAGGAGGAGGAGGAGGAGGAGGAGGAGAAGAAAGAGCAACAAAAGCTTTTAGTTTTAATGTCCAAAGCTGACCAGGCATCCCTAAGCTTTTAAAAGGCTCCCCACGTACTGACAGCAATCGCATTATGTACTCTATATAACAAAAAAAAAAGACTAGATGAAAAAGAAAAGCTGTCATAGAGCTACAGAAAAGTATATAGATATAGATTATAAAAGAGAAGAGAAAATGGAAAAGTATAAAGAAAAATGCAAATTATTCACTACTTTTATTAATTCATTCCACAGACAATGAAAGTAGAAGTATGAAAAAAATATAAGAAATGCGAGAGACGTAGAGGGAAAAATGCCACCAAAGTATCACTCCACATGTACTTCAAAGTATAGATATATGTAAGTGTAGAAAGAAAGAATAAAAAAGTAAAAAAAAAAAAATGTTGCTTATTTATCAATCCACTTAATCAACTTCACAGGTAATTAAAGGCTGCGCAGGTAAGACATTAAAAAAGAAAAAAAAACAGAAAAAAAGGAAACAAATGGATAAAGAAGGTAAAGAAAAAGAGGGAAAACAATTAAATAAAAAGAGGGAAGAAAGGAAAGAGAAAAAAATAAGGTACATTTTAAAGGACTGGAGACAAGGAAGCTGAAGAGAAAGAAAACAAATAAAGGCAAAAGGGAATTCACCAGTTAATGGGAGGTACAGGTGAAGGAGGTGATTGTTTCTCTTATGACTAGTGAACGAGGCCATTAGTGATCGTTAGTTTCTGAAGGAAGAAGGCTCATGTGAAAAACTAGGAGAAAAAGTGAGAGAGACAGGTAAAAGAAGTGAACCGTTACCTGAGTGATAGGCAGGTACAAAAAAGTGGTGTTGTTAGTACGTGTCACCAGATTATATTCTCTCTCTCTCTCTCTCTCTCTCTCTCTCTCTCTCTCTCTCTCTCTCTCTCTCTCCTACTACTACTACTACTACTACTACTACTCTCTACTATTTCACAACAAAAACACAAGACTATAAGGAAAACTGCAAGAACCCATCAGGCCTACACGTAGATTAGATATTATGTACTATTCGTTAATGTACAGCCTTCCTACAGATGCATTCCAGTACAAAATCAACGGAAATAAGACTTACTGGGAGATTTTTTTCACGACATTACAAATCTGACACTACCCAGCCACTGTATGCATCTCTCTCTCTCTCTCTCTCTCTCTCTCTCTCTCTCTCTCTCTCTCTCTCTCCTCGCCCACCACGCCGTTAACCTTCCAATTGCCGTGTCCTCTTAGTAGCATAATATAATCGTTTTGTGTAAGCAGATTATAATTTTGTAAGGTAATATTCTCAGCCTAATGAGGTATTGGGTATTTAGTAAAGTTTTCAGTGCTTACAGTTTTATTTTCAGTGAGCTAAACTACATTGAGTTGCCGAAATAAGAATAAGAAGTGTCACAAGCAGTTTAAGGGTTAACCTGCTACCTGGAGCTGAAAGATCCCAGGTACCGCTGACCTAGTTGTTTCTTCATATAGATAGATCTATTGCGCGTGGCAGAGCAAGAGAGAGAGAGAGAGAGAGAGAGAGAGAGAGAGAGAGAGAGAGAAAGAGAGAGAAAAAAAATACATAAAAGAAAAAAAAAATACAGAAGAAAAAAGTTGTTAAATTAGCCTTGTCATGAAATCAATTCCGCGTGGGGTAAAAGGAACCAAAGAAAACGATAAGGTTTAAAGGGAGACTATCGAAGATGGCTTGTCACGCCGCTGTGTCGTGACTAAGCAAAATATTGAGGTAACGGTAAACCGTACGATAAAATGCCGAAACACTCATGTATAGCAGGTTAAAAATTATGTACTGAGACATCGATACCACAGCAAAGTATAGTTATGAACTGAGTAATGTTAAGAATTCACTGGTGCTGGATGCTGCATTGAGATGATCCTGCAATTTCTTCTTTCCTGGCGATCGTTTGGTGTTGGGAAGCTGTGTGAGTAGGAGGCCATGAAGTGTGTTTCTGTCTGGTGTTATTCGGGTGAGCGTCCACGGAAAAAATATGAACCAGGTGTTGGAGGAAGGTGATGAATGGGTGATACTAAACAAACTCCGTGACTGATCTCTCCTCTGCGACTGATGAGTACATAGACAGTAACTGATGACGTGAATTGGACAATGTGTTAGCTTGATGCTGTACAAAGAAGAAGCTGAACTTGTCTTAGACTCTCAGGGCAAAGAAATAAACTATAAATTGATACACAACACCCGCGGACACCTGCACGCTGGCTGGACCGATAACAATACAAGGCCTGTTCTCTCCTCTCTGACCAGATGCTGAGCGTTACCTTAGTAAAACATGAATTAAATTCCCGCATGTCAGGCTTGCTGTGGTCACAAAACGCCTACTTTTCAAGGCTATACTTGGCTATGGATGTTAAGTGCGGCTTGGTGAGCTCCCGTTGCGGTCAAGTATGTTGTCTGCTGGGCGGAAAACAAAAACAACTTAATAACAATGAGTAGATTGATGGGGATATTCACGAGTCATTACACACACAAGGCGACGAAAAGTCTGAGGAACAACACTGAGAAGAGGCCCCACACGCAGCCTGAGCTGCTCTACCGGACGGAAGCCGTGGCGGTGGCTGGCGGCTACCCCTGAAGATCAAATACCACGCCCCACGGCAGGTCACGAGGCAGAGCCCCGCATTTCCGGTGCTCGCGGCTGCCCTTCTGGGTACACACGGCTGTGGCAGAGGACGATGTGTCACCGGGGACGAAGATGTTCCCGCCACGTCCTGCACGCCCTCCTACCGCGGGGCAGGTGTGACCTGTACCACCGAGGACCTGCGGGAGGAGGCACAGCTGGGACGGACTTTTCTCTTACTTCTGACACCAGGAAGGTCATGCCCACCTAACTGGAACAGGGAGGTGGGGGGCGGTGCTAGCGAACCCTGTGGTGGTGCCTTCACTCTCCAGTCTCGCCGCCGTCACCGAACTCAAATGTCTGCCTCAGGGTGACGCGGGGCATAAATACGAGACGATAAAGGTGGCGGCATGCGCACATCATCTCTTCCTTTTTCCTCCGATACATTAACGGTAAACGGCCACACCTACTAACCGATAATCAGGCGACGATCTCATTTTTTTCCCTAAGACTACCGAGGGCCACAGAAAACGGACCGTAGGCCTCGGGTAGAGAGAACTCAGCCTCCCAATCCTGCCCTGCCGCTGGTCCCGCCGCTGCCGCCGAGTCTGCACGCTGGCCGACCTCCACGCTAGCGCTTCCATAGTAACCCAGAAACGTCCCACACTCACGGCGGAATCCAAGCAGAGAGAATAGGTGGAGGTGAACCGCGT
This sequence comes from Scylla paramamosain, assembly GCF_035594125.1. Lineage (NCBI taxonomy): Eukaryota > Metazoa > Arthropoda > Malacostraca > Decapoda > Portunidae > Scylla > Scylla paramamosain. The sequence goes on from NC_087169.1 coordinate 17,637,539, forward strand.
CTTTTTATAACCTGAATTGTCGCGACGTTACTCATAAAAATACGTCACCTTGTCTTCCTCTTCCTCTTCACGAATTCCTTCTTACCTTCTCATTCTTCTTCCGTATCGCCAGGTCTTTTTCCTTTTCTTCTTCTACTTTTCTTTTTCTTCTTTTTCTGCTTCTGCTGTTTCTTTTTTATTTTCGTTTTTTCTTCTTCTTCTTCCTCTTCTTCTTTTCCTCCAGTATCACCACCTCCCTTTGATGTATCGCTCCCCTTCCCAAGATCAAGCAATTAAACATCCTCGGAGAAACTGATGACGTCATTGTTTACATCGACATAACTGACACTAATTGACCGCCTGTCTCCCAATCAAGAGCCGAGATAAGTGAGGGGAACACCTGCTGTCATTGTCACCTTTAGTGTGTGTGTGTGTAAGACCGTTCATCTCTCGTATTCTTGTCTAACCTATATAGCAAATAACAGTGATTATTTTCTATATCTTCTTCTACATCTTCTTTTTCTACCTCCTCCTCTTCCTCCTCCTGTGGTAAGTGAGTCTCGTCTACTCGAATGAGAGATCAACAAACAGAAACACAGACACAAATAGACGCAAAAAGGAGAGTAACAGAACAAAATATGTAGCTAAACTTCCTGAATGACTCTTCACCACCCACACTCTGTTGTTGCTACAGCTATTACTGCTATCTCTACTACTACTGCAACCCTCGTGATGTTTGTAGTGGTGATGATGACAATAATTTGCAGAATAAAAGTAGCAGCCTGTGTATATGTGTGTGTGTGTGTGTGTGTGTGTGTGTGTGTGTGTGTGTGTGTGGTGAGTCACGCTGCGTGCCTCTCACCACAAAACACCTCTACATCACAATTCATCTTCTCGCCACTCTCATTACCACACACACACACACACACACACACACACGCGCGCACACTTCGGCCCCTCAGCGGATATGCCCAAGGGGATGCCCAGGGTATGGTCACGTGGAGGCATCACAGAATCCTAAGACGTGGTTGGATGTCCTTAGCTTCCCTATATTAAACGTAACATAACATGATATAAGCTAACTTCTAACGTAACCTGATCTAACCTAATAAGACAAGGTTCAGTGCCATAACCTTTCCCATTGATCTTGCTATTGCCAACCATCAACCTTAACTCTTAACTAACATCAAGTCAATAAAGGATAACTAAGCAAGGAAAAGTATGAAAATATTATTATTATCAGAATCAAAAGCAATGTATACGATTTTTTTTTAAGCCATAACTATCTCCTATGGCTTCGTTTTCTATATTAGTTGTGTCTGAAAAGTATAATCAAGCAAACCAAAAGTATAAAACATCAAATTATCAAGATAAAAACCAAACAGAGTATCAGATTTTCTAAACAATAGCTATTTTTTATAATTTCATTTCTATCTTACTTGTATCTAAAAAGTACATTTAAACAAGAAGGAAATAAAAAAAAACATTACGCAATTACCAGAATCATAAGTTAAGTGTCAGATTTTCTAAGTAGTAAGTATTTTCACGATGTCATTTCCTATTTCAGCTGTGCCCATAAAATATATTCGATCCTTAATCAAGTGCAAAATGTCCAATACTTTACACCAAACTGTGGCACTGAATCCTACACCAGCAACAACAAATGCTATGTATCTGATCCAAACTAATCACTATATAATGTATGAAGGTTTCTATCATCTGTGTCGCTGTCGTGATCTCCCTTGCTTTTCTCAGCCACTAGAAGAAACAAGATGGGAGAGAAGGGAAGAGAGATCGCGGGGAGAGCATGGGAGAGGAAGGGAGAGTAAGAGAAATTAAATAAGGAGAAAATTGCAGCAGTCTAACATTGAAAAGGTTCTGCAACGAAGCCGGAAGCAGGAAGGAGTGGTAAAATAGAGTGAGTAGTAGTAGTAGTAGTAGTAGTAGTAATAACATTTGAGGAATAGGAGGTGTATTGAAAAAGAGAATAAAAAAACATCACAAAGAGGAGTGGAATTAAAAGCAAGCGAAAATCACCACCTTGCATTAACCGCATTAACCGCAAATTGTTTTCATAACCCGGGAGGAGTAGGAGGAAGTGAAAGAAAAGAGAAACAGGAGGAGGTGGAATGTAGGTCGCCACACGCACACTCAAGACTGTAATGAGAAAATAGGTAAGAAAAAATGTGATAGTAATGATACAGTTGTTAGAGAGAGAGAGAGAGAGAGAGAGAGAGAGAGAGAGAGAGAGAGAGAGAGAGAGAGAGAGAGAGGAGAGAGAGAGAGAGAGAGAGAGAGAGAGAGAGAGAGAGAGAGGAGAGAGAGTAGAGAGAGAGAGAGAGAGAGGAGAGAGAGAGAGAGAGAGAGAGAGGAGAGAGAGAGAGAGAGAGAGAGAGAGAGAGAGAGAGAGAGAGAGAGAGAGAGAGAGAGAGAGAGAGAGAGAGAGAGAGAGAGAGAGGAGAGAGAGAGAGAGAGAGAGAGAGAGAGAGAGAGAGAGAGAGAGAGAGAGACCCTATCATATATCATTGCTCCGAGGAACCGTCAACATCACGTCTCTTGAATATCAGTCAGAGAACAGCATAGGGTTACAAAAAACTACTCTGTTCTGGACTTGCTCTCCGAATGTCCACTTTAGAAACTGGTATTATTTTCCTTAGTTGTGTTAGTTTTGTTGCCACTGGTCAGAGTTCCTTCTTACATTAAAAAAAAAAAGATCAGAATGAAAGAGACCAGATTAACTCACGGTAACAATACAAAGCATGAAAAATAAATAACAATAAAATGAATAATGTGATAAAATATAGAGAAACAAAATGAAAAAAAAAGTAAAATTCGAGCGTTCAAAGTACCGCCCTGTCTCCTTCCTTTTCTCTCTTTCCTATCAGTAAGTCCTCGAGACATCATCAAGGAATATATGGCCAGTTTTCTCGAGAACAACCCCTTATTTCCAGCAGCTATATACTTTATCTCTCTGACCTGCTTTTTCTATCCTCCTAGTTTCAACACGAGCACTTGGGAACACTGGTCTGGTTGTTTTAGTTGGACACTGGTCTGATTTGGCTGGACACTGGTCTGATTTGGTTGGACAATGGTCTGTTTTAGATGGACTGGCCTGGTTGCTTTAGATAGACTGGCCTGATTGTTTTAGTAGGACATTAGCCTGAGTATTGTAACTGGACACTGGGCTGGCTACTTCAGTATGACTTTCAGCATTAACGGAGCCTTCAATCATATGCGGCACAAGAGACAGATGCCAACATTAAGATAACTCAGGATTATTTATATCTCCTCAAGCTGTCTTCAGGTGCGCGGGCTGCATAACAGGTCAGCAGGTGCATCGGAGCCAGGTATCAGAGGGAAGCCATAAACTCCTCAGCGGTCAGTTCTGGGAGCCGTGATGGAGAAAATTAACTTGTATAACATTCCTCAAAGCTTACTGGTATCGAACAATGGCGTAAAAGTCAACCAAGCGCTAACTTGTCTCGAGAAACCAGTTATGAGTCAAGTTTTCTGCCTTGGAAAGAAAAAAATGAGAGATAAAAGCAGTCATACCCTCAGGAGAGGACGCCAAACAGCTGCGTATGAGATTGAGGACTGGCCAAGATATACTTTAAATACTTTTATGATAACAAAGAGAAGCAGGTACAGAGACAGCGGCAGCAGCAGCAGAATCATTAGCAGCAGTAGTGATAACAGTAATAACAAAAACAAAAACAAGAACATCACCACAGTGAGGAACCGCAACAACAGTAACAACAAGAGTACCAGGAGGAGGTGGGGCAGCGGGAACCAGCCGTGCCCCGTTTGAATCACCTGGAGCACCTGGGAGGGGTCGGCTACCCAGCAAGGCCCAGGTGCAGCACGGGCAGCATCTGATGAACTTGTAAGCCTTTGAGGAAAGAATGGAGAAAGCAAGACATTTATCCTCCAATTTTGGATGATCTTTGTACCTTTCTTCTGGGACTTGTTAGGGACAGGTAGGGTAGAAAACTATAAGATGTTTGGAATGGGTAGGGTAGGAAACTATGGTACATTATTTCCTAATTTATCTATTTCTAACAGACTGGCACCTCAATGGGATTTTTTTTTTATTTATTTATATATTTTTTGGTTGTTCTTGGCCAGTGCCCCTCCTATATAAATAAAAAGGATGTTGTTGTCAAGCAATTACCTCGTGGATATCTCGAGGTGAATGGACGCGTCAGGGAAGACTCGAGATAAAAACAACAAGAGGAAGATGTGTACGACTGGGTCAGCTGGAGGAGAGATGTCGATCCCATAATAGACGTGGGGGAAAGAATGTCTCGAAGTATCTCATCAGTCTCCAGCAACGCTTCACTAAACACAGTGCCGGACATAGCGAATGCCTCCATGAGTGACGTGAGTTTACTGAGGCGTCATGTCATTCTGGGTGTCAAAGATGGTGCCAAACCTCCATTACCCGTCATCGAAAATTACATACAATATTTACGTCTAATAAAAACAAACTGGCTGACTCTTTCGTTCTCCTTCTGTTTCTTTTTGGGAGCGACATTTCAAGCAGGATTTTCCTTATTTGATTTTGTGCCCTTGACTAGTCTTCCTGACATATAAAAAAAAGAAAAAAAAACTACGAAGTGAAAGTGCTAGCTACGAATAGGATAATTGTGATTCTAGTAAGGAAAGTAATGAACGGGACAATTATGAAGGTTAAAAATACGACAAAATAACGCTAAACTAATAAATCACGTAGAATCAATCGAGGAAATTAAATTATACATTTTACTGCAATAAATTTAATCTTTTTATCACTTGAAGAGAACCTGTGGAAGTATTGTAAACTCAAGTTGAGAAATCTATGGAGGAGAAAGAGGAAGAGGAAGAGAAGGCTTTCGAGAAGGAGTAGGAGGAGGAAGGAGGAGGAGGAGGAGGTGAATGAAGAGCGCGGTAGTCGTGTCGCGATGTGTGGACACGAGTAGTGGTGTGAGAGGAGAGTCGTATTCCCACACACGACGACCTGGGGCGTGAACTGTGTGTGTGTGTGTGTGTGTGTGTGTGTGTGTGTGTTCCTCTCTCTCTCTCTCTCTCTCCTCGTCTCTCTCTCTCTCTCTTCTCTCTCTCTCTCTCTCTCTCTCTCCTCTCTCTCTCTCTCTCTCTCTCTCTCTCTCTCTCTCTCTCTCTCCTCTCACTCCGTCACGGCCGCGGCAGGAAGTCCTCCTGTACGTGCATCAACACACAAAGTCGTGCTGAGTCGTGCCTCCTTTGAAAAATTGATGTACGTGAAAGGAATACAATAACACACACACACACACACACACACACACACACACACACACACACACACACACACACACACACTAAGTTATGGTAAATAGTAATATGTAAAAAACAACAAGAAAATGATGCTTAGTGCAAGAAAACTAAGAAAAGAAAACACTGAAGGAACGGAACAAGAACTGTGTGAATAAGTTCGTAAATATGGAAGTTAAATAAATAAATAAACAAATAAAAAGGAGTAAACTTGTACATATAAACAAGATGAAAAAAAAAGCAACCTTAAAAAACAAAAAGATAAAAAAAAGTAGGACGGGGAAATTATTAGGTAGAAAATAGAGGGAAAAAAAAGAAAATCACTAAACGAAAAAAAAAAGTGGAAAAATCAGTGAGTTAGGAAGTTAGAAGCCTAAAATATATACATCAGTGGGTAGAGGAATCAAAGTTTAAATACATATATATATACATGAAGTGATGAGAGCTTGCGTGCCAAATGACAGACAAGTGAGATTACATTGGTCTAAGCGTGACTCCAATCAAACCAACCAACCCTCAGCCCGCCACGCAGCCTCCCTCTCCATCCCTCTCCAACTGCTCCTCTCCTGTCCTCTCCTGTCTGTGGGCCTCTGCGGTCTTACTGTTTTAGGACGAGGAGGAGACGAGGAGGAGGAGGAGGAAAGAGAAGGAGAAGGAGGAAGAGAAAGAGGAAGAACTAAAGGAAGAGGAAGGAAAGAGGAAGAAAGGAAGAAAGAAAAGAGGAAGAAAAGAAGATGATAAAAAATAATAATGATAATAATAATAATAATAATAATAATAATAATAATATTAATAATAATAATAATAATAATAATAATAATAATAATAAGAAGAAGAAGAACAAGAAGAAGAAGAAGAAGAAGAAGAAGAAGAAGAAGAAGAAGAAGAAGAAGAAGAAGAAGAAGAAGAAGAAGAAGAAGAAGAAGAAGAAGAAGAAGAAGAAGAAGAAGAAGAAGAAGAAGAAGAAGAAGAAGAAGAAGAAGAAGAAGAAGAAGAAGAAGAAGAAGAAGAAGAAGAAGAAGAAGAAGAAGAAGAAGAAGAAGAAGAAGAAGAAGAAGAAGAAGAAGAAGAAGAAGAAGAAGAAGAAGAAGAAGAAGAAGAAGAAGAAGAAGAAGAAGAAGAAGAAGAAGAAGAAGAAGAAGAAGAAGAAGAAGAAGAAGAAGAAGAAGAAGAAGAAGAAGAAGAAGAAGAAGAAGAAGAAGAAGAAGAAGAAGAAGAAGAAGAAGAAGAAGAAGAAGAAGAAGAAGAAGAAGAAGAAGAAGAAGAAGAAGAAGAAGAAGAAGAAGAAGAAGAAGAAGAAGAAGAAGAAGAAGAAGAAGAAGAAGAAGAAGAAGAAGAAGAAGAAGAAGAAGAAGAAGAAGAAGAAGAAGAAGAAGAAGAAGAAGAAGAAGAAGAAGAAGAAGAAGAAGAAGAAGAAGAAGAACAACAACAACAACAACAACAACAACAACAACAACAACAACAACAACAACAACAACAACAACAACAGCAACAACAAGAATAAGAACAAAAAGAGGTAGAACTAGTCAAAGAACAGGGACGAGGACGAGAAATAAGTAGAAAAACCACGAAGAGGAGGAAGAGGAGCATAAGGAGCATGAGTAGGGGGGAATAATAGATAAAGAACAAGGAGGAGGAGAAGGAGGAGCAGGATGAACAGGTGAAGGAGAAGGAAGAGAAGGAAATAAAAAAAAAGATAAATAAAACACCTCATTTGTCAACTCCACAAAAGGTTTAGTCCACCTCTTTTAATTAACAATACAATGAGAGCTTCCTCTATCACCTTCACACCACATTCTAACTTGAAGACAAAATAACCAGAGTTTTCCAGATTTACGGTTCCAAGAATATAAGATGAACAGGGACGGGACCAAGACCTGAGCCCTGCGGTACCCCACGATGGAAGACACGATACATAATAACACAATTATTGCCACGGTTTTCCCGGAAAGTCGTAACTCTGATGCTCCAGACGTCTAAATGAGGGCGAGGCGGCGAGACAGAGGGCGGGAAGGTGGGGGAGGAAGGAAGGGGGGAGGGAAGGGAGGAAAGAGAGGGAGGGAGAGAGAGGGAATGGGAAAGAGAGGAAGGGAGGGAGGAAGGCGAGGGAAGAGAGAGAGAGAGGGAAGGGAGAGGGAGTAAGGGAGGAAAGAGAGGGAGGGAGGGAGGGAGGGAGGGAGGGAGGGAGACGAGAGGGAGGGAGGGAGGGAGGGAGGAGAGAGAGGGGAGAAGAGGGAAGGAGAAAGGGAGGAAAGAGAGGGAGGGAGAGAGGAAGGAGAAAGAGGAAGAGAGGGCGGAAGGGCAGAAAGGAAAGGGACGGGAGAGGGAGAAGAGAGAGAGATAGGAAGGAAGGGTGAAAAACGAAGAGTAGAAGGGGAAAGGGATGGACAAAAGGAGACAAGGAAGAGAGAGAGAGAGAGAGAAGAGAGAGAAGAGAGAGAGAGAGAGAGAGAGAGAGAGAGAGAGAGAGAGAGAGAGAGAGAGAGAGAGAGAGAACGACAGGAAAATGAGAAAGAAAAAGAGAGAAAGGCTGGAAGGAAAGCAGGATGGAGAAAGGGCGAAAGAAATGAGAAAGAAAGAGAGAAGGAAAGGAGAAAAAGAAATGACGAAAGAGAAGGGGAGAGAAAGGATAGAAAGAAAAGCTACAAAGAAAGGCAGGAAGGAAGGAAAAGAGAAAGAAAGAAGAATAGGAAGAAAAACTAGAGAAAAAAAGGAAGGAAGGAGATAGAGGAGGAGGGGAAGGCACATAAACAGCTGCATGGTGGTTTGTCTGGAGGAGGAGGAGGAGGAGGAGGAGGGCGGGAGGATGTGACTTCACTGCTTCCTGAAGGCGGGGCAGGGGAGGTCAGGTCAGGTCAGAGCAGGAGGAGGCGTGACAGGGCGACAAGATCATGCTTTACGAGCTTGTGTGGTGAGGGAGTGAGTTTAGGGGAAGGTGGAGCAGGTGGAGTGTGTGGAGTAGGTGCAGTGAGTGGAGTGGGGTGTTGTTACAGCTGGTGGTGGAGACGGGAAGGCAATTGTCTAGATGTATTAAAGGGACGTGAAGTCTTGATTACACGTGACTTGACTGTATTGTAACCTGATTGTATAGGTGACTCCTTACCTTATTGCCCTACTCTCCTATAATCGTTTATTTCCCAGCGTCGAAACGTGTTATTTTGCTTGTTTTCCGCCGTCAAGACACGTCAGTTTTTCCTGCGTTAAGCTATTTTCATGTGTTTTGGTACTTTTCCGCATCAAAACCTGTTATTTTGATGTATTTTTAGTATTTTCAAGCACCGAGGCATGTTATCTTTTTCCCGAATTACGTTATTTTCATATTTATTTTTCAAAGGCGAAATCTGTCACTTTTTCTTTTTATATACGAGGTATTTGTCCCAACGCCAAAGTCCGTTATCTTTTCTTTACTGTGTTATTTTACTTTGTTCAATAAATTTCTAGAGTCAAAAAACTTACTATCTTTTATACTGTCATGTTTTTCTTATATTAGTCCATTTTTCCAGCTTATAACTGTTATTTTTTCCTACATATTTCGTCACTTGAACATTTTGTAATACGGTGCGGGCTTCCCATTGCTTTGTGTGTCTTACTCTCAACCCACACGTAGGTATTCCAGTATCTTTTGAGGACGTGAGGATAAATCTGTCACAGCTTGCACCATAATACCCGGTCAGTTTCCTCATACTAGCTGTCCAATCACTTCTTGAATTACCAGTCACGTCCCAAGAAGAGTGAGTGATGGGATGACTCGAAGTGGTCACCAAAATATATTCTTTAATAGTTATACAGTAAGAACCTGGAGTGGATGACCTGAAGATGATATAAACTTTTTCCTTTTTTCTTTTTCCTGTTACCTATCTCTTTGATTATGTTCTTAGGTCCTCCTCCTTCATTTCTCTCCTGTGTCTCCTGCTTAAATTCGAGACCTACTTTTCCAACAGTGAATTAGGAACTTTCTAGCCAACATAGACTGATAAGAGATGAGAGAGGTAGTGGATGTCTGCTTTCCCATGGCTGATACACTCTGCCAACTGGGAGCGGCGAACAAGACCGGTGGTGACTTAGTATCTTGATCCTGAGACAAAGAAGATTCGCACCATTGTAATACGTACACACACACACCACACATATACAACAGTGCCATTAACTACATATAGGGTAAACAATAATAACACTGAAAATATTAACGATAATAACCCATAATATTTCACTGTTACACGTTTATCATGCGAGTATATCAGAAAGCTTTCCTTTTACAATGTGTTTAATACTTACTGAGATACTGACAAGCCGTGTGAGATCCTTTCCTTGTGTGACTCCTTTGTGATGAGAGATGAAAACAGGTCCACAGTTCCGTTACTCTTCAATGAACCGAAAAGACACGGCCGAATGCGTAAGGAAATTGTGTAATGTATAATTTGCATACTCGGTTTACTGATCACAGGTAACACTCACCAGGTAGCGATGCTGCTCACCTGCCGCCTCTCACCTGGAAATAATAAAGGAAGGTTAATTACATGCAGTTTATCTTTTATGTGTTAGATTTTTACTTAGTTTTTATTTATGGTTTTTATGCTTCGTGTCTTGGATGTTCAGTCTGCCTGTGTGCCTGTCTGTCTATGTTCATCTGTCTGGTTGTGTGGCGTGTTTGTCTCTTTCTATTCTTGTCTTTTTTTTTTTATGGGGGTGGTGGTTGGTGGTGTGTGTGTGTGTGTGTGTGTGTGTGTGTGTGTGTGTGTGTGTGTGTGTGTGTGTGTGTGTGTGTGTGTGTGTGTGTGTGTGTGTGTGTGTGTGCCCAGGTCAATACGGAAGCAGCCATGCAAACGCTGACTCGACAATCTCGGCTGAGGGACAGACAGACAGACAGACAGACAGAGAGACACATCGATCAACAATTACAGGTAAATGCAAAGAAAAGGAACCACACCTTTGAAAATGTTACAATTAAACAAAATGAAACAAAGAATAAAATAAAGTAAATCAAGTAAATACAACAAAAAAGAAAAAAAAACAATTAACAAACGAAAAAAAAGACAAATATTAAAATCTAATACGAAAAAAAAATAAATAAATAAAATGCATAAATCTGTTCATGAGACGGATAAAATGTCATCATCTCTATATAAAAAAAGGTAATTTATTTAACCACACAGCAGTACTTTCTACATGGCAAATACTTCACGTAAACACAGATAAAGGTAAACATGAAATCAGGCAAATACAGTACTTCTTTTTTTCGTTTATTTTACTCCCATACTTTCTTCTCGCCTCATAAAAAAGTGAATTCCCCTTAGAAAAGAAAAAACGATAATTATACTCTTTTTACAACAACAACAACAACAACAACAACAACAACAACTACTACTACTACTACTACTACTACTACTACTACTACTACTACTACTACTACTACTACTACTACTACTGTACTACTACTACTATTAACACTACAATTATTACCACCATCACCACCACCACCACCCCCACCACCATTGCAATCACCAAAACAGCATACAATAAAAAAGGAGAAAAAACACGTGCAGTAATTTTCCTTCCCTCTTTCCCTTCCCTATTTCCCTTCCCCCTTTCCCTCCCCTTCCCTTCCCTACCCCTCAGCTCTACCAAATAACCTCCTTTCACACCTGCAATAAAAAAAGGAAGAGAGAAGGTGTCCTCTCTCACGTGCAGTCACTTCCCTTCTTTACCTGTCTTCCCAAAACACCTGTACGTCAATTAACTGAGCCTTACCTGTCCACCAGCCTAGAGTGAATAGAGGGAGGGAAGGCTGCAGTATGTGTGTCAATCGGCAGAGACGTGTGTGTGTGTGTGTGTGTG
>NC_087169.1:17651141-17656141 GCF_035594125.1 Scylla paramamosain
CAACCACGCGCGTGAACCCTGAGCAGAGGGAGCTGGTGGTGGCTGGCTGGCGGAGCTCGTGTGGCCCTCTCAGTCCCCCGTCTTCTACCTCAAGAGTGTCTACCGCTTACTCTCTCCCTCTAAACCTCGCCACACACACGAGTTACGGCGGGAATAACTGTTATCTGACGCCCCTTCGTCTAGGTGTGGTTTGGGAACGAAGACGTGCGTGTGTGCGGGTGTGCAGGTGTGAAGGCGTGTGCGTGTGTGTGTGTGTGCAGGATAGAAGAGGGTGTTGGTTCATGATCACCGTCGCTCCAGGAAGTGTAAGCGTGAGCGTTTGTCTGTCCTGACCACCACGAAGACGCGTTACCTCTACTTCTCTCGCTCCCTCGCCTCCTCGTCCCTCAGGCAGCGCTGCGAAAAGGTAAGTTATGCAGTGTCCTATTTCTGCTTATTTATCCTTATTGCTCTTTCTACCATTTCCTTAGACTCTTGGGCGTGTGATATATCCTAATTAATTATAATACACTTGCAGTTTAGAAATGAAGATGAGACATAGTAATTATCCATATTAAACCCTCTTTCTGCCTGATACACGTATAGTTTATTAATAAAGATAAAATAAAGTTATCTATATCTAACCCTCTTTTTACCTCCTTATAGTGCCATAGCTTCTAATACAAATACACACAATAATAGTAAAGAGCTAGTGGACTTGAGTTGCGGCCAAGGACAAGGTAAAATACAGGTTGGTTGCGCACCTGAGCGGGAAGGTCAGGTGTGGACGTGGGAGGCAAGAAGCAGGTCAATGAAGGCGGTGAATCGTGGTGCTTAAAAGAAAGGGTCGATAGTTTGTCTTGGCAAATGAACACGTTTGGATTCTCTTCCTTATTTGTTTTGTGGGATTCACGTGTTTGTTGAGGATCTGAATGCTAATGAGATACTTAACGCGTTCTCTCTCTCTCTCTCTCTCTCTCTCTCTCTCTCTCTCTCTCTCTCTCTCTCTCTCTCTCTCTCTCTCTCTCTCTCTCTCTCTCTCTCTCTCTGACTCGTAAATTAAGACAGGCTAATTTTCTAATCACCCTCTGTATTATTTCAAAGTAGTATACAAGACTCCTTAACTATTTTTTGTGCAGGGAAGGAGAGCAATTAGGGAGTAAGTGGAGAAGGAAAGGCGAAGATAAGAAGCACAGAGCAGAGATGCCCAGCTGGCGGTGCCGTTAGGAGACTTAAATGGAAAAGCAGCCATATATAGGAGAGAGAGAGAGAGAGAGAGAGAGAGAGAGAGAGAGAGAGAGAGAGAGAGAGAGAGAGAGAGAGAGAGAGAGAGAGAGAGAGAGAGAAAGAGAGGAAAGAAAATATGTAGACAGATAAAACGACAGACAGATCGACAGATGAATAGAGAGATAGACAGATTCACAAACGGAGAGACAGAGAAAATAGATACTCGCGTACAGAAAAAAAGAAAAAAACAGACGGAAAAAAAACAAACAAACAGGAAAAACACACCACAAAATAACTAAGATACCCACAACACACACACACAAAAAAAAAAAAAAAAAACCCACCAAACTCAACCCTCCCAAACACACAAACAAACAAACAAACGAACACAACGAAACTCACAACAAACCAAGCCACAATAATGGCAACAAAGGCGCAACACAAAGCCAAACCAAAACCCCTTTTAATCCCATGACGGCAACGTAAGCCAGCCAGCCAGCGAGCCAACCAGCCAGCCAGCAGCGCCCCTACCGTCAGCTGGGCGGGGAATGGGGTCGAAAGGGCCTTCAGGGTGTTGTCCTGCTCCCCGGGGCGGCCTCGAGAAGCGTACCACCCTCTCCCCGCACCGTCTCCCCACGCTACTCTCCCAGTCTCCCTGTCTCCTTGTCTTCTTTCTACTTTATCGTTCTCTGTTCAAGCTGCTACTCTCTCATCTTTTCTTGTTATCCACGCCTTGTTATTTACCTCTCCTTCCGTCATATCTTCTCCTTCCTCTGACTCACGTGTCTTTTAGTTTATTTCTCAGTTTCCATGTCTCTTTTCCTACTTTATCGTTCTGTCTTTTTCATTCTACTATTCTCATCTTTTCCTTTCATTTGCTCCTGTTTTTTTCTTTCCTCTCCTTCTATCACAATCTCCTCTCTTTCCTCTATTTTTTTTTGTTTCATTTCCATGTATGCAGTGTTGTTTTTGCTAGTTCCTTCTCATTCATGTTTATTTTCCACACTTTCCTCTTCTTTTTCCTTTCTCCACATCCACATCATCTGACTGTACATACTTCTCTTTCTTTTCATTCCACTACACTTTCCTCATTCTCTCCCCCTTTTTTTTTGGTTCTTATTTTTATTTTTTTCGTATCTGTCTCTCACACTCACTCGTTTCCTTTCTTTTTAATCTGTTCTCTTCATTCTCTTCTCCACGTCTCTTTTCATCTCATTCGCATTCTCTCACACTCTCTTATTTGCATCTCTTCCTCTCACTCGAGCCTCCTCCTCTCATCCGAACTCCTTGATCCTACACGCAACTCTTCCTCTCACTCACACCTCTCTTCATCTCCTCCTTTTTATGCCTCTTGCTCTCATTTGCACTCATTTGTTTTCCTCTGATTATTTCCTTTCTCTTCTCATTTCCTTTGTCTCTTACCATTTGGACTTGTTTCCTTTTCACCTAAGTTTCTTTCCTTCATATTTAATTCTTCTCTTCCTTGATTTTTATTCTATATGTTTATCATCACTTGAATTTTGTTTAATTTTCCCTCACTTTCAGGTGAGACCGATTTTCTCATTAAATGTCATTGGTCTTCATCAAGCTACACGATTTACTCAATAATTTCTTCTTTACAATGCAATTTTCATTCATCTTTTTATATACTCTTACTCTTTTTAGTTATTATCTCTTGCTTTTATCATTCTCTACTTGTATACTTTCTTTCTCCTTTCTCGCTCTTTTTTTTTTTTAAATTTCTCTCGTTCTCTACTCGCTTTCATCACTCTTTCTTTCATAACTCTCTCTCTACATCCCTTTTCCTTAGAGAGAGAGAGAGAGAGAGAGAGAGAGAGAGAGAGAGAGAGAGAGAGAGAGAGAGAGAGAGAGAGAGAGAGAGAGAGAGAGAGAGAGATAAAAGAAAGAGGCCCACTGAAAGGAAAGGAATAAATGGCGAGAGATGAGGATGGAGAGGAACAGGAAGAGGGAGAGGAAGGAGGAAAGTTACAGATAAAGGAAAGTTACTGGTGTATGGGGATGAGAGAGATAAATGAGAGGGTGGTGAGAGGCGAGGAAGTAATGAGGAAGGAAGGGGAGGAGGGAAGGCGAATGAACATGAGTGAGTTATTAGTTACGGAATGAATGGTAGCAGAGAGAGAGAGAGAGAGAGAGAGAGAGAGAGAGAGAGAGAGAGAGAGAGAGAGAGAGAGAGAGAGAGAGAGAGAGAGAGAGAGAGAGAGAGAGAGAGAGAGAGAGAGAGAGAGAGAGGCTGTGAGGCAAAGGGAACGAGATATACAGGTGGGTGGGGTACACTTGATTGGGGGGAGGGGGATAGTGGTGGTAGAGGTAGTGGTGGTGGTGGCGGTGGTGGTGGTCAGTGGGCCAAACCCTAACCGGTCTCGAGGTACCGTTCATCGCTGCAGACACACACACACACACACACACACACACACACACACACACACACACGTACACTTAAAGGTTACACATACTTAGGAATACAAAGCTTATAAATAACATTAACATTCCTGAGAGAAGGAGGAGGAGTAACTGGAGGAGGAGGAGTAACAACAACAACAACAACAACAACAACAACAATAACAAAAACAGTAATAATAATAATAATAATAATAATAATAATAATAATAATAATAATAATAATAATAATGATAATAATAATAATAATTATTATTATTATAATAATAATAAGACAAGAAAAAATAAAACAAAACGTCAATAACTCTACTACTACTACTATTACCACTACTACCGCAACCACCGTCACCACGACAACCACAACAACAACCATAGAAATAAACAAACACAACAACAACAACAACAACAACAACAGCAACAACCACACGCTCCCCACTTACCAACCGCACATCAACACAAACATGTCTTCCTTTAAAAGTCAAGCAGTGACTCGTAAGATATAACAATAAAACAGTGACCCCTAACGGTAATAATAATGACGATAATGGCAGGAATTACAATGATAATGACGGTGGTGATATTGATGATGATAATGATGGTGATGATAATGAAAATGAAGATACAAACATTGCTTCCTCTTCTTCTCCTCTTCCTTTTTCCTTCTCTTCCTTCAACCATGACCTGAATAAGGAAGAGGAAGGAAAGAAGGAAGGACAGGACAGGAAGGAAAAGAGATAAAAGCAAGAAAGAAACAAAAATAACACAAAACAGAACAAACATGTATCTGATTCACCTTGTGTGTGTGTGTGTGTGTGTGTGTGTGTGTGTGTGTGTGTGTGTGTGTGTGTGTGTGTGTGTGTGTGTGTGTGTGTGTGTGTGTGTGTGTGTGTGGTGTGTGTGTGTGTGTGTGTGTGTGTGCATAAAAGCGATCAACGGAAATATTTGGTTGACTGGAGCCACGTGAAGAAGACGCCCTCCTCCTCCTCCTCCTCCTCCTCCTCCTCTTCCTCCATCTCTTTTATCTGTCCTCTTTTTATTCCTCGTGTTTTCTCCTCCATTTACTTTTGCTTTTTATATATTAGAAAAAACAAGAATCCCAAGAAAACAAAAAGAGACAGAGAGAGAAAGAAAGAAAGACAAGAAGAGTGACATATCTGGACGAGAGAGAGAGAGAGAGAGAGAGAGAGAGAGAGAGAGAGAGAGAGAGAGAGAGAGAGAGAGAGAGAGAGAGAGAGAGAGAGAGAGAGAGAGAGAGAGAGAGAGAGAGACGGAAGTAGTTATTGTGCTTATCAAGACTTAATTTTCTTGATAATTTCTCTCATAATCTTCCATATCAAAATTGTCACGTTATAATTTCTGTCTGAGAGAGAGAGAGA
>NC_087169.1:17661141-17663641 GCF_035594125.1 Scylla paramamosain
ACCAACTTTGGCGTCTACATATGTGTTTGCAAGCTGGTAGATGCAAAAGTCCTTATGAATCTGTTGACTTCCATGGCTTCTTCTCAGTTTGATGTATTATTGGCCTTGTGAAGATTTAGGTTATGATTCTGAACAGCAATTAACAGGAAAACAGTTGATCGATTATTTAGTAAAGCTCTTTTTTAGTGCATCTAGTTTAGTTTCTGTTTAGATTAATGAAAGGGTTTCGTTCAAATTTAAGTTATAATTTTTGAAAGGTAATTACCGGAAGTGTTTGATCAAATATTTAATGAAGGTTTTTTTTTTTTTTTTTGGTGCATGTCCTTTAATTCTTGTTCAGTAAAACTGTTTAGGTGTTACCAAAATAAAATAAAGTATGTATTATTAGCAGTGGAATGAGTAAGCGTGTTTATTTTTGTTTAGTAAAAATTAATAAGATATGTATCATTAACAGTGGAAAAGGTTAAGTATGCTTAGTAAAATTGATTGAGATTACTCAAATAAAATATCATTATTAGTGGAAGGGTTGAGCTAAAGTAACACACACACACACACACACACACACACACACACACACACACACACACACACATCCATCTGTCAATCTGCAAGCACTCATTAACCAGGGCGTAAGGCAGACACACACAGACACACACTCGCACACCCACCCACTCATCCACTTTAGCAGGTGTTATTATGATGTACAGATGTAGATTAGTGGTGTCGCTGCGGCGGAAAGCGGGCGTGTGTGTGCGTGTAATGTGGGAGAGGCCTGGTTCGCTCGTACCGCGGCCCCTGGGTATAGAAGTGGTGCCTGGCGCAGGGCGGGGCGGTGTAAACTCTCATTTGTTTTTTTGTGTGCGTGTAGGTTGTAGCGTTTCCGGCGGCCGTTTGTGTGTGTGTGTGTGTGTGTGTGTGTGTGTGTGTGTGTGTGTGTGTGTGTGTGTGTGTGTGTGTGTGTGTGTGTGTGTGTGTGTGTGTGTGTGTGTGTGTGCCAGAAATTTCTCACTGGACCGTAAGTTCATGGGGCGAGACGAACTCTTCATCCAGCCCCAGAATCTTCACAGGCCATGTGGGGACGCGGGGCGAGTCCGTCTGGCCACTAGGTCTCTCTCTGACTAAGGAAACACTCGATTTACAGGGTGTGACGGAGAGTGTGACGGGGGAAAGCTGGGGAGCGTTTTTGGAGGGGCTAACAAAGGTGGGGGTGTGTGGTGTGTGGTGTGTGCAGGTGTGAATTGGGGTGTTCTGTGTGGCTGGTGTGTTTTGGAGTGTTACAGTGCTTGGGGAGAGCAGAAATATACGTGCTTCAGTGGAGGTTATCGTACAGGTTAAGCAGCAACAGGTAGGTTAGTTGAGTGACAGGTGTGCGAGCTTTAAACCAGGAAAAGATTTGAAGTGAGAGGAACCCAGGTAATGCCGTCACGTTTAGTTTTCTCTTATTTGTATGCTGCTTTAATTACTCCTGTTTCTACTTGTTCTTTTATTCAGCTTTGGGGTCAGTTGGGTGCGAGTTTTTGTTTATATTCGCCCGACCTTGAGGCGACTTTCAAACATGACCTGCGTAAGGGGGAAAAAATTGAGGGTCGTGAAAGATTAACGATTTTAGAAAGAAACTCTCTTGCGAATTATCGTCTTATTTCTTATGATGATGGTGCTAAAATATGAATTATGCATTAATTTGTAAAGAGAGGCGCAGATGAGACAGATGTCTCACTGCTGACACACTGGAATGACCATATGCTTAGTTTGAGAAGCATGGCACACTCAGCACTGCATGAAAAAGACTTTGGATATCAATGAAATATAAAACAATGTCTTTTCGTCACGCTGATAGGATCAAGCAATAAGGAAGATGTTGATCAATTTATGGAAGAATGACAATCAGAACAGCACGAAAAATTTCTTAATATCAGTGGAATATAAAAGTATCTTACCTATTTACCTGATACAAACAAGTAATAATGAATACATTTATCAGTTTATGAAGGAATTACTGACTCATAAAAGCAACCAAAAAAGTCAGCAAAATATAATATAATCTTAATCTAATTCTGGAAAATACATGTGGCTTTTTATAATCTTTAGGGACTGGCGACTTACTTGGCCTTTCCTTTTCCCTTTTTTGTTGTCCTAGGCCAGTGCCCCTCTTACATAAGGATCTACCCCAACACAAGCGAGTAATAAGGAGCAAGTTAATCAGTAAATGGAAGAGTTTCATTATTTCTTATTTTCCTCCCACAATTTGTTCATCATCGAATTAAGCAAGATCACGACATAACTCACTTCCAATTCGCATCACATATTGTCAAAGCTTAGATAATACTTCCCAGCATCCCCTCACCCCCTCTCCCTCTCTGTCTCGTCTCCTGGTCTGTCCCACGCCTCGCCTCGCCTCGCCACACTCCCTCCACGCACCCGGAACCAGCGTGGGAAGGCGGCAATGTCTCCTAAAATTTCAAGGCAATTTGAGATTCGCGCACAAGTGACCATGAGCTGT
>NC_087169.1:17666141-17673641 GCF_035594125.1 Scylla paramamosain
TGTTTTATCAGCTTCTGTCTGTCTGTCTGTCTGTTTTTCTCTTTGTCTACACGTTTCCTTGTCTCTCTCTTTGTCTCTCTCTGTCTCTGTCTGTTTCTTTCTTTCACCTCATCCTCCCAGATTGTCAAATATTGGAATAACGGAGATGATGCGATAATAAGATGCGGAAGGAAGGAGGGAGAAAGAGAGGGAGAAAAACAAACAGCGTGGGAGGATAAGATCTCTCTCTCTCTCTCTCTCTCTCTCTCTCTCTCTCTCTCTCTCTCTCTCTCTCTCTCTCTCTCTCTCTCTCTCTCTCTCTCTCTCTCTCTAGGACATAACAGAGATATTAGAGCGTAACAGAAACAATAGCGCAACACTTCTCTCTCTCTCTCTCTCTCTCTCTCTCTCTCTCTCTCTCTCTCTCTCTCTCTCTCTCTCTCTCTCTCTCTCTCTCACGCACACTGTCTTTTTATCAATATTCCTCACTTCCTTCTTCCTGACACACACACACACACACACACACACACACACACACACACACACACACACACACACACATCCTTGCCCTAACAATTCCCTTTCAAATAACATTTATATTCGTCACATTACATTAGAATTCCTACTTTAATTACTTCACCTATACATGATACTGTTCTAGTCTACCTGAGTACACGGGAAGACTCAGTTTACAGGTGTGTTGCTGGCAGGAAATTCTTCGCTATGAAAAAAAAGAAGGGAGGAGAAGCAGGAGGAGGAAGCGGCGTGTTTAGGAGAGAGGGAGAGAGAGAGAGAGAGGAGAGAGAGAACAGGGAGAGTGTGTTAGGGAGGTACGCTGATTCTCGTATGTAGGTCATGAGGAGAGGGAGGGAGAGAAAGAGAGAGAGAGAGGGGTGAGAGGGAGGGAGAGGGGTGAGAGGGAGGGAGAGAGAGAGGGGTGAGAAGGGGAGGGACAAGCGACTGGTTAGGGCACAGTTGGTGTGGGAGACGGTATGTGACCGAGAGAGAGAGAGAGAGGAGAGAAGAGAGAGAGAGATAGAGAGAGAGATGAGAGAGAGAGAGAGAGAGAGAGAGAGAGAGAGAGAGGAGAGAGAGAGAGAGAGAGAGAGAGAGAGAGTCCAAGAGAAAAGTAAAGAAACCACGTTACATTTAAAAAAAAGAGAAAGGAAAAGAGAGGAGAGAGAATAAAAGAATAAACACAGATAAGAGAAAAAGAACGAAACATCAATGAGAGAAAAAAAAAAACAACGACAACTAATAACGAATGAAAGAAAGAGAAGAAGAAAGAATGAGAAAAAGAAAGAGAAACATTGACCACTGGAAAGGTGCTACCCCGTGAAAGGAATTGGCAACACCTGCGAACACAATCGTAGTCGTGAAGCGAAAGAAACGTACACGGCATTCTATCACTTCTTTCGCCTACCCACCGCCAGGTACGTTCGTGCAGCGATGCGACAAATTACTGGCAGCTAGGAAAACACGCCAGTAAGTTAGGAAGGGAAGAAAGGGTGAATACTAAACTGATAGCACACACACCAGGAAGTTATGAAAGGAAAGAAGGGATGAATGTTTAACTGAAAGAAAAAAAGAAAAAAGCAAGTCAGGAAGGGAAGAATGGGTGAATATTAAGGTGAGAAAATACACCAGGAAGTTAGGGTGAGAAGAAGGGGTGAATATTATACTAGGAAATCACATTCACTTACATTTTCACGCATTACTGATAACAGAAAAGAATGAAAAGCACGAATATCAAAAGAAGAAATAACATCAGTAACATTTTCACGTATTACTGATAAGCTGAAAAAAAAAATAATAAATGGGATGAGTATTAAACTGAGAAAGCACATTAGCAACATTTTCACGCGTTGGTGATAGTTAAGAAAGAAAATATGGGAAAATAAAACTGAGCACGTAACATCAAGAAGGATAGACGGAACGAGAAATCATGAAAGATAGAAATAATGACAGATAAACGTTGCCATGCTTCACTATAATTTACAATGAAGTAAAATAGACTTATATGAAGCAGTAAATAATGATCAAAGTAAAAATATGAATGTGCAGGAGAAATAAAAGTTATAATGGTGATACTTTGAGCTAAGATAAATATGCAGTTGAACAGGAACTAATTAATAAAGAAAGTAATTAATGATAAATAAGTGCAGATTGATAAATAAACTCAATAAATGATGATAACGTAAAAATCTGAATGTGTAAGGGAATTAAAACCCATTATGGTGATACTCTGAGCTAAGATAAATACGCAGATGAGCGAGAACCAATAAAAATAGTAGTAAGTAGATAAATGAAGGTAGATAAATAAACTCTACAGGTTAATTCTATGTATGAAAAGATAAAACAAAATAAACAAATAAAATAAAGCACATTGAGACATAAAGAACGGACAGAATGAAGCCTAGATTACACCTGGTTGTACTAAGAAAGTCAATAAGGGCACTAGACTCAAGGTAAAGAGGAACACTCAGCCACCAGTGTTACCTCAGTCTGCCTCGCCGTGACGTATTCTCCTGCTCCTCTGCCTCTGTTATGTTTTACTATCACTGGATGTAGAGCGAGAAAATGTAAAAATGCGGGGTTTCTGATTTGTGACGCCTATAAACCCACAAGTTATTTACAATGATCTATCTATCTGTGCACACCTGAGTCATTCATACGCACATACATATCTACGTTTCATTCGCTGCTTCAGGAATTCCTACACAATATCTACACACAACGTACATACATACACTTCGTAATTCAATCTATGAGCATATAA
The DNA here is from genome assembly GCF_035594125.1 of Scylla paramamosain. NCBI lineage: Eukaryota > Metazoa > Arthropoda > Malacostraca > Decapoda > Portunidae > Scylla > Scylla paramamosain. Next base: position 17,668,900 of record NC_087169.1, read on the forward strand.
CACTAAGAAATTTACACACACACACAAAGACACACACAACAAACACAAACACAAACACACACACACACACACACACACACACACACACACACACACACACACACACACAAACACACGCGCGCGCGCGCCGTCACCGTCCAATTAATCTCCGTACACATGAGAGAGAGAGAGAGAGAGAGAGAGAGAGGAGAGAGAGAGAGAGAGAGAGAGAGAGAGAGAGAGAGAGAGAGAGAGAGAGAGAGAAAACATTAAAACCGAAAGAGAGAGAAAGAGCTGAGACCGAGAAAGAGAGACTCTGAAACCAAGAGACTTATAAAAGAGACACAGAAAGCAAGCGAGAGAAGAATGATGCCCCGCCAGCTCGTAATGAACGTGTTACGCTTAAGAATTCAGAAGGAAATGCGAGGGTGTACCGAGTCTTTGTTACGGCAGGGCAAGTGTCGCTGACCTGAGGCTACTTGGAGACTTCCCGGTGGCGCCTCACAGGGAAATACCGGAGAGAGGATAGAGAAGCTAGTCTTTGCGTCACTCCTCCACCCTCACCTGCACTACTACCTGTTTCTTTGCTACTCACCACACACATAACACAGCACCAAACACCGCATTGCCCTTCCAGTCTCCTCTCTTTTTTTTTTTTTCTCTCTCTCTCTCTCCTTTTCTTCCTGGTTTTTCTTTCCCTTCTCTTGTTTTTCTTCTGTTTATTCTTATTATTCTTGTCCTCTTCCTCCTCTTTTATTCATGTTTTCCTCCTGTGTTTCTTCTTCCTTCTCTCTTTTTTCTCCTACCTTCTGCTTTTCCTCCTCTTCATCCTCTTCTTCCTGCTCCTCCTCCTCTTCCTTTTCCTCCTCCTTCTCCTCCTCCTTCTCCTCTCTCATTTAACTGACCCTGCTCCCTCTTTTTCACTTCATTTTTCGTCCTCTTCATCATCTTTCCCTTCCTCCTTCCTCTTCCTTCAGTTTAAAATGCAATAGTCTCTCTCTCTCTCTCTCTCTCTCTCTCTCTCTCTCTCTCTCTCTCTCTCTCTCTCTCTCTCTCTCTCTCTCTCTCTCTCTCTGAGTCAGCGCGAGGGCAAGAATGTTGCGTACTGACCGACTAAAGGGACTGACTCTTCCTGTCTCGTCCTCCTGCTCTTCCTCTTCTTTCGTTTCGTCACCTTCATCTTCCCACTCACACTCAAAGCTTTTCATTGTCATTTCCTTGTCCTCATGTTTTTACTACTTCCTTATATGTTAGTCTTTCTTACCTTGCTTCTCTGCATTCTCGAGCCCTCTCTCTCTCTCTCTCTCTCTCTCTCTCTCTCTCTCTCTCTCTCTCTCTCTCTCTCTCTCTCTCTCTCTCTCTCTCTCTCTCTCTCTCTCTCTCTCTCGCTCTTTGGCACCTGCTCTTTCGCACAGGTATTTGAATATGCGCAGGTGCAATCCTCAGTCAACACTCACAAAAACTAACATTTTCAGGTATCCTTTCAATGTGTAAGAGAAACTTGAACTCCGTGAAGGTTCTCGTAAAAAAAAAAAAAAAAATAAACAAGAGGAAAAGTTTAAAATATTAGTGAAAAGTTTAAGTTTAAGTTTCCTCGTTTTTTTTTATTCATGGTTTTTTTGAGTGTTTTTAATTTGTGTTCTTTCCTCATTATTTGTTCTCTTGTGATAATAAGTCATGAAGTTTTAAAAATTGGCAAATAATTTTTTAGAAGTGTAATTTGTCATAAGTTTTCATGTTTTCTTTTTTTCATTACTGTGTTCTCAACTATTGTTTTTTGTTCTTTCTTTATTATTTGTTCTTTTGTAATAATACGCCATGAAGTTTTAATAGATGACAAAAGACTAAAAAAAAAAAAAAATGCATCAAACGTTTTCATATTTCGGGTAGTCTGTGCATTTAAGGTGTTCTCTACTGTTCTCTCACTGTTCTTTTCCACCTACCTGTTCTTTAAGAGTAGCCAAGGTCTCCTCTCAACATTCCCACCGTGAAGCCTTTTTGAAACGTCATCTGTCAAAAATCTTCACATTTTTGGCAACCTGACATTTACATCTACGTACGGTGAGCTATGCCGTTTTTCTTGTTCATCTTTTCCCTTGTTTGTTCATCAGGTAAGGAGGTCACAGTATTCTCACCTGGGGCCACGTGCTCACCCAGGGTCACACCTAATTTGCATACTGATTTCATATTCACAGGTAGACACAAATGTAACGGAACACCCCTATAGAAAACACACACACACACACACACACATTGCCAGGAGGAGGGGAAGCATTCCTAAACCTCACTGGGGCGTAAAAAGGAAAGACTACATAGCATTCAACTCCACTCAACGAGATTCAATTCCATTCCCACAGAAATTCGAGAAAAAAATGAAAAAATATCAAAATTCATGAAGGAAAAGAAGCGAAGTCAGTAGATTTAGTGACAATTCTCATTTCTCACCTGTGTGCTTCTTCCTTGCTGAGTCACCTGAAGGAGGGAAGGGAGTTGGGGGAAGGAGGGAAGGCAAGAGGTAATTACGGCCAAGAAAGGGAGGGTCTGGATGGAGGGAGGAAGAGGAGGAGCGTTAAGGGCCGAGCTAAGGGGTCGAGGAGGTTAAAGGAGGAAGGGAAAACAGGAAAACAAACCAGGAAAGGAGAGGTATAACTATTGATGCCTATAGTGTAAATATTGGAGGAGGAGGAGGAGGAGGAGGAGGAGGAGGAAGACGATAACGATAAAAAAAGGAAGGAAAACAAAGAAAAAGAAAAAAGAAAGAAAGACACACTACACATAACACACACACACACACACACACACACACACACACACACACACACGCACATTCCTCCCTCCGCAAATTTGAAAATAAGATGATTGGAATAATAGTGATCAATACCAGGTGAGGATACCGGAGGACAAGTACACCTGCCCTCCCTCACCTGTTAAAGTTGATTACTTAATGCCCAACACAGTTAACCGCAAAAATTGTTTGGGAAAAAATAAAAGTAAATATTCTTTAGTGACAGAACCAGTTTTTTTTAATGTTGAATTTCAAGTTACACAACTAAAAGAGAGAGAGAGAGAGAGAGAGAGAGAGAGAGAGAGAGAGAGAGAGAGAGAGAGAGAGAGAGAGAGAGAGAGAGAGAGAGAGAGAGAGAGAGAGAGAGAGAGAGAGAGAGAGAGAGAGAGAGAATTTCAAACTACTAGTACGTCTCGATAAATCAGGGAAACAACCATGATTGGCTAATAACACTCACAGGAAAGAAATGCAGTGATTACTCAATGGGTGACTTTGAAAATGACGAGAAACTGTCGTGAAATGCACAAAATTGATGGCTGTTGCTTGATAATACGCCAAAGCATATGAGTTTGGCCAAAGTGGATCAGGAAGTTTGGGAGGAGAAGGCCTAAGGAGGGAATGCTGAAATGGCCAACTGAACCACCGGGTGATTAGAAACTTGATGCATGATTGGGGGATGGGAGAGTGAAACGAAGCAATGGAAACTTTTACCAAAATTGGACGTGAAAATATGAAAGCTTTGGCACTGGTTAAACTCATACGGAGAAAAAAAGTAACAAAGAAAATGAAAAGAAAATCAAATGAAAAAAAAAAAAGCTAGAATCATATGTGGCCAAACTAAACGTGGAAACATGAAATCTTTGGCAGTGAATTAACTTATACGGGGGGAAAATCACATAGAAAATTAATAGAAAAAAAAAACAGCTAGAATCATACAAAATAAAGAATATAAAGAGATGAAAGTATATTAAAAGGAAAAAAAAAACATTTAATAGAATCACAAAAAAATTAAATAAATAAATAAATAAATACGTAAATAACAATCGTAGAGAAAAAAAAGAAAATATATGAAAAAGGCAGCAAAAATAATCAAAATATTTCTCACGAGTTTACAAAAGATAAAAAAAAAAAAAAAATATATGAATGGCATGAAAAAAAAATAATAACAGAGAGATGACTGACAAATATCCAGTAAAGGAGAAAGAGGAGGAGGAGGAAGAGAAGGAGGAGGAGGAGGAGGAGGAGGAGGAAAGAGAAAGAAAAACGAGGATAAAAAAAAAAAAAGATGGAGACAGAGGTTAAGATGAAGAAAGATTGGGTATTAGAAAGAGGAAGAAGAAAAAGAGAGGGATGGGGTAAAGGAGGAGGAGGAGGAGGAGGAGGAGGAGGAGGAGGAGGAGGAGGAGGAGGAGGAGGAGGAGGAGGAGGAGGAGGAGGAGGAGGAAGAGGAAGAGGGAAACACAGATAATGATTAAAGGGAGGATTAAGAAAGGCGTGTTGGGAGGCAAAGGGAAGGGAAGGGAAGAAGGGAGAAGGGAGAGAATAGGGAAGGGAAGGAGGGAGGGAATGGGGAGCAGGTGTAGGTCATTCCCTCTTCCTGATTGAGGTCATGGGGGGTCAAAGGTCACACAGGAAGCCAGACGCCCTCCCTCCTTCCCTCTTAAAAGTTGCTCCGAATCCGCGAAAGGTCGGACGGAGGCTCACGGGAAGAGAAACGAGACAAAAACGAACCGAAATGAAACGCAGTGACGGAAAAGATAATCACTCGTGGTTCTCTTTGACGGTAAACACGGAAAGATCGAAAGGAAACGAAACAAACTGAAACGTGGTGGAAAGAAAAAGATGTTCGAGGAAGAAAGGAAATAATCTACATTGACTGGAAGAAAAACAGACTTAGGATGAATGTAAAAGAGATGAACTGGAATAAATATAGAAAAAAGAAATAGAATGCAAAAGTGGTGAACAAGAATAAATGTGG
>NC_087169.1:17676141-17678641 GCF_035594125.1 Scylla paramamosain
TCATGAAGGAGGAGGAGGAGCAGTAGGAGGAGGCATGGACGTCAGAAATACGAAAGTCATGCCAAGAAATACAAGTTTATGAGCACTGAATTTGCAACTCCACCGAAAATCCATCTCTCTTTGCCATTGGTATAAACATGGCCTGGAACGAAACACTGAGTCAAAGCATTAAAATTTTCACCTTGGCAAATGAAAACCCCACACCTGGACAGCATTGCAGGAATCCGACTAATTGGACGCTTAGCCAGGTGAGCGAAATTTGGACTTAAACGGGAGGGGCAAAAAGGCTGGCAGGTATAACTAGGGGCAGACAGGTACAGGTGTCATTGGTGTTCGCTCTGCACGCCCCTCCACACCTCACACCTCACACCTCTGCAGGGCGTCTGAGTCACCTGGACACAGTATGTATTATGGTAACTGGTAATCCATTTGACTCTCTTCTCTAGTGATTGGCACCTTTTTCATTTCCTTTTTGTTGTTTTAGGCCGGTGCTTCTTCTTACATAAAAAAAATAAATAAATAAAAAAAATCTGTAATACTAGTGACTTATGATATGAAGGGTAGATTTTTCCAAGGCTCTGCAATTGTGATGTTTAAAGTTTTGGGAGTGAAGTGAAAATGTGCCTGTGAGTCTGCTGTATAACTCTGCTAATGACGTGTCCATATTCTGTGCACGTAAATCTAAGGAAATGTACGATACTTTGGATTCAGTGGGAACAATATGAGGCAGAGTTAATGCAGTAAAACTAACGGGTAAATACACATAATGTCACTTTCTGTTTCTTGGGTAAATGGGATTCTGCTTTGGTAATGTGTAAATTTTCGAGGTTCAACGAGGCACAGAATAAACCTAGCTGTTAAAATATTTGGGTGTCTAATGCAGGAGTGTCTGAGAATTAATTGAGCTTTTATTACGGAATATATATACGAGTACATTATCTTTGTGCAAAATTCTAAGAAGCAATGAAGAAGTCTGGCACTTAAACATTTGGGAGTGTGACAAGAAGAGTCAATACTATTATTATTATTAAGAGTCAATATTCAATAATTTCACTTTCCGCTTCATGTCATCTTCTTTACGAGCGGAAATACTACGAATTTACTGTTAAAATCAACGCTGTGAACTGCTGAGTAAAAGTTTGTGTCAAAATCCCTTTGTGCGTAACACTTTTCGGTACAGAAATAACTCCACCACGTGAAGAAACAAAAGAATGGAATCCAAGCGAAGTCTCTCCTGGAAACTCAAATTTAAATTAACACAAAAAACGGACTAAATCGCACAAAAGTTCCGCTTTCCTTTTGGGGGAAGAATTAACTCTGAAACAAAAGACGATCTGAAACAAAAGCCTTCGGACTCTAATGAAAAGGAACAGAGGAGCGGAGATAGGAAGCTAGAAAAGACTTGAGCAAACGAAGGCAGTGAGTGGCAGGCAGATTCTCACACCAGTAAAAGCGACCTAAGAAAAAAAAAAAAAACGGACGCAGAAAAAAAAAAAAAAAAAACTTGAGACAATTACGTACCTAGCGGGACAGGAACAAAAGCCAGAGCACCAAAGGTACGCCTCCACCCTCAGGCGACCCAAACTGGTTCCTAATATTTATAGATATGTGACTGTTCGTACCTCCTTTTACACTTACTGCCGCTACTTCTACTACTGTTTACTTACTACTGCTATTACTGCTGCTACTACATCTGCTCTTACTACCGCTACTAACTTACGTACACACAAACTCCAAACTCTTCTCTGCACATCCTTTGTCTCCCTAACACAACTTCTAGTATTCTTCCTGATATTTTCACTTTTTCCTCGGCTGCTCTTTGCATTCCTACAGCCTATACTTACATAAGAAGAGAGGAAAGTAAGGAGACTGTAAAAAAAACAGGTTAACCCACACACGGCAACCCATAAGCCTCCTCTTCTCCTCCTCCTCCTCCCCCTCGCTCCTGCTGTCCAAATATTCAGTTCTGCTACATATTTCAAAGCCTAAATAAACAGTAGGACCAGGAGTGGGAAGCAAATTTCACACTACATTATTGGTAGCAGTGATAAGCAAACAATAAAGGCATGAAATCATAAGATAGATGAAGTAAATATGGACATCCAGTTTGAAATGACACTAATTTTTCACTTCATTATTGTTAGCAGTGACAAAAAAAAAAAAAAAGAAATAAAGACGTGAAATCATAAGAGAGATGAAGAAAACATGGACATCTAGATTGAAATTACTTTATACATGAAGGAAAAAAAAAAAAAAAAAAAAAACACTTAATTAATTCTTGCCATAACTCAACAGTTACATAAACACAGAGAAAAAGAAGGAACGAACTTTTCTAGCAATTCCAAAGACAAAAAAGAGAAAGAAACGATCGATATGTAAACTAACATTTCACTAATATTTCAAGTCCCGTACCAGAGTCAAGACGGCCAGTGGGAGGCGGGAGGGGGCAGGGCTTTCCAGAGTAATTTACCAAGTGATGCATGACCCTCCTGTGCCGTGG
>NC_087169.1:17683641-17713641 GCF_035594125.1 Scylla paramamosain
AATAAACAAGATAATCCATTTGTTTTAGTCTACCTACCTGTCTGTGTCTGTACGTGTTTATTCTATTCTAGTCTGGTTCAAATGGCTAAGAAATAGTGAGTTAATGAGTGAATGATCGCAATAAAAAGAAATAAAGAAGATAAAGGATTTGTTTAGTCTAGCTACCTGTCTCTTTAAGTGTGTTTCTTTGATTCTTTCTGTTTTTTCCAATCAAGCTTGTATAATAGAAAAAAAGGAGTTAAAGAGTGAATGAATGCAATGAGAAAAATTAAAACAAGGTATTAGTTTTGTATGGCCACCTGTCTCGCCTGTCCGTCTGTCTGATTGTCTGTTTATGGGTACGAGTTGGTTTGATATTTATGTTCTGGTTCTTAAGATAAAGAGAGAGAGAGAGAGAGAATTAATGAATGAATGAATGCAACGGGAGACAAATAAATTAAGTCGGTAATGGTTTTAGTTTGGCTACCTGTCTGTCTTTTCCCTCTCTCCAGGTGCGTGTTCATTTAATTCCTTCAGTTCTTATAGCAATAAATAAGTAAATAAATAAATAAATGATTAAACAAATTAAAAAAAGGTAATTAATGAGAGAGAAATAAAACAAGGTGAGATTATTGGTTTACTCTCGCTACCTGTCCATCTCCTCTGTTTCTCTAAGTGTGTTTATTCATTTAATTCTTTGTTTTTATGTTCTTATGGCAAAAAAAAAAAAAAGACAAAACAATAAAAGAAACAAGAAGGAAATAAACAAGACGAGGTACTGCTCCAGTCTGGCTACCTGTCCACCTTTTCAGTCTCCTCAAGTGTGTGTTCCTTAATTCCCTGTGTTCTTATGTTCTTACAGTAAAAAACTCAGACAATATAAAAAAGAACAGCAAGAAAAATAAACAAGGCGAGGTATAAGTATTAGTATAGTCTGGCTACCTGTCCATCTTTCCCTGTTTCTCCAAGTGTGTGTTCATTAATTCTGTGTTCTTATGTTCTAATGTTCTTATACTACAAAAATCAAACAAGAAAAAGAACACTAGAAAAAATAAACAAGGTGGGGTATTGGTTCAGTCTGGCTACCTGTCCATCTTTCCTCCAGGTTCATTAATTCCCTGTTCCGGGTCTCTCTGGGTTCCTTTCCACGTGGTTCCAGCCCAGGTGGTGCCAGCCACGGCAGCGCACCTGGCGAGTCTTGTTCATGTGCTATCTTTTACACACATATTTCTCGCCTCACAGTCTCTCTCTTCTTGATTATTTCCCTCGGCCAATGTCTCTTCTTTTTCTTCTTCGCCGTCTTCTTGGTGTCTTTTAGTACATGTTCCTTTTCTTTTTCTTTTTTTTTCATAATTTCTTCTTCGTCTTCGCCTTAGTAGTTTTTTTTTTAAGTATTCGTTCCTCTTCTGCTTTTTTTTCGTCCATCACTTCCTCTTGTTCTTGTTCTTGTTCTTCTTGTTCTTGTTCTTCTTCCTCCTCTTCTCCGTCTTCTCCTTGGTATGTTTTAGTACTCGTTCGTTTTCTTCTCTTTCTTTTGCTTCTTCTTTTTTTTCTCCATCACTCTTCCTTCTCATCTTCACAATCAGTTCTCTTGCCTCGCGTTCTCTTTCTCGCTGTAAATACGTATGTGCTTTTTCATTTTCCCCCTCCTCAATCTCAATTACTTCTTGTTCCTCCCCCTCCTCCTCTTGCTCCTTTTCCTCCTCCTCTTCCTCTTCATCCTTACTCTTGTGATATACCTTTGAATCTACAGTCTAATATTTATTTACTTAGGAGGAGAAAATAACAAGAAAATAAAAGAATAACAAACTCGCTCAAATTTTAAACCTAACAGAAAACGGAAGACAAGGTTATGACTTAATTAATGGAGGATTGCTGGGGGAGGAGGAAGAGGAGGAGGAGGAGGAGGAGGAGGAGGAGAGGAACTCGTGGAAACTCTTATACTGAGACGTGGTTGGACTCTCCGTTACAGAGAGAGAGAGAGAGAGAGAGAGAGAGAGAGAGAGAGAGAGAGAGAGAGAGGACTTGGTGACATAAACAAAAATCGTCCTTGTACTAACCTTCATACCAATCACATTCTCTCTCTCTCTCTCTCTCTCTCTCTCTCTCTCTCTCTCTCTCTCTCCATATCTACAAACAAACCTAACAAAGACCCAGACGGTTATTACGATGATAACGAAGATGATAATGAGGATAATAAAAGTAAAAATAAGAATAGGAATCAAAATAAAAATAAGAAAAACATAGAGAGTACAATAACCTCTCTATTCATTCACCTCACCTTCTTTATTACTCCTCCCCTTTACACATCGCTCGTATTTTTCCTACTTGCGATGTAGGGGAGGGAGGGACGGAAGGAAAGACGGAGGAAGAGATGGAAGGATGGATGATGGGGAGATAATAGAGGAGCAGGAGGAGGAGGAGGGGAAGAAGAGGAGGAGGAGGAGGAGGAGTGAACGAAAGTGGCTCTTGAGGAAGTGAAACTGACGTCCTTCTGAGCGAAACTTTATGGACTTTCCAGAGCATGGGAGGGGGAGGAGCGAGGAGGAGGAGGAGGAAGAGGAGGAAAGTGGCGAGGGGGAAGGAGGAGGTGGAGGAGATGGTGGTGGTCTGGATGGAGGGAAGAAGGGGCAAGAGACTCACTCGCTCTTCTTCCTTCAGTCGGTGGTGAGTCTTTGTGTGGGCTGGGTGTGTGTGACGCCGCCTCCTTCTCTCTCTCTCTCCCTCACTCACTCACTGGCTCACTCTACCTCGCGGCTCAGAAGTGGCAGACAAACCCGGCAGTTCTTGAGTTCTTCTACTTGTTATTTCGCCAAGGGAGAGGAGAGAGGAAGAGGTGCAGAGGAAACACTCGCAATAACGTGATATGACAGAAGCACACGCGCCTGCACATGAAGACGAGCTGAAGTGAGAGAAGCACTTCACTAGTGGACTTAGCGCTGGGTGTCCGTGTGTGCAAGTGTGAGAAAAGTGTGTACACGCGCCTACTGTGTGTGCTTGCGTACCATGAGCCGTACACGCACCTAGACAGCACGCACACACAACACACACACACACACACACACACACACACACACACACACACACACACACAGACACACAGACACAGACACACAGACACACACACACAAGGATCGACGACCTGAAGTGGTGAGTAGTGTAGAGAACAATTTCTTGATTAGTATCTTAAGGTATTTTTGGCTGACCCACACACGAACTTGCCTCCTGCCCCTCACACACACACACACACACACACACACATACACACACACACACACACACACACAGGCACGCATTTAAAGGAGTGTCTTATGTCGAGGAGTAGCAGATGAAGAAGATTAAGCTGAACCGAAGGAGTTTGAGTGTGTTCTCAGTTGGGCGCCCGGGGCAGGGTGGTGCTGGGTGGGTGGGTGGGTGTTTGGGTGCCTGCCTATCTGACTGGCTGCCTGACTGACTGACTGGCTGACTGGTTGGCTAAGTGTCTTTCTCACAGTCATTGGTAGCTCCTCACTTCATCCAAGAAAAAAATGTACAACTTTTCGTTCACTTGGCCAGCGAAGGGAATGTGTTGAGTGGAATGCAAGTGTGTGTGTGTGTGTGTGCGTGTGTGTGTGTGTGTGTATGTGTGATTGATGTTTATGTTACACGCTGTACCTTAAAAAAAGAATGATAATGATGATGGAGAGGAAAAATCTTCTCACTTCCTTTACCACAGAGAAGTATTGATCAAAATCGCACCCTTGTCCTTTTCTCTTTTGTTTCTCCTTTTCTTTGCCAGTTCAAGTAAGAAAGAGTGCAGGAAAATATTCGCTATTGTCACTTGATCTTAATTCGCGAGTAGATAATCTTGATAGATGACAATTAACTACCTATCTATTAATTAAAAATGAACCTCAAGAAATTTTCCTCCTTTCTTTACTAATTTAAAATAAGAATGACCGCATAGAAGTACTTGATTATTATTATTTCTTGACCTTAATTCACGAGTAATGATTAATAAGTACCAGCTACATACCCACTTAACTACCTACTTACACACACACACACACACGCACACACATGGAGGTCAAGGAAGGCGTTCATGAAGGTCAATGCTCGAGACAAGGTCGTTCTGAAGGACCAACGGAACCATCTTGGCGGCGGGAGGTTCTTGTCGCAGTACCGTTCCTACACTGAGACCTGATGGACAATCTTATTCGCGGCATGGTCATCTGTCTCTCACTTATTCTTATCTTCGTATTTTTATTTTTTTCGTGTTATTTTCCGCGATTCCGTCTTATTATTTTCTCTCTCTTGTCTCTCATCATTCGGTAGGTTTTTTCTTATCTTTTTTTTATTACTTTATTCTTCTTGTTCTGTTATCTTTGTAATCATCTTTCTTTTTATCTATTTTCTGTTGATTTTCTTTGAGTTCCATGGAATCGGTTCACTTCATATATCCAGAATGCTTTTTTTTTTTTCTCATGATCTCATCTCTTCCTGCCAAATACTCGTACGAGAACATAATAATAACGAAACTAAAGATAATATCCATCACCGATCCATTATGGTGATGAAAATAACGCCTCGGTCTTATCATCATTATCATTACTAGTATTAGTAGTAGTATAGGTAGGATACACCCAGAACAACAGACAAACAGCAACTAACGGTACTGCCAAACGTGTTCACTTCTTGCCCCGAGTGTGTGTGAGAAACATTGAGAAAAAGTAACACGAGGATTCTTGCCCCCACCACCACCACCACAATGTTCATCACTCCCTCCCCCACCCCCAAGATCTCCATCGCAAGCCCCCCGCCACCGCTACGACCGCCACCACCTTCACCACCGCAATCCCCACCATTACCACAATCTTCACCATCATCGCAATCATCACCTACACCCCCAGTCACCACCGCCGTTAAAATGGTGACAATAACAACATCGTTAACAGCGTAATTGGCAAAAACAACAACAGTAATAACATTAACACCAGCAATAACATAAACATCAGTAACTACAACAATAACATCAATAAATCATCATTAGGATCAATAATAAATAAAGACAACGATAAATTAACACATTACTATACCTGAGGAGTCGAGTGGAGAGAAGAGAGAGAGAGAGAATGACCAGAAAAAAGAAAGCCGGTGTATTTTCCTGTTTTCCAAGTTTTCACATCCATTTAACTGTTCTTTCTCCCTTCCCTCATCTTTGCTGCATCCTCTGGTCGCTGGCGGTGGTTAGGCAAGGGAAGGAAGGGGCTGTTAAGGCACGGCACACGGTAAAAAACACCACAACACCATCGCTGCACCTGAGGGAAAACGAACGTACCTAAGTTGCGCGAGTTTACTGAAGACGGTCCCCTGATCCTTCTGTACGGGGTTACTATTCAGTGTTCGATTTTTTCCGTTTTAACTTATACTTGCATAGTAGATCCCAGTATTGCTACTTTTTAATATTCAGTAATAAAATGCAATTTTTTTTTCCTTGCTTTCTGGTTGTATTGGTGCGTTTATATTTGATGGGAAGGAAGTTGTGTTGACTGTACGGTGTTACAAATATATAACTGTTTCCGTTTCTAACAATTGCTTTATAGAATCCAACAATGTTCTTTTTAATCTCCAATCAACCAATGGTTATTTCGTCCTCGTTCGTGCAAGAGAGACGTTTTAATATTGAAAACATGAGAAATAGTTACCAGACACCAGCGTTTTCTATGGATGGCACAGGAAAGTTCTCTATTCCTTTTCATGGGTATTCTTAAATAAATACCCAGAAACATTTACTAATAATGTTATTCGAGTTGGCTGTGGGTTGCGTGTCTTCAGCATGTAAGAGTGTAACCTGAGGACACTTGTAATGAATACTGGTGATGCCGCGACGAGGAAATGAGAGAAAAAAATAGATAAAAAGCTTTCATCCATCGACTTTCAGAACTTTAATTGGGCACAAACACGACAAAAACTTACCACTTGCAGAGATGTGTATATTAAATCATATCATGCAAAAAAAGCGGATATTTATGCATCACTTGCTAATGAGAGACGACATGTAAAGATTAATTGCGAAGCTAGCATATTTGAGGTCCACCAACACATCACAGACTAATGAAACTTCCACAAAAAGAGAAAGAGAGGTGGAAAAAAAGAAGAGGGAGGATCCTCGCCTTGAAGTCCTGAGAGGGAAAAGATAATGGCAAGGCTCAGTGACCTTGACGAGGCCTGGCCACTGAGTGTCACGTGATTTTACTTTCAACGAGAGAGAGAGAGAGAGAGAGAGAGAGAGAGAGAGAGAGAAAGAGAGAGAGCGAGAGAGAGAGAGAGACGCAAATACATACTTACTGCAAACATACGTGAATACATAAACAAATACAGGGCAGATTTACTGACATGCAGAATCTTCAACTTGAAATATTTTCTTTCTTTAAGCCAAAATTAGAACTGTTTGTACATTTTATTCGTAAAAATACACCTACCGTTTTCTTCTATTAATACCTTCATTTTTCTTATTCTCCACCTCCTTCTTCCCTTTTTTTCCTTCTTCCTCTTCTTCCTCGCCATCACACGACCACTTTCCCGCTATGAGACATCTGCGCTGCTTCCCCACGAGAGCCTCCGTCCAGAATTCTCTTCCCTGAGAGAACTAATGATGGGAGAGCAGCTAACGGGAGACTGTGGGGAGCTGGAGGCGCTCACAGCCACACACACACACACACACACACACGCATACTCACACACTGACGGCAGTTAAGGAGAAGGAGAGATAAAAAATTCTCTAAACACCACAACTATTTCTACTACTACTACTACTACTACCAGTACTATCCATACACAGACTTCCCTTACAACATAAACACACAATATGACATAACACCAAATAACGTGAAACAAATGAGATAGAGATGGACTGGACTGAGCTGGGAAATGACGAAATGCAAGGAATGGGACAAGGCCAGTTCTAAGTTCCTGTGTGTCACGGAAAAGGGCGAAGAGGCCTCATATAGAATCATAATAAGGGACCCACGTCACCGCCATTGTCCTAACTAAGTCGACGGTCAAGGCTGCACCTCTGAAAGTCAATGAAAACTCGAGACTGGGATTGTTATTATGAATGTGTATGGAGAGAGAGAGAGAGAGAGAGAGAGAGAGAGAGAGAGAGAGAGAGAGAGAGAGAGAGAGAGAGAGAGAGAGAGAGAGACTACACGTTTGAGTTATTTATTGAAACTATATTTGCTCGTAATGTTATTTTTTTTTAGCAGTAAATGACAAGTAATTAATAACTAGTGTCAGTACAACTACCACTACTACCACCATCACCATCACCACCATCACCACCGCCACCGCATCTTCACCACCATCGTAAACCATGATCATCACCTCATTACCATCACTTCGTCATCACCATCATTACCTTGCCCATCATCATAAACCACCACCATCACCACTATTAGCATCACTTCATCATCATGGTCATCATCATTATATTCACCATCACCATCATTCATCATTCACCATCAACCACCACAACTTGCAACATCTTTATCCTTACCACTACCATCACCATTTCCTCCATCAACACCACCCTCACTGCCCACATAACGCCACTTTCCTTCCCCCATCACCTAATACCTTTCTCTCTCTTCTCCCGCAGACTGCCCATCATCTTCAGCGTCGCCGTCAGAATGTCTACCCCCGCCAGCAGGTCGAGGGGCCTGCTGCGAGTGGCGTGCCTGTTTGTGTGCCTGTCCGTGGCCGCCTCCTTCCCTTTCGCTATCCTTCGAGGTAGTCGCTATGGTAGGACAAACTGGCTCTTTCTTTTCCGTCTCTATGTCTTAAGTTTACTAATTGGGTTGTTGAAGCGTCTTGTTTTAGCTTAAGGTGTTCTTTCTCTTTTCTTTTATCTTCTTTTTTTTTTTTTGCTTTTTCTCTTTTCCTTCTTGTTTTTTTTTTCTGCGTTTATTTTTTTCTCTACTTGTCGTTTTTCTCCTCCTCGTTCTCCTTCTTCTTTGTCAGTCTCCTTCTCCTTTCGCTCCTCTTTCTCGTTCTCCTCCTCCTCTTTACGTTTGCTCTCTTTTTTTTCTTTTCTTACTCTTGTTCGTTTTCGTTCTTGTTCTTATTGTAAATTCATCTTCTTACCCATAACATTACGTATAATTTCTTTTTCTTCTCTCTCTTTCTTTTTCTTCATTTTTTTTTCAGTATTGAAAGGTGATGAAGATGGTGATGATGATGGTAGTAGTAGAAGTGGTAGTAACAGTAGTAGTAGTAGTAGTAGTAGTAATAGTAGTAGTAGTAGTAGTAGTAGTAGTAGTAATAATAATAATAATAATAATAATAATAATAATAATCTAACAACACGAAGCATGAAAACGAAACTAAATAAACTAATAACAAAATAACCAAGAAAACTAAAACGAAAATATGAATAAAAACTTACTTAGCCATAAATACTCCTTCGAAGCAATACAGTGATATAAAACAAAGACCATGACCCCAAGTACGATAATAATGACGAATGTAAGACAGATGAAATAACTCCAACCTATAGAATGTCCAACCTGACCTGACCTTACCTGCAGGATACTCTCGCAACATCAAGCCAGTCAGATGCACCGCCAATGCAGAGGAGGGCACCTGTATGTTTGCCTGGGACTGTATGAAGGCTAAAGGATCGCACCTGGGCACGTGTATGGACAGGTGAGTGGACATAGGGACATAAAGTAAGGGAAGCTGCAAGAAGCCACCAGGGTCTCCACGTGTATTCCCTGTGTGTCTTTTATGTGTCTCGGTCAGTAATGGGTTTGTCCTTTTTTTTTTTTTTTAAGTTATTTGTCGATTTGCTGTTTCGTTGTGTCTTTATGTCGGTTTTGTTTAACTGTCGATTAATCCTCTGCTCTGATCAATTGTATGTTTATTCTCTGATTGCTTTGGTCATTAGCTGATTTTATTCTTTCATTGTTTTGGTTTTCTGTTGATTAATCCATTAATTGTTTTGGTTAACTGTTAGCTCTCTGATTGGTTGGTCGTGTTGAAAAACCATTTAAGTAACAGTTTTGGTCAATTGTCGGTTAAGCCTCCAGTTGTTTTGGTGATGAGTCAATTAAATATTTGATAATTTTGGTATTTAATGGATTAATTCTTTGACTGCACTGGACAATTGTCAAATAACCCTTCAATTATTTCGATAATTCGTAGACTAATTCTTCCACTCATCCACCACCTATAACCTGCGGTCTTACCACACACCTCCACTAACCCATACACAAAATTAGGTTAGATTAGGTTAGGTCAGCATCGTATTAACGTCCACCTTTTCCTGCAGCTTCTACTTCGGGTCATGCTGCAAGCTGCCCAAAGGTACTAACATCACTGAGCTGCCCAGCGACGTCTCCAACCAGATCGACAGCTCGGAGGAATCGGACACGACGCAAGGAGAACCAGAGGGTGAAGGGAGTGACGCAGAACATAGCGAAGTGAGCGAAGGAAACCCAGAGTCAACTTTACCTGAGGAAGCTGAAAAACCAAGGCCACAGATCCCTGGTTTTGTTGACCCCACTAGTACTACTTCCCCGGTTGATCTCGGCCCGATAGAACCCACGAGTGAAGGAGCAGCAGGAGGACAAGACGGCATGCAGGGGGATGAGACAGTAGGAGAACACACAGACAGTATAGAAGATGGCGTACAAGGGACAGTAGGAGGACAACAAGAAGACGGAGAAGGACAAGAAGATGGTGTACAAATGATGACGGGAGGACAAGCAGGCAGTGCAGAGGGTGGAGAGGGAGGACAAGTTGATAGTACAGAAGATGGTGTAGAAGGGACAACAGAAGGACAGACCGACAGTGCAGAGGGGGCAGCAGAAGAACAAGGAACAGCGGGAGGACAAACAGGCAGTGCTGAGGATGGAGCGGGAGGACAACAGACAGTAGGAGAGCAAACAGACAGTACTGAGGAGGGAGCGGGAGGACAACAGGCAACAGGACAAACAGACAGTACTGAGGAGGGAACAGGAGGACAACAGACAACAGGACAAACAGACAGTACAGAGGAGGGAGCGGGAGGACAACAGACAGCAGGAGAAGCAGACAGTACAGAGGATGGTGTACAAGGGACAATAGGAGGACAAGAAGCAGCGGGAGGACAAGACGCAGCGGCAGGACAAGACGCAGCGGCAGGACAAGACGCAGCGGCAGGACAAGAAGCAGCGGGAGGACAAGACGCAGCGGCAGGACAAGAAGCAGCGGGAGGACAAGACGCAGCAGTAGGACAAGACCCAGCGGGAGGACAAGACGCAGCGGGAGGACAAGACGCAGCGGGAGGACAAGACGCAGCGGTAGGACAAGACCCAGCGGGAGGACAAGACGCAGCGGGAGGACAAGACGCAGCGGGAGGACAAGACGCAGCGGCAGAACAAGACACAGCGGGAGGACAAGACGCAGCGGCAGGACAAGACGCAGCGGTAGGACAAGACCCAGCGGGAGGACAAGACGCAGCGGCAGGACAAGACGCAGCGGTAGGACAAGACGCAGCGGGAGGACAAGACGCAGCGGCAGGACAAGACGCAGCGGTAGGACAAGACCCAGCGGGAGGACAAGACCCAGCGGGAGGACAAGACGCAGCGGGAGGACAAGAGACAGTAGGAGAAGAACACACAGCAGGAGAGCAAGGGACAACAGAGGGAGAAGAGTCGTCCACGGTAGGATCTCTCGCTCCCACTTCTGACGGAGAGGCAGAGGGGGAGACCCCGACGCAAGGCACTGAGGAGGACCCGGTGGAGGGTACAGAGGTGAGCGTGGCGGTGGACCCCTCCCCCTCCTCAGGCCCTCTGGATCCCACCACTCCCTCCGCAGGCCAAGATGGAGGAAGCGCTGAAGGAGAGGCAGGAGGAGTAACTATAAGCGATGATGAAGGCGTTGAAACAGTGACCGAGACTTCAACAGTTACTGAAGGTGTTGAAGGGGTAGACGGGGGAATCACTGGAGAAGGTGAGGAAGGTAGTGAAGATGGTGGCGAAGGTACTGAAAGTGTGGCGAGTACTGCTGTGACCCAAGAACCACAAGTTCCCTCTGGTGGCGAGGAGGACACCACCGAAGTACCAACCTCGGAGAAAACTGACGTAGGCGCAGCAGGTGGATCGACTCCTGTTGACATCGCTTCCCCGACCCCTGTGGGAGCTCCAGGCACTGAGGCACCTCAAGAGGACACCACGACAATACCCTTGGCCCAAACAACCATATCTGAAGAAGGACGCCCTGAAGGAAGCATCCATGAGGAAGGCGTGGATTCCTTGACCACTCTCCGTTTACCAGAAGGCCACCACACCACCACCATGTACTCAGACTCTCCCGCCACCACACCCAGTCCCGCGACTGGTGAAGTGGAGACGACCCCTTCAGTAGTCACTCAAGAAACGACCCTTCCGAGTATCCTTCCTACGACCCTCATCCCCGTCGCCTCATCATCCGAGGACACAAGTTCGTCCAGTGAGTCCACGGCGACGACTTCGAGTCCAGAGACCACCACGATCTCCTCAACGTCCTCGGAAACGACCACAAGATTCGCTCCGATCGTCTTCCCCGGACCAACCGCCGGCACGGAGCAGCCCACAGAGGGACCTTTATTTACGACCTTTAGACCATTAGTCGTACGGCCGATAACGAAGCCCACATCCACTACACTGAAGCCCCAACCCACCACACCGAAGCCAATAGCCACTACACTGAAGCCACAGCCAGACAGCTCCGAGGAAGTAACGCCAAGTCCGAGCGTACCTTCAACCTCTCAAAAACCGGATTCTTCTTCAGAGGTGGGTGGAAGCGGCAGTGGTGAGGCAGAGGAGGGGATACAGGAACAAGTGGACCAGTTACTGGAGATGCTCAAGAATGCAGACGCTAAGGACAGTGAGTGATCGGTTTGTGTGTATTGTTACAGACACCTGACTAGGGCACAGCTTCATGAGCCCTGGGTTTGACGGATGCCTTTCCTATCTTTCTGTTACTTGTTCCGTTTGACCTCAATGCAAAAAAAAGATTAGCATACGATAAATGAAGTCTTTAGAGTTTACTTCGTCACCAGTAATGTTTATGACTTTTTATTAATTGTGATTCCTAAGAAAACTAAGGTTCAGATTGAAACTTTAACATTTTATTATCTGTTTCATAAATAACACTTTCAAATTGTTAGAAGCTGCAACTCAAAGGAAAAAATAAGTTCAGATATAAACTTTGAGTCATCGAAACACAAGAATACTCACTCCTGGCCCTTCCTTCCTTCCCCACCCCCCCACCACCACCAGTCTGTGGTAGGCCGGTCTATCCTATGCGCAGGATCGTCGGAGGTGAGAAAGCCTTCTTTGGGGAGTTCCCGTGGCAGGTGAGTTAACTTTATACAAGTAGCTTCTCTTTTTCTTTGATTTAATTCAGTTGTTAAATATTGCTGCTAATTGGTCATAAATTTTGTTTACTAATTAGATAATCATGTTTATCCTTATATTGCCTTTCTTGTTCTTCCATCAATGCCTCGAAGGAGGAGTAAGGTAAGGCAGCACGGATCACATCTTACTATTAGCATTGTACTCTTCATTACTTGCCCGTTTGAAGCGCTATCAACGTTCATAAATGACCTAGACATTGAATTGCAATGCATATTTCCTGAGCCGCATCTCCTCCACAGGTATCCCTGAGGCAGTGGAGGCACGTCACCTTCCTGCACAAGTGTGGTGCGGCGCTGATCAACAGGAACTGGGTCATCACTGCTGCCCATTGCGTTGAGAAGTAAGTTAAGACATTGCTATTAGTTCGATGTCTGTAGTGCTGACAGACTGACAAAGCATTGGAAAGGATTTTAAGCTAGCTTTTTATTTATTTTTTTGTTTCGTAGCTAATGCGTGTACTTCATAATGATCTACGTATCTTAACATGAACACACAAGCAAAAATGACCCACAAACATTTACGACCTACGAACACACTCCAGCGTGCTACAAACACACCTCAGCCCCTTCTAAACACGCCCTCTCAAGTCACCCACAAACACATATCCCAGTGACGCACGAACACACACACGTCTTAGCGCCTCACAGGCCCTCACTGTATGTCTTCCCGCCAGCGTACAACCAGAGGAGCTTCTTATTCGCCTCGGGGAGTATGACCTCGAGAAATCGGATGAACCGTATCCGTTCCAGGAGAGGAGCATTCAGATTATCGCCTCGCATCCCCAGTTTGAGCCCCGGACCTTCGAATACGACTTGGCCCTCCTCAGGTGAGTCCAAAATATGCAAGTTTTATTTATTTATTTATTTGTTTATTTTAGTTAATAAGAAAGACACTAGCTTAAGGTGACAAAAAGAACGAGAAAGTCCAACTGAGGTGCTAGTCCCTAAAAAAAAGATTAAAAGGATCATTTCAAATTGGAGGATAAGTGTCTTGAAACCTCCCTCTTGAAAGAGCTCAAGTCATAAGAAGGATGATATACAGAAGCAGGCAGGGCGTTCCAAAGTTTGTCAGTTTACCAGAGTTTACCAGAAGGGATAATTAATGAAGGGAGGACAGGTATGGTTGGGTAGATGAAGAAGACATATATTTAACCAGAATACCTTAGGATTCTCTCTAAATCTGCCTTGCAACTATTGGTCAGCTTGATTTCCGCGCTAAAAAAAATGAAGAAAAAGAAGAGAAAGAACTCCTCATTACTTTTCCGCGTTGCTGTAAAACCTCCATCGCTTCTAGGTTCGAGAAGCCCATTGAATACATGCCAAACATCATCCCTGTCTGCATCCCTCAAGACGACTACTCCTTCCTCAACGAAACTGGCTACGTCACGGGATGGGGCCGACTGTATGAAGGTGAGTTGCTGACGGGAACTAAAAGGGGAGCGAGATGAGAGGCTGTGGGAGGCAGTAGGAGGTTGTGAAAGACTGTAAGAGGATGTGGGAGAATGTGTGAGGCTGTGAGAGACTGTGGAAGGGTGTTGGAAGGCTGTGGGGAAGCTGATGGGAAGCTGTGGTAGGCAGTGGAAGGCTGTGGGAGGATGGTGGGAGGCTGTGGTAGAATGTGGGAGGCTGTCAGGAGGGTGTTGGAAGGATTTGTAAGGCTGTGGAAGGTGGTGAAAAAGCTGTGGAAGGCTGTGAGAGGCTGTGGAAAGTTCTGGGAGGCTGGAAAAAGTTATGGGAGAGTGTAAGTAGACCTAAGGAAATGAGAACGTGACCATAATGAAAAAGCCTAAAGGTAACCTGGATTTAAGGTATGAAACTATACTGGAGGGTCTGGAAGCTTACGTGAAGGGTGCGGAGGGGCTGAGAAAGTTTGTGTGTGGGATATGGGACTATAATGAAGGGTCTAGAGGTTTGTGTTGGGGTTTACATTGGGGGATGGTACTGTAATGAAAGGGTTGGAGGTTATTATGTGTTATTTATGGTGTATATATGGTGTGTGTGTGGATCTCTGGGGATATTTTTTAGTGTGTTTTGCTTGTTCAATGTTATAAATGTACCTTAGTTTGTTGTTACAATACTCTTAGATGTTTTTAATGCTTGTTGTAACCTGAATGAAATATAAATCTCCCTACAGCACTTGATTAACGATTGTTTTGCATGGTATTAAGACTCACTTTTCTAGTTTATTTGTTACTCATTTTTAAAAGTGATTTAATTAATATATTTGTATATTTGGTATGTATATAGAGATGGAAATTTCTTTTACAATTATGCTTCATTCATTTGTATGTAAATATGATTCCTTTATAAAGAAGCTCCCTTGAAATATCTAATATATGAAGGTATTTATAAGTGAAATTTCATGATGTACAAAGTGATGCATTTGGTTCCGTAATTCATGTTTCTCTCCACCTTCATGTCGTGCATGAAGAAACTAGTTTGTTTTATAGTTTTTTTTTTTTCGTATTCCTTAATCATTTAATGAGACTTATTAGTTCATTCACATGCCTGATCTTTATCAAATGCATGCTCATATTTTGCACCTCTTTTCTTCTAAAAATATTGAAATATGTATTGCTAATCTTAATTTACTATCAATGATTGTAACATTCCACTCAAACGCTCACTAACGTTTCAGTTTCACAACATTTATCTTGTTTGCACCCAATAGTTTCACTCTCTGTGGTGGTGATTCTACCTTAACTCGTTTTGAATCATAAATCATTTTCACGAATCTTTGTCGTATTAACCTAAAAGAGAACACTTGTGCACTGGCTGATAAAAAAGTGTGAATTTTGCTTTTCCCCTGCAATTATTTCCTTATCTTGTATTTGTTTTCATTTGTTTTTGTTGCTTTTTAATTTCTGTCCTTCATATTGGCTCTTGTTATCTATCGCCTAGTCATGATTAGAAAGTATTCACTTGCTGATGGAAAATAAGAATTCTGGCTTTCATCTATGGTTAATTTCTTACATTTGCATTTCATTCCTTTATCGTTTCACTTCTCTATTTTTTTTTTTACTCCTGTTACTTACTGCATTATTCTAAAACAACTATCCGCATATTTATAAAAAAGGGCATGCATTCTGCTTTTTTATTTCATTTGTAATAATTTCCTTATCTTACATTTCCTTTCGTTCTCTGTTGCCTTTTCATTTCTGTCTCTTCATCTTGCCTCCTGTTGTACATATTCTCCACCTAGGACAAGAGGACGACATGGAGCAAATCGTACACACATTGACAAACTATCGTACTGTACATATAATCAGTACACGGCAATATAACTTTCTTTTCCCAAATTCCTGATAAAAATACTCGCATACTGCCTTGACAATCTCTGCATCTTAATCTTGAACATAAGTAACCTCTGTACATAGTAGAATCTACCTGTTCTAAACTCAAATATGTATGTCTGTAGTTGCGTGAATTTCATTTGAGTAGATTGGCTGAAGGTACAAAAAAAAAAAAAAACTGAATTTGTTATATATCGACAGTTCATCAACGATCTTCTTTTGCTCAACTACACTATTTTTTCCCTTAACAATCAGCTACAATAATTTCTATTTTTTTTATTTTTCCTTGACGACTATTTTCATTAATTTCGAAGCGCCACTATTATTATACTGTAAATTCATGAACGCACCTCACTTCTTGACATTCTTCCTATATGGACTGCAACACCACAACAGTACCTTCAACCTGTGCACCAGGTAAACGTTGCTGTGTGTATATAGAGACGTAATCACCGGCCATAGCTGACATTACCCCAAGCTTGGCCCTGCATGCTGAAGGCTTTGTCCTCACCCGCAGCCACTACCCACCACACTCCCGCCTCACTACCGCTTAGTTTTTCACCTGGCATGACACTTACACCTAGATTTGTATGGAATCGTGTGTGTGTGTGTGTGTGTGTGTGTGAGGACGTGATTAAACTGAAGATAGCTGGATGAGCGGGGTGGCGAGAAGGAACAAGATACGAACCGATTAAATCACAGTTATTGTAGCGGGAGAGGAAGTTTAGGAGGCAAGATTTAAGATGTTTTGGTTACGTGATGAAGAAAAAAAACCAAGAACGTGAAGCAAGGAAGGTCATGGAAGTGGATATAATGAAGATCCAAAGACGAGGAAGACCGAGGATGAGATGGCGAAGATTGCACTGCTACAGGATATGAGAGAGGAAGGAATACATGAAAAGCGGACGTGAGATAGAAATAGATGGAGAAGGATAATCAAAAAGGAAACAAATAAAATAAAACAAAAATAAACAAAAAAAACAGCGACCACGACTAGGCACTAACGAAGAAGAAGAAGAGCAAGAACAAAAAGAACAAGAAGGAAATAACAGAGAAAAAAGGAGAAAAGGAGAAGAAAAAGGAGAACAAGAAGTGTGTGTGTGTGTGTGTGTGTGTGTGTGTGTGTGTGTGTAGAAGACTTGACTAGAGAGACCAAGACACCACCGCACCCAAGACTAACTCCTTCCCTTCCCCTCTCCTCCTTGCCCTCCAGACGGCCCCCTCCCCTCTGTGCTGCAGAAGGTGACAGCGCCCGTCATTGCCAACCGGGACTGTGAGCAAATGTACAGGTTGGCAGGTTACGTGGAGCACATCCCCAACATCTTTATCTGTGCGGGCTACGGAGAGGGCGGCAAGGACTCCTGTGAGGTGAGGCACTCCTAAAATACTTAAGTTTCCCCTTTAGGACTTCAATTTTTTTGGAGTCTACGGGGAAATTACAGCGAATCAAATCCTTTCATTAAATCCCCGCCGTTCTTTCTTTTTCTTCTTTCTCTCCCTCTCCTCTGTCTCTATTTCCTCCTCTTGTCGCCACTCCTGTACCATAGACGGGCCCCTCCACGCCAAGATGCAGAAGGTGATGCTGCCTGTGGTAAGCAATGAGGAGTGTGTTAAGATGTACCTGAGGACCGGCGGCCTTGTAAGCATCCCCAGAATCATGATGTGTGCGGGATATGACGAGGGAATGAGGGACGCCTGCGAGGTGAGTGTGTGGAACCTTTCAAGAGAAACTGTTCTATCGTGAATCTGAGACTGAGTGGCTCTTGCAGGATTACAGAGATCAATTAAGAACATAAGAACATAATGAAATAAGGAAAGCTGCAAGAAGCCACCAGGCCTACGTGTGGCAGTCCACCTATTATTTTCATCCATAAATTTGTGTAATCTTTTAAACTTCCCTTATGAATGTACTGATAACAGAGTCCATTCTATTTCAGATTTAAGTAGATTCAGATACACGCCAGGACTAGTAGAACCATGAAAGACGGCCATTGTAGTGCTAAAACTCCTTTCTAACTCTTGCTATGGTCGTCTTCTGTCAGTATTAGATCACTGTAGCAAATTATTAGACTGTGCGTAAGGAAGAAAAGAATATGAAGTTAATTCCATCTTTGCCAAACTACAGAAGTAAGATTTTTAAGAGGCTGTAGTACAAAAAAATTAGTCTTTTAAGAGGTATACATGATTATGAGAAAGACTGACTAACACTGAAAGACTTAACTCGACACTAGAAACACATACTGAGTCAACACCTGTCATCCACCACTGTAATCCAGCCTTGGACGTTGTGACACGCAGATCTCAGTGTGACAAATGCTAAAAGTGTCTCTCCTTGCAGGGTGACTCCGGTGGCCCCTTGGTGATCGAGAGGAACGACAAGTGGGATCTGGCGGGGGTCATCTCCTGGGGTATAGGATGCGCCCTCCCCAACCAGCCAGGAGTCTACACCCGGATATCAGAATTCAGGTCATGGATTGAAAAAATTATCGTGTTCTAGTTAATGTGACTGACTGACGTATTACCTTTGGATTGACTGGTTGATTGGTTGACTGGTTGATTTGGTTGATTGGTTCCCGAGTGCGCTTAATATTGATTTATTTAATATGATTTTTGTTTGCAAGTATTGTTTGTGTTTCTTTCTTTTTTCTTTTTTTTTTTTTTTGGTGGTGTGATGCAATGTTGTGATGATCTTGGTGTTGATTTGTTTAACTGTCTATCTATTCACCTATTTATTTATTTATTTATCTATTTATTTATCTACAGTATTCGTCCCCTTGTCTTATATAAAGTTTCGATACTCTCTCTCTCTCTCTCTCTCTCTCTCTCTCTCTCTCTCTCTCTCTCTCTCTCTCTCTCTCTCTCTCTCTCTCTCTCTCTCTCTCTCGTTGTTAGCCAAGATGATGGGTCCTAATATGTTAGTTGTTGTTGTTTCTTGTTGTTATTGTTAATATATTCTCGTTTATTTATTATAACTCTCTCACTGGTGATATATACGACGTGCGTGTACGTGCGCGCGTGCGTGTGTCATTGATTAGTAAGATACGAATATAATTTTAGCGACCAGTATGAAATCACTGACGGAGTTTTAGTGATAAAAATAGATAAAAAAAAAAATAACCTTCCACTACTCGTACATTCTTATCACGAGGCTGAAAAAAAATAACAGTGAACTTAGTATCAAATAAATATCCCATGAAAGATGAATATATATTAGGAATTCACTGGAAAAATAGACCTAAGATGAAAAAAAAACAAAAACTATCATGACTTTTTTTCTGAAGGTGTAAAAGTGAGCTGTGTTTTATGAGGATCGAGTCCCACGTGTGGCTCTCCTTGTAGGTCTCGATCCTCCTTTGTCTCCAGGGAAGGGTGTTCAATCCCTTATAACACTGGCATTAGATCGCATGTTTCGTAAGAGGCCGCGAGTCTGTGTGTATGTGTGTGTGTGTGTGTGTGTGTGTGTGTGTGTGTGTGTGTGCGTGTGGCGTCATTCTTGTCATCGCTTTTTCTCTATTATCATTTGTTCATTTTCATCACAATAAACGGGAGAAAATATTTTAAATGTGTCTGCTTGTTATTCCCATTCCTGTCCGGCATTCCCATTCCCTGTTTGTTATTCTCATTGCCTTTACATGTCCCTCCGCCTGATGATTCTTGATGCGTTCAAAATATGCCTTTACTATTTTTAATCTATCTAGCTATCTGTCTATTAATCTATACATCCATCTATCTGTCTGTCCACCTATCTGTCTATCTATCTATCTATTTATCTATCTATCACTCAATCTATCTATCCATCTATCTATCTACCCACTTACGTATCTACCTACCTATCTATTTATATCTCTATCTCTGTCTATCTGTCTGTTTATCTATCTATCTATCTATCTATCTATCTATCTATCTATCTATCTACCATAACACGTCGACTATAAACAAAGTATATTTCCATCAAACAACATGCACATCAAATTAATTTCTTACTTACGGTCACTGAAGACAAGACGTGACCTTCCTTCACCTGACCAGGCCACTGAACGAGTGCTCCTAATATTACACTGATGATTGAACACACCGCTAAAGTCGCCGCTGAAAGAAAGAAAGGAGAATGGTTGATAAAGAATAAGTAAAAGAGAAAAACGCTCCCAAACTCATTTCTCTCGCGGGAAAATCATGATCCTAAAAGCCAAGGAAGAAGAGGCGATTTTTCTTAGATGTTCCTCAATTTCTCCTGCCATAAAAGACCAAGAAAAAAAAAAAAAAAAGGAAAAAAGAAAAGTGTTCCTTGTACTGTTGAGGTTTTACGAAAATGAGTCAAGATGAGTCAACGGTTCAGAAACGACGTGTATTTACCGAAATTGCTCTCATATTTTTATCTAGCAATTTATTATTATTATTATTATTTTTATATCTAAAGGAGGTTGGATAAGGAGTACAAATGATAAAAGGTTAAAAGAAATATATACATAAACTAAATTAATCCTGTTGTAAAAAAGAAAAATACAATACTTTTATTAGAATTACTTAGTCTTTTTAATATATACAAGGAAGTTGGAAATGATTACAAAAATAATTACAAATAAAAAGGGTGCCATATAATTCCTGTTGTTAAGAATAAAAACAATAATAACCATCGCATGATACGTTCACGAAATCGCTCAGTCTTTTGCATCTCAAGAAGACTAGACAAGGATTGAAAAAAAAAAAAAATGAAAAAAAAAGAGTCAAACAATAAGAAGAAAAATAAAGAAAAGAACATTAAGTATTTATGTACGTAAATTCATCTTTCCGTGAATAGAAATGGCCTCCTCTTCTCTCACCTCCTTCAGTCATGCATTCACTATTCACCACCTACTTATACTGAACGACACTCATGCATAAGAGATCTGAATGTCCTCCTTGGGTTCCGATCCTCTATCACTTATTGTTATTAGCATGATTCATTTCCTGTTTATATATTGAGCGATTTTTAACTTTAATCTGACTTGGTCCACTGAAAAGAATATGAGAGAAAGAGAGAGAGAGAGAGAGAGAGAGAGAGAGAGAGAGAGAGAGAGAGAGAGAGAGAGAGAGAGAGAGAGAGAGAGAGAGAGAGAGAGAGCGTCTCATGGGCAGTATCAGGGAAGGTCTTGTCACGAACACACCTTTCTCTCTCTCTCTCTCTCTCTCCCACTCGGTCACTCCCATTCTCTCTCATGAACTGTTTTACTCTCACAGTCTCACAGTCTCTCCTTCTCTCCTGTCACTCTCTACAGCTAGATCTTTCCTGGCTAGATAAGTAAATAAGGAAAAAAATCCACTGAGAATGGGCTGGTTATTCGCCTTTAATGAAAACAAAACAGAAAATACGAAGAAAACTATTAAAATGAGATTAAAAAAAAGTGTTTTTTGAACAAAAACTCTCTTCGTCATACGTGAAGCAAGACTGAATACTGAACGAAATTACGTGAAAAAAAAACAAACAAGAAAATGCTCCAGAAAGTTAGACTTCTTCAGCTGTTGCAAAAAAGTTTCGACTTCAACTCAGTGCTGAAGAAAAATACGCCTCTGTTTGAAAAGCGACCAGGTGTAACGCAGGTAAGGCTGGCTGGACGATTTTTCCCATGATTATCTCGAAGAAAGAAAATTAACTTTGTTTCTCTGTCTTTCTGTCCTTGATATTCTTTCGTTTCTCTCTGTTTCTGTCCTTTTAAATTTTTCCTTTTTTCACACTTTTGGATGTTAGCGGGTGACCGTGGCAGTGAAAGGATTAATTAAGGTTTTATCAAGTACGTGAAGTGTGTAAATACGAACATTAGAACATAAAAACAAGAAAATTTTTAGAATGCCAGTAAGTCCACATGTTGTAATCTAACCTGTCTGTGTGTGTGTGTGTGTGTGTGTGTGTGTGTGTGTGTGTGTGTGTGTGTTAAATAGGAGTCTCTTATTTTTTTTCTGCCAATTACTTGATGAATATATTACTTTGTTTTCCTGCCTTTTTGCCTGCCTAGCTCTTCATCTATCTGTATCTGTCTATTTATATCTGCCTGTCTGTCCGTCTATCTGTTTGTCTGTCTTTGTCTGTTTATTTATCTAAATGTCCGTATATGTTGTGCTTCGGTTACGTTTATTCCTCTGATAGCCGAAGATCTCTCTCTCTCTCTCTCTCTCTCTCTCTCTCTCTCTCTCTCTCTCTCTCTCTCTCTCTCTCTCTCTGGATCACGTGGTCAAAGAGAATAAAAGAGAGAAGCAACGATAACTGGAAGGACAATGGTGGGTGATGTGGCATGGAATGGAGGACGAAAGAAAAAGGAGGAAAAGAGAGGAAGAGTAAAGAAAGGGCGAATGGGAGGAGACATGAGAGAGTTCAAGAAAGGAGAGAAGAAAAACGAGAGGAAGGAGAAGAAAAGGAGAATGAGACAGGGTTACATAAAGAGAGGGAAAGAGGAGGTAAGAAAGAGTTAAAGAGAAATTAAGAGAACATGAATAAATAGAAAGAAGTAATAAGAAATTGGAAGAACAAGGGAAAGAAGAATAATAAAACGCAGAGAAGGAAACAAAGAATTAAAGAACAAACTGAAGAGGAGGAGACAATAAATAACTAAAAGGAAAGAAGAAGGAGAGGAGAGAGGGGCAACAAACAGCAGAATGAATGAAGGAAGGAATATGAGAAGAAAAAAGGGGATAAAGAAGGATCTTTTTGTTTACAGGAATCAGCTGATGATGTTGCCATGGCGACCGAAGTTTACATTACACCTTTACGAGTTTTTTGAGAAGCTGTCGTGTGGAAACTTTGACGCGAGTGTACACATAATTACACACACACACACACACACACACACACACACACACACATGGGGGCGTAGCTACACACACACACACACACACACACACACACACACATGTTCACACACGTGGAAGGACACACACACACACACACACACACACACACACACACTTTTCCTACATTTACGTAAGAGTATATTAAGTTAATTATATTGTTTATTATTGTAGTAGTAGTAGTAGTAGTAGTAGTAGTAGTAGTAGTAGTAGTAGTAGTAGTAGTAGTAGTAGTAGTAGTAGAAGTTTATTGCCAATTAATATAAAACAATGGCAATAAAAGTAATAGTTATCAATAATATTCTAATAATGATGTTGTAATTGTATAACTCGATATTTTGTGATCCGTTCATATTCAAACATTATCTTATTTTTCGAAGATTTTACGTTCAATCACCACACACATTCTCTCTCTCTCTCTCTCTCTCTCTCTCTCTCTCTCTCTCTCTCTCTCTCTCTCTCTCTCTCTCTTGACCCACAAAGTAAAATATCGATAAACATAAACAAAGATATAAAATAGAAATACACTTTTCACCATCCTCCTCCTCCTCCTCCTCCTCCTCTTCCTCCTGCCAATCTTCCAAAACCAATTTACGAGAATATAATGATTTTCCTGGAAACCTAAGAAAGAAAACACGCCTTCTATCGAGTCTGTCTGTCTGCTGCTGTCTGTGCTGTCCAAATTGACGACCCTAACAAATCCACTTACCATGCCTGTCATCACCCCTCTCTCTCTCTCTCTCTCTCTCTCTCTCTCTCTCTCTCTCTCTCTCTCTCTGATTTTTGTTTTATTCTATCTAATTTTAAACCTCATGATTTTTCTCTTTCCTCTCTCGTTATTATTTTTTTCTTTATTTTCTTCCTCTCAGTTTCAGACTCGTAATCTCTCTCTCTCTCTCTCTCTCTCTCTCTCTCTCTCTCTCTCTCTCTCTCTCTCCAAGGCGTGATGGTGGTGGTGGTCACGTGACTCGAGGATTCACGCCATCTAGTGAGAGGAGCCTTTTTTTTGTGCGTGTTTTTATACGTCAGAAATTCGAGGTCCTAGTCTTTGTTTACTTCGGCTTACGACTTCGTGTGGCGCAGTACTAATTCTCTCTCTCTCTCTCTCTCTCTCTCTCTCTCTCTCTCTCTCTCTCTCTCTACTTTTATTTCATCTTAGGCTATTCGCTTATGGCCTAACAGTATTTTTCTTTCAATTTTTCGCTTCATTTCTTATACACAAGTTGCTATGGACGAAAATCCCATGTAGTATTTGCTGATTTTCCCTCCTATTAACTTCCCTTTTTCCGTTGTCGCTTGTGTGTGAGGCCTCTCCTTCTCCTTCTCTTTCTCTCGCTCTCTCTTGACATGATAACTCGCCTCTTCTCCCTCTAATTGGATGAAAACGATGCCTAAACACTCATTATATTTTCAAGTAAACTGTGCGGTTATAATCGTGTAGTGGTGATGGAGGACTGGTGGTGGTGGTGGTGGTGGTGATTGTGGTGGTGCATAGTTATTTTTTTTCTTCTTTTTTTTTTTTTTTTTTTTTTTTTTGCTGGTGTGGTGCGGGTATGTAGATATTTTGGGCGTGAAGAGAATGGCGCTTTGTGGAGGTCAAGATGTAGCGGTGCGGTAGTATAGTGGTGGTGGTGGTGGTGGTGTGGTGTGGTAACGACGTCAATGTAGCAGTACAGATGTTATATTTAGAATAGTTCTTAATTAACACTTTCCTCATTATTAACCATCCTGAAATCTTTCTTTTTAGTCTACAGCCATCTCTAAGCTTTTTATTAGCTAAGTGCTGCTAAATCTGTTCTTTTTAATTCTCTTTTTTTTTTCCTTATTTCCATGTCATTGTTTATTAAGATTTCGTTGCTTCTAGTGCTGCATAGCGCTGTGAAAGGGTTGAAACGTACAATATTGGGTTTTCGATTCCTTCAGTATCGAGTCATCAAGTCATACTAAGGACACCACAAGAGAATCATATGAAGTTCACGATGATGATTAGAAGATTAGCAAGGTGAACCGCCCGGCATCTTTCAACCTAATTATTGTATTTCATCTTTTCAACCCAGTCTAACTTCATCCTTTTATACCTCTTACTCTATCCCTCCTGTCTACCTCTCTTTATTTCGATCATTTCCTGTATTGAGGAGACTATGAATCATCTGCAGTTACTCAGTCACTACAACTATAATCTCTAATTACTCCATTCTGACTAACACCTGGTGAGGGCATTTAGTTGAAAAAATTCACTAGCAATAAATAACTCAAAACGATCTCTGGTTTTCAGGATACCATTAACAGTACAAAGACCAGCGAGGATGAAGGCAAAGGTGACGTTGTTGGTGGCGATGAGGAAAAGAAAGGAGGTGAGGAGGAGGAAGAGAAGGAAGACAAGGGGAAGAGGAGCTGTGTGGTGGAGACGCTGGTGGGGGGCGTGCCAGAGGAGCAGCACCTGAGGGAACACCACCACGCCCTCATGTACGGTGGCTCCTCCCTCGCTGCCTTCGTCAAGAGGAGGAGGAAAGAGGTGAGAGAGAGAGAGAGAGAGAGAGAGAGAGAGAGAGAGAGAGAGAGAGAGAGAGAGAGAGAGAGAGAGAGAGAGAGAGAGAGAGAGAGAGCGCATAACACCTCACACAGATAATCATCACACTACAACACTTTCAAATGGACAAACAAACACAAAACAACACCCGATAGAGACAAAAAAAAATAAATAAATAAACGAATAAATGAATAGAAAAATTAATAAAAAATACCTGGCCACGATGATCAAAGCCTCAATTTTCTGCATATTCCTGTACATTCATAACAAGACGTAAGGGGAACAGGATCCGGACACCCGCCTCACTCCTCATGCCAAAACCCTGACGTGACGAAGTTCCCCAGACCATCGTGACGCAGGGCCGTGTTTCACCTCGTCTCTTGGTTGTTATTATCATTTTTACACGTGGAAGATGGCGACCAAGGGCAGACACACACATACACACCAACAGATAGATGAATGATAGATGAATAAGATTAAATTATATGAATGAATGGATAAATACATAATAATGAATACGTAAATATGCTAGTGATGATGATGATGATGATGATGATGATGATGATGATGATGATGATGATGATGATGATGATGATGATGATGATGATGATGATGATGATGATGATGATGATGATGATGATGATGATGATGATGATGATGATGATGATGATGATGATAATAATAATAATAATAATAATAATAATAATAATAATAATAATAATAATAACAGCAATAAAAAATAAAATAATAATAAGAAGAAGAACAAGAACAAGAACAAGAACAAGAACAAGAACAAGAAGAACAAGAACAAGAAGAACAAAAACAAGAACAAGAACAAGAAAACAAGGACAAAAATAAATAGAAGAAGAAAAGAAGAAGAAAGAAGAAAAGAAGAAAAAAAAGAAGAAATAAAATAAAAAAAATAAATAAACAACAAAAAAATAGATAAAAAGAAACGCTTTTATGACATCCCTTCCCTCAGAAAATAAAAAAAAAGTTAACAAAAGAAGAGAGCCCAAAATAAAGCCCAATTTAGCTCCGGAGGGCGACACACGCAAACTGCCATTTAGCGAGCACTGCCAGAAACGTGCAATATACTAACACAAAGGCGACACTCGAGGCGACCCGCTGCCAGATGTCCCCCGTGATGGATGACACAACACACAGACCGCTGCCATGATCTGAACACATCCTCCAGTTTTCTATTATTCTTTTGACCTTTCTTGAGATACTAGCACCTTAATGGGCTTTTTTTTTTGGTGCTCTACGCCAGCGCCCCTCTTACATAAAAAAAAATATAAAGAACCACAGTGACCTACTCAGAAAAGCGTAAAACTTCTGTTAGTGTGGCCCGGCTTTGTAAAGTGACCACTATACCAGAAAACCTCATTACAGAAACGAGATTAAGTGCTAATTAAAGTACTATACATTTTTCTTAAGGTGATTTTACCAAAGATAGTACAACAGGCACTACGAGGTTCAAAGCACTCGATCTTTCCTTGGACAGTATTCCTGAACGTGTCATCTCATCTCTTACTCTTTACAGGCCTCGTAAAGCAACCATCGTTGCTCCTGAAAGCTTCATATAGTAACCCATTCACTGCTGTGGTCCATCCATAGCGTAGCGTAACAAATAAAAGATTAAAAACAATTACTACCACACTTACAACAACATAATAATCAGATACTTGAAAATAAGAAATACCATAGGAAATAAAAAGATTCAATACAGTTACTATTCACGTTTACCATA
Organism: Scylla paramamosain; assembly: GCF_035594125.1. Taxonomy (NCBI): domain Eukaryota; kingdom Metazoa; phylum Arthropoda; class Malacostraca; order Decapoda; family Portunidae; genus Scylla; species Scylla paramamosain. Next base: position 17,710,434 of record NC_087169.1, read on the forward strand.
ATATAAAAATCTGCTACTTGGAAGAGAGAGATAGCTTAGCATAGCATAACACAACACAACACAACACAACACAACACAGCATAGCATAACACAACACAGCATAGCATAGCATAACAATTAAGGGGCTAAAAAACAGTTACCAGCACACCTACAGCCACATCATTCTTCAGTCAGCTGCTTGGAAAATAGGTACCGTAGCACAACACAACGTTTAACCACTCATTAGACAGCTGCTTGGAAATAAGGGATAGACTTCACAAAACCCTTGATATACTTTACAGAAGGAACTCATCAAGCGGTTCGAGGAGGTGGAGTCTTGGGTGAACGAACGAGATCCCAAGCTGGCCAGGGACTTGTACATCCTGAGGGAGACACACCTGGCCTACGAGATGACTTGGTGCAGGATCAAGTACCACCCCAGCCTGCTCAAGGTACGCAACGGGGAAGGAACTAGAGAATAAGGGTAATAGGAACTAAGTGAAGAGTAAGGGCAAGAAAGGAATAGGAGTGGAAAAAATACTCGAGAATGAGGTGATAAATAGGAACTAAGTGAAGAGTAAGGGAGAGAAAAATAGGAATGGGAAAAATACTTCAGAATAACGTGACAGAAGGGATGATAAAGGGAAACTAAGTGGGTGAAGAAGAGAAAATGGTAGGATTAAGTTAGGTTAGGTTAATGGTACGGGAGGAAAACGGAGTCCAGGGATAAAGAGATAGACAAAAATAATAGAGAAAGGAGCCGAGTGAGGGACAAGGCATAGAAAGTACATGATAATATGAGTAGGAAAAGAGTTACAGGGAATGCAATAAGAAAAGGGACCTGAGAATAAAGGATGGAAAAAAGATGCAGAAAGGAACTGAATGAAGAATGGAGAAGAGAGGGGAGTGAATGATGATGAAAAGGAAAGTTACGAAAGAGCTAGAACAAAGGAAAGAAGGGAAAGAAACAAGGAACATGGGAGTGAAGGAATGAAAACGATGATAAAGAAGGAAAACTAGTGAGGAATGGTGGAGATAGAAGAGGGGATAAAGAGAAGATAAGGAGAAAAATAGAAATAAGGTATAGTAAATTAGAGAATGCAATAGTATGAAAAATAGAACAAAATAATCTAAATCATATACACTTTACTAATTGACTTATTTTACCTCAATTCTAATTAAAAAAATATATATAAAAATTAAACCATAGCACCTGCACTCACCCTTAGCACACCTGAGCACACCTGAACACACCTGTAATCTGCCAAGTCGTTGCAATTATGTTCCAGGTAAGCGGAGGTGACGAGGGACACGAGAACAATCAACTATCACAGGTGGGGGACTCTTCCAAACCTGTCCCCGTCACCCACACACCTGTCAGTCACTCAAGTCCCCTTCACAACTTCCCCTCACACACCTGTCCATTACTGCACCTGTTCCTGTCACCCATGTCCCCTTCTACACATGTACTCCTCTTTTACCTGTCCCAATCACACCTGTACTCTGTCTGTACCTGTCTCTGTCAGTCCTACACACCTGTACTGTTTCTCCCACGTCTTCTTCTGTCAATTTATGTCTATTTCTCGTGTAGTTAGACATTGCTATGGCTCTCCCGTCTATCACACATACCCTCTGTAATTTATATCTGCTTTTTCATTCAGTTATCTCTTTCTATGCCTCTTCTGTCTATCACACGCATTTTTCTCTGTCAATTTCTGTCTGTTTCTCACTCAGCAATACCTTTCTATGTCTCTTCTGTCTATCACACACTGTCAATTCCTGTCCGTCTCGTACCTGGCGTACCTTCCCAAACTTGTCTTTGTTGATATTTATGGTGCACATTTGATTTCTTTAATGAACTCGTGCATATTCTGGTGTATAATTGATTGCAGTCTAATTCCCCCCGCTGATTTAATATACTCGTATGTAGTCTCTTATTGATACCGAGGGTGACTTCATGGATTGAATAGTAAAGTAAAACGTGACATGTACTATTCCTTCCTTCCTTCCTTCCTTCCCCTGTTGTTGTTACGACCATTGCTACGTGAATCTGGTAGTAATAATCTGTCAGTTACGTATCTTTTCTATTTTTTATCGTTTTGAATGAGAAGAAGGTAAAGAGTAAAGTAGAATATAAAAAGAATAATAATCGTTTTGTATAGCTTTTCCTTCTTTTACGATAAGTGATAGGAAATAAATGTTCTGGTTTTTAAAATATGGTAAATGATGAAGTTCGAGTGAATGCATGTGTTAAAAAATGTAATAGCGAGCACCTTACTATCTTTATAACAATAGAAATTAAATTAGAAATAACAATAGAAATTAGATTAGAAAAGTATCCTTGTAAAAATGAAAACTGAATCAGAGAAATAAAGGACATATTAACATCCTTATGGGAAAGAAAAACAAAGAACAAACGCTTATCCTTGTAAAAAATAGAAAGAAAATTAGAAAAATGTCCGAATAAAATTAAGAAAGTGAATCAGAGAAAGTGCAAATTAAGATCCCTATAAAATAAATCATTAATATCTCCAGAATATCCTCTCTCTCTCTCTCTCTCTCTCTCTCTCTCTCTCTCTCACCTGTCGTCACGCTTGCACACTTTCCCTCACGAATCCTCACCTGTCATGACGTCACACACACACACACCCACCCACACACAAACACACACACACACACACACACACACACACACACACACACACACACACACACACACACACACACACACACACCTGTCCTTTACCCGTGTGAGGGATTAAAAGTACTTCTAATTCTAATCTCCTTTCTTATTTGCCATCATTATTATTTACCATTCCCTCACTTTCTTTTTACAGGTAGACGAAAGAACAACGACCCTTTTTGACCTTTTTTGACCTTTGACTGACCTTTGAACTAGGGCGTGGCATTGACTTGTGTTAGTTTACTTTACAGAGAAAGGAGGAGGAGGAGGGAGAGGAGGAGGGGGTGATTATTGAGGAGGAGGAGAAGGAGGAGGAGGAGGAGGAGGATGAAGGGCAGGAGGATATCGAACGTCTTGTTGCCCCCAGTCCTGATCTGACCCTGGTGAGTGTGTGTGTGTGTGTGTGTGTGTGTGTGTGTGTGTGTGTGTGTGGGTAATGGGGATGGGAAAGGTTTGTGAATTTTTATAACTGATGTCTTTTATGAGTGTGTGTACGCGCGAGCACGCACACACACACACACACACACACACACACACACACACACA
>NC_087169.1:17718641-17731141 GCF_035594125.1 Scylla paramamosain
GACAATGAAGGCAAGGCCATGGCCTGAGGCCATTGTGGTGCGGGGCTCAGCTGGTGCTTCAGTGACATTGAAATCTGTCTCCATAAAAAAAGGACTTACTGGCAGATGGATCACAGGAAATATCTCCCGCCTCAGCATCATCGGAAGTAATCTAAAACTGCTGCCAGAGGCTTTTGCAGGAGTGAACATTGTGGAAGATGAGGAGTCAACTACAGGCATTACTCTCTCTGGGAATAACTTCATGATACCATCCCTGCCTTCACATGCTCTCCCCTCAGATGCACCTGTCGTGCAAGCACAAAAAAACCACATTGTCTGCCAATGTCAGAACCTTGCCTGGCTGCTGGAGCCTCCTAATTCCCCACTGAAGGATAGTGTCAAGGATTCCCTGATTTGTAGAAACAAGTCTCTTTATCTATTTCTGCCATCCTGTAAGACACGCTTTCCCTTTACAGTTTAGGACTCTGTAAAATCTAAAAAATGCATTACATGAAAGTAGAGATAGCCAAGACAAGATGTTACACTTCATTATAACATTAGAAATATGGAGGTAGAGGTCTCTATCTTATCCCACTGTGCCTTTTTAGTTGCCTTTCATGATACACAGGGAATACGGTGGAAGTATTCTTCTAACCTGACAGTGAAGTGTGTGTCGAGGCAGTGTCCCCCAAAGGATGATGCCTATCCACCTTGTTATAACTTATTCAAGTAAAGATACTTTTTAATTTCAGACATTTATTAAGTGGTCTAGTATACATATCAATATTTTGGTTCAGGCATTCATTAACATAAAACTGGCAGTGATTTACACAAACTTAATATTATTAGTTGACAAACACTCCATGCGCACTGAACACAAAACTATAAGTGAATGTGTGTGTGTGTGTGTGTGTGTGTGTGTGTGTGTGTGTGTGTGTGTGTTTTGGCCTTGGCTGATCTGCTTAAGGGATGTGAGAGTATCCACAAAAATTATTCTTCCAAAAGGCACTGACTAAGAACACTTTCAAGAAAAATCACAAAAGCAGAAGAGATTCTTGGTGTGTGGGAAGGGAGGAAGGGAGGTGTTCTGGGTTGCAGGTGTGGGTGTGTTGGGAGGCGCATCACTGCCTTGGGGACTGAACAGGGGGTGTTAAGGGCTACTGGGATACAATGACAGTAAACCTTGGCCATGTCTGTTGGTTTGTAGTATTGATATGACACAAATTACTCAATGGTATTAGTGTAAGAATTAGTTAAAAAGTAATATTTATCATTACTTCTATCTGATTATACACTTTTAAAGCTGATTTTCATGAAAACTAATCAGATTAATATAAATGAATGTATGACTGATTAATAAAGCATCAAATACTGTGAGTTTATATGAATTATGATGAAAGGCATTCAGCTTCCTACAATATGTGTGTGATCTTAAGTCTGAATCATCAGTAACAAATAAAACGGTGCAGAACAAACACAGTAGCTGAATGTAAACAAAGCTGATCTGATAGTACTCATATATGTAGTCAGCTTTCAGTCTGTGTTTGTTAGCCTGGTGCTAAGTGAGGCTTCCTAGAACATGGCTAAAGTCTACAGTAAATCCACAAGTCACAGCACCTCAGAGAACAACAGTGGTGCTGGACACGTGAATCCTACACTAGGAGACGAGAGATTTAAGGCACGGCCACAAGCCACCGCAAGTGTGAGGGCGGACTGCTTCCACCACTCGAGAATCAATGGGCCAAGTGTGGCGATGGCATGGAAGAGATACTTTTGCTTTCTTACAAAGGTGAAGGTTCATGGATAAAGATTAAATTCACTGGAGCCCCATTTGCTTCCGGGTACAGTTTGGGATGCCACATTCACAATGGAAAATGATACCTATATGCATCACTGCTAGAACATGAGAAAAAAGCACAACCTTTATCTGATTCTTGGTTAACTGCATCAGCATGGACCACAATGAAATGTTTGTAAGTAATGTTAAAATCATCCAGAGATTTGTCTGTTTCATGTTATATCTCTCATCACCCCTGTTACGATGGTGTCTACACTGAGTGCTCTTTTATACTGTGAGGCCTATTCCTGTATGTATTTAACAGGACTTCTCAGAATGAAATCATGAAAGTATTATATTGTGGGTCCATTCATAATAAAGTCTGAAAGCCTGTGAGATTAAACTGTTAACATTAAGCATCACATTTCTAGGATGTGAAAGTTTGATAATTCTGAAGAGAAACTTTCTTCAGTATTCTAAAGATACACAACTACATAATGAAAACAAAATCTTAGTAAAAAACATTATTTGCATTTTAAGTTATCAAGATTATTAGGCATAAAAAGTACATGCAAAATATTTAGTAATAAAAAAAAACTAATGAAGAAATGCTCAAAATCTTTCTTTCCCTCCATACCTATATGGGAGAGGGATTTTGAAGAAACTTACATAAACACCAAACCAAAAGCAAGCTCTCCTAGTTGGCAAATGCTGAAGTAAGATCAATGACTCTTACATGCACGTCACAGTGAGACTGGTCTGTTACTCGGCTGTCTACAAGGATGTGAGCTGAACAAAGCCCCACAGAGCCACCCAGCTTGAGTGCACTACATGCATGTGTCAATGTGGTGAGAGGGTTAACCTGCTGGTAAAGTTGTTCATCCTGCTGGTCAATTCATGTTATGATGAATTCATTACTAAGGCCAATTTCATAGTATCTTACAACCTTTTAAGATTACTACACAGCTGATTCATAATAGTGCTAAATGAAAAATCCTCTCAAATATTAATACAGATATGAATTATACATAATTAAAATAAGTAATAAAAAAATTGCAATATGAGATACTAGTTAAGATGAATGCAGTACTAAAGTCAAAAGGCACCTCATATAACTAAGCAACTTGTCACTTATATCAGTTTATACTGCCAATAAAACAACATTATCATCTTGCACAATTACTAATCCATAATCATTCCTGACAATCTTACTGGATACTAAATGACAGAATGGCTGTGATGGAGTAAACCATTGTCTCAAAATCCACAGAATAGAATATACAAAATCACTGAAAATTTTAAATTCAATTTGATGTAGAATTTCTAACAATGCATATGAAACAAAAGTATATTTCTTGAAATATGCAAACTTAAGTTCTGGCAATATTTCACTATAAATTGAGTTTAAACTGTAAATCATAAGGAAGAAATTTTACATGCAGAGATTAATACATGCATAATCAGAAGTTATTAGTGTGTAAATACAAGTGATTTTACAATCACAGACTTGGTTAAATGATCAATGAAAAGATAAAGCTTACAGCTTCATCCCTTTCTGAGTGACACATTTTCTAAGCTTGTGAAAACTTCATACATACTTCACTAGTCATGATGGACATGAATCCCAGGAAGAGGAGAGAGGCTGGCAGACAAGTACAAGTAATCATTATTAATGGGATTAATTCCAGCCACCTAAATCCTCCACCTTCACCAACCATGACACTTGGTGTAGTCAAGGTCACACATCAAGTTACAGTCTGCATTCATTTCCTCTGTGCTTTGTTTTCTCTCAATCCTAAGCCCACTGGTCTGTTGGCTGCCTAGTAGGAAAATCTGATCCTGACAGATTCTCAGCAGGTGCAAGGGCTCAAGATTGAGGGAAAATGGTGAACACAGAAGTGAGTGTGGCAGATTACTTGATTTCTGATCATGACTAACTCTGTAGCAGGGACAAGGTTATTCATTAGTCTTTACTCTGTATGTAAAATATATTGTATAAGTTTATATTGTAGGGGTTATTTGACAGTACTTCTTTATTCCAGGGACCACTCTAACCTGTATGGCATGTAGTAAGTTTCTTTCCCTTTTATTTTCTTGTGAATTATCATGTAAAAATAGCACCACAATTCATCACTTGCAATGGAAGAAAGCAAATCACTGCAAATGCAATAAGGCATCCAGTTGGATAGATATAGATTACATACACATGAAACACAGCATTATTTTATGGGTGCACACTTCACAATACGACTTAGCAAATACTATAATACTAAGGGTCACATTTTCAAATGCATCAGGTTCTCACGAGAACAATTTTCAAAGGCCACAGAGATAATTAGTTGGGTTCTCATGACATCCTTACCACTGGTAGTGCAGAAGTTCTGTAAAGCTATCACTATAATCATGAAAACCCTCCTAAAAATCTCCCTATCACTTCCACTAGAGCCTGTTGAAAGCAGTGGAGGTAACCCATCAAAACATTTGAAAATATGGACCTATGTGCTATGTGACTTTGTGTCAGTTATGCTGGAGGTTGCTCTAAATGCAGTCGACTAAACCTAAAGCATTGTTTCCTCCATAGATGACCAGAAGTGAGGCAAGACAAGACTCGGGACAACACTTGAAACTCACAACAGCAAATAATTATCTTTTGCACTGTAGCTCTAGACAATCAATCAGGTAGCAAGCAACCATCCATTCCTGCATCATCTATGGAGGCAATAGTAGTACATTATATAAGACTATGGTATTGAAATAAAAGTTGAGAGAAGTACTATTATATTACAAGTTGCATAGATAACGTGTGATGTTCTCATTTTTCATTAAAGTAACGTAAGGCGACTAAGACAAGACCAAACTCAAGGAGGCTACGCTACGCTGCCACCTTCCCTAGACCCTAACATGGGACTGCCTCTGATGGATCACCCTCAGCATGCCAGCCACACCCACGGCTACCAAGCAACACAAAGAAAGTGACAAAGGAGATGTCTGATAACACTGTCTGAATGGAGATGAATTAAGCCACCAGCAGTTTGGCTAAGAATTAATTATGATCGTCTAAACAACAAATCTAATAAAATAAGTTTATTCTAAGGACAACATGAAAGAGCATTAATTTTTCACTATGGGAAACTTGAGATGTCAGGAAAATTAATAAAATTATGATACATGAATGGGAATCAAATAGGAATATACACAAACAAGATGAGTTGTGCATAATATACTGACGTTTATAATGATGTAAATCAAACATACCTTACAATGCTATAAACAAGAGTAGCGTGGTGTGACGGACATGCTCAACTGGTATTCTTCTCCCTCCATTCCCTCACCCAAGAAGGCATTAATTTAAACTAGGATACAAGTTCCATGAGACCGGGCAAAACTTTGGTTCCTGTTCCCCATCCCATATCCTGTCTAGTGATGGCATTATTAGTGGTTAAGATATACATATGAATCTTTCACTCTGCTTCCTCACATGCAACACACACACACACACACACACACATACACACACACACACACACGTACACAACCATGTAAGCACACATTCAAACGCATACACTAGACATACAAAGCAGCAAGGGGCTGGATCGAAACATTAGCATAAAACCCACCCTAGTGATCCAAGTAGAGCAGAAGTCTTGCACAATATCTCAGATCTCAAAACAAGTCAAATTTTTAAACTTTAGGTTTAGATATAATGACTTATTATGGACCATTGCTAAACATCATGCCTCTGCTCTCTGAAATCCACCAGAATGAGGTTTTACCAGATTCTTGGCAACTATTCAGCAGATATATGGAAGCAAATAGTCTTAACATTACTGGTACTGAGTGATGACTGTAAAGGGACTGCACTTCACAGCGAGATCATGCTATACACAGGGACACTAAAATGTGGGAAAAGTGTGCAGAGAAGTTTGTAAATAACTTTATACAATGATTCCACTAATTGCCAGATGATGCTGTGCTTCCCTGGCAGAATTACTCTCTGCTTGAAGAATGGCGTTTACCCATCAAGACAGCCACACGACTGCTATTAGTGGTGGGATGCTGCACAAGATAAAATGGTGCTTCATTTGAAATACATGCAGGTGTTTGCACCTAGATGAGAGAGAAGAGCAAGACCTCACACTACACTGCTAAATGCTGAACCACTGCAACACACTGCAGCCTCACAATACCAGAACACAGTTAATTGGCACACAAACAAGGTCATTACTCTCATCTCAGCGGAATACTACGTGTTAGTCTTGAGTGTCTCGTCTGAAGACATGAATCTGTTATTTAAATTTATGACTCTAATACCTACATGAAGAGAGCTTATTAGGCTGATTATACACTACTTTTTAGGATGCTGTATGTTAATTTTATATCTATAAAAACATGATCAGACCTAAAATATAGAAAAAATATATATGTATGCCATAATTCAAAATATGAAACTTATATACTTCTTCTTTCTATTAAAATCATGACTCCACCTTATTACAAATATTAAATTAGACTGACAAGAAAATATATATTATATATATATGTATATATACTATATATGTAATTTCCTCTTCCTTGAACTAGCTACATTACCTATGTGATGACTTGTACAATAATGCACTTTGAAGAGTGTTAAATTAATAAGTTTTTGCAAAGCCTAACTATACTAACAAAGAGGAGTTATGTATTGCTGTCAAGAGGTTTTAGAAATTTTGCCTTAGTAAGATGTATATACATTTGTGTCCTCCACGGATTAGCTTTCCATGACAAAATTTCTGCTGGTCCACAGTAATGTAATACCAAAATTTATTGCACTCAACATGGATGCAAAAATTTGAGACAAGATTAAAAACAAGTAAATGAATAAATAGAAAAATAAATCACCAGACACACAAGAAGAGTAGATGTAGCATAAAACCAATGGAAAGGACACATTTACTACCTTGAATTTGGAAAAGCAGAGAAAAAAAATATTACCAGGCCTACAATAAAAATAAGTAAATAAATAAATAATGATGAAAATGAATAACAAATAACTGGCTGGAAGTACATGGCAAGTCCAAGTGAAAAAAGATGGCATATCGTAGGGCACGTTTTACTGATTCTTGCCCTCTGGTGGACATTACAATCACCGCACGGATTCTCATCTTGTTCTGGCGGTGTCTCCTTAGCACAGCAGACAAAACCTTCCATTCATAGTAGGGGGAAGCAGTTCTATAGTATTATTTGAAAGTCTATATTAATTCTTGCAAGTTCTCCACCACATGTACACCTCATTTTAACTTAATTTCAAAAGTGCCTTGCGGTTCTGAATGCAAGTTGTCCTGTGCAAAGATTCTTCTGTTATAAGCAGGCAGCGAGTTATTGATATGGCATACTTATATATATGGTTACATGGGGCTCTTGATATACTGGATACAACTTTTGACACTGTGAACGAGTCTTCATCAGTGAGCAAGATACAGTGTAAATGAAGCTCTCTATCTGGTCAAAGACTTCATATGTAACTGTTCAGAAGCAACTGTAATTAACTGTTGTAAGAAAGAATTCAAATGGTGTACACTAAGCATTTAAATGTTGACAATAATAATAATCATGTGCAGAAAGGACCTCATGTAACATATCCACTCCCTTCACAGCACATGTAGCACTCACACTAGTGTACTACAGGACTCAGTGGTAGGTACATGAGTCTATCATTACCATTTGTTTGCACGGTCTGATATACACACACAGAACTACGAACTGGTGCATGTATTGGCCATCCACTACACACACGTCCCTTCTTTTAAAATGTGTAAATGGGATCTTAACAAAGCCCTGAATCATGAGGTGTACACAACTTTCTTCACAACATACTCCAAACCCAAGACCAGCATGGATAAGTAACCACACACAGAACCCACAGCCACACCTGCTGAGAGCCTTCCTGATGGAATGAGAGGACTATTACTGGGAACACATCTTCTCCAGAATAGGGATGATCATGTCAAAGGAGGGTCTCTTTCCTGGGTCCTCATTCATGCAGATACGGATGAGTTTGGAGATGTGAGGTGAGATACCTGGAGGTACACTCACCCGCAGGCTCTCACATGCTATCTGTAAGGATAAGAAGTGGCAGGGAGAATCAGTATGCTGTCATCTTGGTCTCTTATTCTTACTTGCTTTCTGTAAAGGGAAGAAGAAAGTAAGAGGTATCTAAAGTGTCATTATTCCGTGATCTTTCCAGGATTATCTATAATGCAGTCTCCTATTTCCCTCCTTGCACAGCCTGTGTCACCCACCTTCATGCCAGCCTCCATGGGGGTGAGGTCAGCAAATGGCACTTCCCTGGTTGCCATCTCCCACAGGGTTACTGCAAAGCTCCACATGTCTGCTGCCTTCACATTCAGGTCCTTAGGTTTCTTCTGGAGGGCTGTGCACAAGGGAAGGAGACAAATGGACATAGATATGATGGCATGCTTTATTATTCATTTGCATATCTAACAGAAATCTACATTATACGTATCTCATAACCCCATCACCACAATTTACCTTCAGGTGAGAACCACTGCGGGGAGTATACTTTTCCTCGCTCCTGGAATGAGAACTTGGCATCTGCCATGCTGATGCGAGCTGTGAGGTCATCATCAATCTGGGGGTTAAAAGTTTAGAGGTTTACTAAAGATTTGTAAACTTATACAGATCCTGAACAATACATATAAGAATATCAATGAGTAAAAAAAATAGGTGCACTGATGGTATAGGAACAAAATAGAGAGGCTGAGATGCCAAAGAAGGTTGAAGAGGACTTAAACAAGCAACTCTTCAAAACTTAACACACAAACTAACACAAAACCCAATCCATCCAATTTTATTCAGTCCTTGTTCTAATCTTATTCTAGCATCCTACTTTTGAATACAACCAAAAGTGTCGACAACAAACTAGACACTGAATTTGTATGAATTAATACCGAATCCTATCATCATCTTACAGGAACTCAAACTGTATCTGACCAAGACCATTAACAGTGACCACAGCAACTTACCATGACATGCTTGGAGGAGAGGTACAGATTGGGCACCACCTTCTCGAGAGAATGGATGAATGCCATGCCCTGAGCAATGTCCAGGGCAAACTTGAGAGCCTGGGCTGTGTCGACGACGAAATTGCTCTCCTCATGCAGTATGTTGAAAAGTGATCCAAGCGGGAGGTACTGCGTGATCACCACCAGGTTTGGGGGACTGTTGCAGCACCCCACCACTGGCAGCACATTGGGGTGTGAGAATATTCTGGCAAAACAAGGAGCAGTGTTGTGGTGAAAAGTAACCAGGAGGGTGGATACTCATAAAATTATAGTAAAAATAAAGCCAGACTCCTGAAAATTTATCTTTACACCCAAAAAAATAAGAATGTCCAATGGAATGATGATGATGTTGAAGACAAAAAAGATTAAAGGTGCAGTGTTGCCATTCTGTAATATCTCAATCTGGGAAACTTCAAACCTACAAAGCTCTAGTGTCTCAATCTGGGAAACTGGAAAGATAAACCGCTGTAATACCTCAGTCGGGGAAACTCCTCATTAAAGTCGCGACAGATGCGGCTGGAACATTCCCTGAGAGCGAGGATCTTGGCCACGATCTCATTTCCTTGCCACTTGCCCCTCCACAGCTCCCCAGAGGGACTCACAGCCATCTTGGTGTGCAGGGCCAGCTCACTGATGTTGATACCCTTGTGGCGGGAGAGTGTGGCATCTCCTGAAGACACACACAGGACCAGGAAAATGTTATGAGTATATTCCTTGTCATACTCAATCCCACATGGCCCAGACAGAGTATCACACAATCTCACACACACATCAATCACATTTAACTTTAAAATGCATACTTAAGATCTACAGCCTACTGGAAAAATGGATTTTTTAGGTCATATACATCAGATACATGGGATTATTGCAATGGTAAATAAAAAGCAATGGCAAAAAATATACACAGCTCCATTACTAGAAGCAACAAAAAAGTTAATTCAGCACTTAGCACTGTTCAGAGGAATGGAAGCCAACAGTGTTAATAAAAAAATAAACAAATGAATGAAAAAAAATACCAATAAATATACAGAACTCCAAAAATAAAAGCAATAAAAGTCACTTCAGCTCTAAGAACTGCTAAGAGAAATGAGGGCCACACTCACGACTCCGAGTCTTCAGCCCCAGCCAACTCTGGTCCTTGAAGGCAACTTTCTCCAGGTTCTGTCCGCTGTCCACGGCCATGGCTGAGCAGAGATGGCAAGAGTGTTACCAACAAAACAGAAACTCCACAAGTTATCTACCTGTCCATATACAATACACTGAGGTCCTCCAAGACAAGGCATCTCACCTAGTCTCACTGTATGAAGAAAACCAGAGCAAAGGATTTATTTGCTAATGTAATCTGACTGTTTATGGTACTGGTAAAAAACAAGTTAAAGTAGAAATTAATTTTTTTTTTGGACTGGTGCATTTGCTAAGTGTTGGGTTCCCTGCACTCCACCTTCTTTACTGTGTTAACTGAGGAACCAGGATGCCCACCAGGTGAGATAACAAGGTGAGAATGGAGTTTCTAGTCCCTTCTTTCTATTTCTTTTAGATGCCCATTGTGATGAGTAAGGAATACAGTGGCAGTGCTCTAACAGCCTCTCTGAAGAGCATATCCCTGATTACTCTTTTCTACTAAGCAAACTCACATCCTTTATATCACAAGGCAAATAATAAATACAAAGTCAATAAAAAACTCACTGTGAAGCTTCTTGGCCATGGTACCACGGCACTTGTCAAGCGGCACCTCCCCATACTTGTTGATGATGGACACGGAAGCACCAGCTTGCACTAGGTCCTCAGCAATCTGTGCATAGCTCCAGAAGCAGGCATAGTGCAGTGGGGTGTTGCCGTGCTCATTAATGAAGTTGACGTCTGCCCTGTGTCGCAGCAGCTGGGAGGGGATGTGGAGGGGGAATGTTACTGGATGAGCTACCAATCATTACTAAATCCAGCAACATCAACTTTCAGGCAAATTGTCCACTGCTACTGACCAGTCCAGATTATTTGTCTTAGGTAATCAAAAGTTGTCTCATTAGATCCCACAATCTTATAAAAACTGAATGAGTAAGATTAGTACAAAACATAGTACTCTACACATAACTTACTACTGGTACAGACAAGTCCAGATTATTATTCACAGGTAATAAAAATTCATACTATTAGATCCAACAATCTGATAAACACTGAATAACATCAATACCAAACATAATAATCTACACATGAGTTACTTCACCACTCATCACTCACCACAGAGACAACATCCCTGTGCCCGTGTGCCACAGCCAGGTGGAGGGGTATGTCGTCCCCGAGGTTGGTGGGGTTGATGCGGGCACCTCGGGTCACCAGCATGTCCACAATGGCCAGGTGACCCTCCTTGGCAGCCCAGTGCAGCAGTGAGAAGCCATGGTCGTCCCTGATGTCATGAGAAAGGTGTTAATTTGCCATGACATTTGTTTATTTATTTTTTTTGTGTGTGATTGTCGTTGCATACATGTGGTTTTATAGTCATTATAGGTTTCTGAGGCACTCATTCTCCTTTTATAACAGTGGCTTGTTCATGTGCTTTGCTATGAGTTTATAGACATTTAATATAGAAGTTACAAGATGTCAGTTGCCACACACAATAGCATCCATGACTGTAGTTTTCAACCTTCCATTGCTTATTCAAAGCTCTAAAAAATATACTGCCCTTTGTGATACATACTATGAATTGAGAAGTACAAGGAACACATTTTCTCAATAACACTGAAAGACAAGAAGGTAATTAGCCAACCCCTTCACTTCTGTTGTTCTCAAGGATTCTGATGGCTAGAAGTAGCAACAGTGACAGGAGGGAAAGAAGACCCTCATCAAGGTAAGAAATCAAAGGCAAAGCAATAATCCTAGCAGCACCATTCTGCCCCACCTCAGCCAACACCCGGGCCTCACCCTTGGTTGAGGTCGTGCTCCGTGTCGTCCAGCCACAGCCGCACCTGCACCGTGTTCCCCTCACGACACCAGTGGAAGATGTCCTCCATGGCTCACAGCTGCTGGGGGTTAGTGATGGGTCAGACTCGATACTTGTAATTAGGCATAGAGTTTAATATAGCTCATCATACATCATCATAGATATTAAGAATAATATATGGTCTGAATACTAACCATCAAAACACTGTGTGGCCTAAGTAAAATATGGATTAAAATGCGCTTTGGCTTTAGTTAATATAGTTTACCTTAAATCATCATAGGTACTGGGAATAATATATAGCCTGGACTCTAACCACTACATCATTTTATGGCCTAAGTAAAAAAAAAATGTCTGAAATGTATTAAGACAGAGTGGCTCAAACATTTTACACACTAAACTAAACATGGCCAATATTTTTCCTGGCTTAAACTGAACACACCAAAATGTTTTGCAGTCTGAATTGTAAATGGCTAAAATATCTTAAACCCAAAACTAAAATCAGCTGGAATGATGAAGATGAATATCTCTTCTTTTTTTTTTTTTTTCAATACAAGGATGGTTAACACATGGAATAAACTACCAAATGAGGCTGTGAAAATATTTAAACCCAAATATGACTAATATAACACAGAGAAGAGGCACACCGTTTTATGAGCTGGTCTCCTTTACCTATTTCTTATTAATTACACAAAACAAACTCTTACAACTTACAAACTTACTACCAGTTGATACTAGCAAAGGCAAA
>NC_087169.1:17736141-17801141 GCF_035594125.1 Scylla paramamosain
TATTGAGAGGTTTACAGTCACTTGGTACAGGAGTGGATGGTACTGTACTCGGGTCATATCATGGGTCTCAAGTCAAATGGTTCTCAAGACTGATCGGCCTTAAGCAAACAGGTCTCAGGACGTTTGATGCTCGAAATACTTGGTACACTTGGTGCTTTTCGTCTCATCAACTCCTCTCCTCTAACTGACTGTCTTCAACCTCTCTCTCACCGCCGCAATTTGCATATCTAGCTGTCTTCTACCGCTATTTTCATGCTAACTGCTCTTCTGATCTTGCTAACTGCATGCCTCCCCTCCTTCCGCGGCCTCGCTACACAAGACTTTCTTCTTTCTCTCACCCCTATTCTGTCCACCTCTCTAACGCAAGAGTTAACCAGTATTCTCAATCATTCATCCCTTTCTCTGGTAAACTCTGGAACTCCCTGCCTGCTTCTGTATTTCCACCTTCCTATGACTTGAATTCCTTCAAGAGGGAGGTTTCAAGACACTTATCCACCAATTTTTGACCACTGCTTTGACCCTTTTATGGGACTGGCATTTCAGTGGGCATTTTTTTTTATTAGATTTTTGTTGCCCTTGGCCAGTGTCCTTCCTACATAAAAAAAAAAAAAAAACACAAATCACTTGGTACCCAGAATGTATTTATACTTAGACTACAGGTTTTGTGAAGGCAGCAATACAACGTTTACCCATCCACTACTTATTCAGTCACATCCACTCATCCATTCAACCACTCAACACTTACATCCACCCACAGCTTTAACTCCATCCATCTATCCACCGACTCGCACTCACCCACCCACCTTCATAAGACCACCATCCAGCCACCCATCCCACCCACACTCACCAAATCATCCACCCTACCATCCACTGCATATTGATTTACCCATTCACAACCACAAGCACCCACTAATCTATTCACCCATCCACCATTGTTCACTGACCTTCCACCAGCCTACTCATTCATACTCATTCACCCAACCACTTATCCATCCATCCACACCTCATCCGCACACATTATCATCCACACCCTCCACCCACCCAGTCAGCGATCCACTGACTTACCCATATATCCACCCATCCAAATATAAATTCATCCACACGCCCATCCACCTACAATTCACTCACCCAATTCATCCACCTATCCATCCACACAACAGTTCACCCAACCGCCCATTCACACATATCCATCCACGCATCTACCTACCCACCCACCCATCCACTCATCCTTCCATCCACCTTCTCGTTCCCGCACACTCATCCACTCAGAGAGAGAGAGAGAGAGAGAGAGAGAGAGAGAGAGAGAGAGAGAGAGAGAGACTTATTTACCTCTGTACTGTCAAAATAGTTTGTCAGTTTTCTGCTTTTTCAAGTAATTTTTTCTTATTCCACGTTAGAGTTTTTCTGATAGTGAAGTACAATACTTGTACGCTTCAGATTTGGCGGCTGTTGCTTGATGAATGGTCAGCGGCAGTGTGTGTGTGTGTGTGTGTGTGTGTGTGTGATTGCTAATTTCTCTCTCTCTCTCTCTCTCTCTCTCTCTCTCTCTGAGTGGATTAGCGGATGAATGACGGATGTGCGAGTGTGGATGGATGGGGGTGGGTAGGTAGATAGGTGGAATGATTGCTTTGTGGATGGATGTGTGAATGGATGAGGGTGTGGTTGAATATGTGGATGGGTTGGTGAGTGAATTGGTGTGTGGATATTTGGCTAGGTGGATAGATGGGTGAGTGAATGGATGGGTAAGTCAATGTGTGTGTACCCCTTCAACACACCTTTAATTCTCTACTGCTTTCCTTCCCTATCTCACAGGTGTTCAGTTCTTTCACTACACTGCCTCTCCCGCCCGCAGACTCAACACGGAGTACTGGGTGACGCTTGGGGAACACGACAGGAAGATAAACAGATCAGCTGATACCTTACCAGTGATCAAGGGTCCTATTCCTCAATCGCTCCGCTTCAGGGACAAACTGGCCTCCTTCACTAACACTCGCGCCCCCATTGAGCAGGTGGTGCGTGTGGAGGAGGTCATAAAGCACCCAGAGTATAATTTCTTCAAGTATTACGACATTGCACTCCTCAAACTCAGTACGCCGGTAAGTTGCTTGATTTGTTATAGTTTATCTTATAATTTTCGTTTTCTTTGGTTACTTTTCCCAACTTGATTTCTTTTTTTTTTTTGCTTTCGATGAGTAACTTTGGTATTAAGGAAATATAGGTCTTGTTTGGGCTTCCTTGAGATGCATACATGATTGTATGTTGATGAGAAGTTATATAAATAGGGAAGGAGCAGGACTGAAAGGTAAATATTGACTCAGTTCTGCATTTGTAAACGTAATTTGACGATCCCCGTAAGTAATGCCGAGAAACTGCGAATATGTACTAAAACCAAAGTAATATTTTCAATTGTCTGTCAAGTTCGTCACTAGTTTTTCTAGAGATTAATATAACACATTTAGCCTGGCAATTACACAAGAGAATATGACCAAACGTTCAATTATACCTTCAATTTCATCTCAAAACTATATCATTGATCTCAACGGAAAAAAAATACAGACTGTTTTATTATTTATTGTTGCAGGTGAGCCTGACCAAGCGCATCCTGCCAGCTTGCCTGCCCACTGTGAACACGGATGACCTGCTGGGGAAGGAGCTCACTGTCGCTGGCTGGGGATGGACCGCCTTTGGTAAGAATTCCTGTGGTATCATCAAAGAAGCCCATGTTTTGACTTACGTTCCCTTGGGCGTCGCGGAGCCTACTTGGGGTGGGGGGAAGGAAAGAACAAGGATGCAGATTAATGCTTCCTCCCTCAGTAGAATGTGCTGTAGTGTACTTGTGTTATGGATTACTGCATCGTGGCGCGTTTCCGGGGGCGTCTCGGAGAAATGACGTGGGTACAGATTAATGGTTACTGTGCTGTTATTATACTTGGGTTGTGGATTACTGCATCGTGGGGCGTTTGCAGGGGCGTCGCGGAGGCTGTTGAGGGATGGAGTACATATTAATGTTTCCTACCTTAGAAGAACCTATTGTAGTGGAATTATAGTATAGATTACCCCTATCACTGCTATTCGGCATTCTTTCCCTTAACCGCTAACTCTTCTGAGGCACCTTTTCTCGTTCCACAGCCACTTTCAAATATTGTACTGCCTAGAAATTGCATAATCATTTTTTTTTTTTATTCCCTTCTCTCACGTAGATGCTTATGAAGATTCCGTGTATTGCTTTTAGTGCTGTGAAATTGCAGATCGCAGTGAAAGGGTTATTGGGTATGTGGGGACTTGAAGGGCCATATCCATCTTCCATCCACCTCCCTCTCGGAAAATATATTAATGGATGTCTTCAGTTCATCCTTTCTGGCACCCCATATAATGACAGGAAGGAGTTTAAACATCCTCTTTTCATCCCGCAGGAAACCCAGAGCTGACGAGGATCCTGCAGAAGGTTACAGTGCCGGTGGTGGATCAGCTGGAGTGTCAATTTAGGAACCCTGACCTAAACGGCGTCAGTATTCCAAAGGGTATCCTGAAGGACCAGCTGTGTGCGGGGAAACCTGGCCGGGATTCCTGCAGGGTAAGAGCTTAGGACTCCGGTAAAGGGCTGAGGTGCATATATACTCCTTGGGGAACTCCTTTAGATAACTCAATCGTTTTCCTCTTAAAATTCTTTGGTCCCTTAAGATGAAAAAAAAAAAAAAAAGCTTAGGACCCAGATAAAGGACTTGGGTACATATAAACTCCTTGGGGTAATCCTTTAGATAATTTGTTTGTTTACCTCTATAAGATTCCTTGGTCCACATAGATAGTTTACACGTGACGTCACAAGCGGCATGAAAACAACAAACCCACCCTTGGTTGTTTGCCGCAGTCGTTGTTTGGAAGCCTTCACCCTTAGTTTGCTTGCCACTGTGGATATTCATAGCATTCTACATTTACCTACTAGGACTGAGGAGTGTGAGGTGATGCAGTGCTTAATTCCGTCCGTCACCCCTCCGTTGTTTTCCTATTCTCTCTTCCTTTTTTTTCCAACTTACATTTTTGCAGTCCTTCCTTCCTTTACTTTCTAACTAATTTGTTCCAATCCTTTCTTCCTTTATTTTATAGCTTAGTGTTCTGCAATCCTTTCTTTCTTTATTTCCTAACTTAATTTTTTCCAATCCTTCCTTCCTATATTTCCTAACTTATTTTATTTCAATCTTTCTTTCTACAATTTCCTAAATTTGCTCCAACCTTCCCCTCCTTTCTTTATTTCCTTCCTAAGAATACGGATGTTGTTCTTCTGCAGGGCGACAGCGGAGGTCCTCTTATCGACCAGAAAGAGAGGAGTGGAGGGCGTTGCGAGCACACGGTGGAGGGCATCGTCAGCTTCGGGCGTGGGTGTGGTGAGCTGGGCGTGTATACTCGTGTTTCTTCTTACCTGGATTGGATTACTGGTTACGTGGCACCTGGTTACCCATCTGCCTTTGCTAGCTAATGAGTTAACAGGTGTACTCGATTCCTACCTTTAAACATTCCACCGTATCTCTTTTTTATTATTTTTTTATGTGTTTGTGTATGTCTAAAAGAGTAAAAGCAAGTGGTGAATTTAATAAGTACCATTTCTTAAGATTTTGTGATTGTGTTTGTTGTTGTGATTGGTGTTGTTTGTTTATGTTGTAGTTTTGTGTTTATTTTTAGTTTTTTGTTCGTTTGTTTGTATATCTTTTTTCCTCTTCTCCTTTATTGTTATTATGAGTAAGAATTGCACAAATTTTATTGTTACACGAATGTAAGTTATCTTATATTGTGATGCCGTGTGATAATACCGTACACGAGAGAGAGAGAGAGAGAGAGAGAGAGAGAGAGAGAGAGAGAGAGAGAGAGAGAGAGAGAGAGAGAGAGAGAGAGAGATTCTTCCTCTCTCAGCAGATGAGGAAAAACTCAACTAAAACCAAATTCAGCACACTTTTCCTCCTATCCATTCCATCCTGTGAGTCTTCAGCACCACTATTTATAGAGAAGGTGTTACGTGTTGACGGAGTAACAGTTTCAAATTATATCAAGAGATCAACGAATAAATAATATACATTTTTATCAGACATTTTTTCATCTTATCTTCCCTTAAAATGAGTAACTATTGAAACCTTTCCGTGAATCGAGGGAAAAGAAAAGAAAACGAATGGTCAAGTGAAAGAAAACGAGGTGCTAACCAGGAAAGAAAAAAAAAAAAAAAACGGAATGCTGGAAGTGATTCGAGTCAACCAGAATGTTTATAGAAATCGATCCTGTTCTGTGCTCCTTTTCCTGACCGCCTCTTTGTTGATGGTGATGATGGTGAGTACTGGTAGTGTTTGTACGAGCGGTGATGTGGAGGTGTTTTGCTGGTGGTGCTTGTTATGGTGAGTAGTATTGGTAGTGAGAGTGTTGGTGGTGATGTGGTGGTCTTTTGCTGGTGGTGGTGCTTGTGATGGTAAAAGATGAATACATGAGTGGTGAGGCTAGTGATTATAATGATAGTGGTGGTGATGACGATGGTGCTGGTAGTGACCTTGGCAGTGGTGCTATAATGGTGCTGATGGTGATTCTGTCTGTGCTGTCATCACAACACCTTTATCATTTGAAGCCTTCCTTATAAAGTAGAGATAGGTAGATAGATAGATGTTTTATTGACCACAGGGACGTATCACCGTTTTCTTTAGTTCACTTTATAACTCTTCATTATTACCTATACAGCAAATATTCTTATAAAATGAATATAACATCAATTACAAATGCTGTATGATACCAAGTCAAAAAAAATTGCTACGCTAATAGTAAACAGTAACTGTAGTAATAATAGTAGTAGTAATATAGTGAACAACACACCATACCTTCCTCAAAAAAAAAAAAAAAAACATTACCTAACCTTCCCTTGCTTTGATATAAATAAGAATGATTACCTTGCACTTAATAAGGCTACAGGTGACCATCAGGTACTTAACACCTTCCCTACTATTCGACATATCCTCCCTAATGATAGCCACTCAGACATATCCTCTTTACATCCACCCTGAGGCATGTACCCACCCGCTAGACATTGCTGAATCTATTCTTTTAATTTCCTCTTTTTTTTTTTTTATTTCTTGTCAATGCTCATAAAGATTTAATTGCTTCTAGTGCTATAAGTTGTTGTATATCATAGTGAAAGGCTTAATTATCTCTGGACAGGTGACGTGGGGTGGGGAGAGGCAGGTGGAGACGCAGGAGTCAGTGGAGGAAGGACTGTCCGGTGGTGATCCTCGAGCCGTGAGTCACCTGCGGCAGTATTGGCTGCAGGCGCCCTCCACGCTGCCTTATAACTTGAGTGGGTCTTCCCTTTACCTGTCCAGCACGAGGGGCGACACCTGGTCATTCGTGCACCACTATGTTAGCAAACTCTTCGCAGGTAAGACTACAGCCCGTATTCGAAAACGCTCTGCTCTCTTTCTCTCTCACCACGACTATTTTCAAAGACCACAGAGATGATTAGCCGGGTTCTCAATAGTGTCTCTCCTGGTAATAATGTAAAAATCTTGTTAATCTGTCACTAGGACCACAAACACAGCCTTAATTAAAAATCAGTGTCACTTCAAGAAGAGCCTTTTGAAAGTAATGGAGGTGTGGCGCAGAGGGGTTTCAGAATGTTTACGAGAGGTGATTCTGCTAGCGTTGTGTTGGTGAGGTGGTCTGTGTTGTGGTCTGTATTGTGGTTACGTGACGATGTTAAAGAACTGGTTGTTGGGACAGTACAGATGGCGGTGGTTGAAACTGTAGTTGTTGAGGATTAAAAGAAGGATTGATGTAGTGATGGTTGTTAATAAATGAAATGCTTGGTAGTGGAAGTTGTTGTAGTTACTGAGAAAATAATTGAGACGGTAGTTGAGCATGTAGTGTGTCTTGAGAGTTGTGAAGTATAAAAAAAGACTGGGAGAAAAACAGCATTTTAGTGGAGAACTGAGTGACTCAACTCGTCCGTGATTGACCTGATACTCTTGCTAACGAAAATTTAGCGTCAAGTTATCTCATTCACCTCACGTTATCGCTAACTCTCAAAGGAATTTTTCACAGTTCTCATGAAAAATAACTGCATGTTCTTTAACCCATCAACTTGGGATTTCAGGAGAACGCAACGGGTTTTTCATAGAGGCGGGAGCGCTGGATGGGCAGATGCTGTCCAACTCCCTCTGGCTGGAGCAGGAATTGGGCTGGACTGGGCTGCTGATCGAGCCTGACATCACCAGCTACACCGCGCTGCTCGCCAAGCACCGCAGGGCGTGGACCTCCAACACCTGCCTCTCCCACACCGGCCTCACCAAGGGATCAGTGCACGTGTCCCTCACCCTGCCCCCGGGATTACGAGCGCAGCGTTGGTACATGAAGGGGTCGTCCTACCAGCTTGGTGTTACGATGAAGACTCATAGATACGACTCCTTCCTGAAATCCGGCGAGAAATCCTTCTACTTAGTGAACTGCTTCCCGCTTCTCACCTACCTGCGTGCCCTGAATGTCACCCAAATCGACGTGCTTTCCTTGGACACTCAGGGAAGCGAGATGGACATTATAAAGACA
Organism: Scylla paramamosain; assembly: GCF_035594125.1. Classification (NCBI taxonomy): domain Eukaryota; kingdom Metazoa; phylum Arthropoda; class Malacostraca; order Decapoda; family Portunidae; genus Scylla; species Scylla paramamosain. Next base: position 17,743,708 of record NC_087169.1, read on the forward strand.
ATCCCTTGGGCAGAGGTGAGGGTTCGGGTAGTGGTGGTGGAAATCGTCACTTCCAAATTAGGTTCGCAGTTCACGGAGTACATGAAACGTCTCGGGTTTGTCCTGGTGGCGCACTTCAATGATTACGTTTTTGTCCAGGAGGGAGACGCGGCCCTCACCAGGCTCCACTCGCAGGCAGGTTGGCAGCTCGTGGTCCTCAACCCGACGGAGGAGGAACCCACGATCACCGCTAAAGACTAAGGCTGTGGATTACGAGGTTAGGGTGTGGTTTTTCGCGTCTTCTTGTGACTTGATGTGGGTCTTTTTAGCGTTCTGATGTGTCTTGAAGTGTATTTTGTGTTTTTTAGCGTTTCGATGTGTCCTGATGTTATTTTTTTTTTTGTGTGTGTGCTTCGATGTGTCCTCCTTTATCATTGTGATGTCTTTATGTGTCGCAGTGTGCCCTGGCGTGGCATGGCATTGTTTTGTTGTCTTTTTTCGTGTCTGTGTTTTAGCATTCTGATGTGTCATGCCTGTGTGTCTTGGTGTCTTTTGTATTTGTTAGGCTTCTTGTAACAGTGAGCGATGGTGCCTGTGTATCTTCGTGTGTGTGTGTGTGTGTGTGTGTGTAAGAGGGGCACCGGCTAAGGGCAACAAAAATGTAGAAAAAAAAGCCCCACTGAGGCGCCAATCCCCTCAAAAAAAAAAAAAAAAAAAAAAAAAAAAAAATCAGAAATTGTAAAAAAAAAAAAAAAAAAAAGTATAATTGTCTTCTGTACCTGTATTTCTGTAACTGGTGAAGGAAAAATGAAATAGCAATTCTCTCCCTCCCACAATTCATTAGGGATTCTACCATAAAAGGCTCCGAACACACATAAAAGGACCTAGGCATTCCATTGCAATCTACAGGTGTCTATAGAACCATATACACTACCAAAATGGAGTCCTCGAAGTCCTCTCCTATGTCATGTCCCTTAACAAAATCATAATACAGGTTTTTTTTTTCAGCAATCCTTATCTATTCTTATCATTGACAGAGGTGCAGTTCACACTTCTTCCTTATCCACGTTTGTTGCAGCGGCCGAAGAAATTTATGCGGAGTCTAGGGTTGTAGCACTGCGCAATTTGGAAGAGGCAGCGGTTCTGGTAGGTCACCGAGTCACTACCGCAGATTGGGAAGAGCTCCTTTGTGCACGGTTTTTCGCAATGGCTCACTGGTGGGGAGAGAGGGATTACTGATGATGACTGATGATGACTGGTGATGTCTCGTTTACTAGAGATAGGATAGTATTCTCAAACTTTTTATCGTCTTTTACTTTTTATCAAGGTGTAGTGCAAGTTATTGGGGTTTTAAAGGGTGTTTTCATGCGTGTTGTGGTAAGTTCAATGATATTCTACAGGTTATTGGAGTTTTCAAGGGTGTTTTCATTCTGGGTGTAGTAGTTCAATAAGGATTCTGCACGATCAATAAAAATTCACTCATGAGGACACGAGTAAATATTCATGTGGCCTTAGTAGATATCCCTGATGGGGGAGCAACACACTTTGGAATATGAGTCACAGGGAGAAGCGAGGACAAGCCTGGAGAGGGAGGAAGTGAGATAAGAGAGTTGACGTGTGGGGAGGAAAACGAAGAAAACGATACATGGGGGGTCTGTCTATAAATGAGAGTAATCTGAACTTTATCATTATTTGGGACAAGGAAGCAGTAAGGATTTATTAAAGTTATCTTTTTCCCACTCACTGGCCTGGGTAGGGGGGAGGGTCATCAGCAGGACCACCACCATCACCGCCGACACTAGCACCGTGGGCCTCATTGCACCAGATTTGTGTGTTAGGAAAAGCAATCAAGTCCTCCCTGAAAACGAGGAAGAAATTACTGTAAAGAAAACAGAGCAATGTAGGCGGAGGCTTAGGAATGTTTATAGGAAAGAAAAAAAAAATCTCTAAACATGGAACTATTCTACAAAAAAAAAAAAAAAGAAAAAGAAAAATGATTATAATATCTGTGCGATTAATGAGTGTAAGAAACTTATATTTACCTGCAAATCGTCTAAAGGTCACCTGTATTCTTAAATGTCTTTATCTCGACTACTTATTAACACGTCGTGATAAACGTTGATGAGGTGTTCAAGACTGTGATTCTGATGACATAAATATTTGCACCACTAACGGAAGAAAAATTTCTGGGCTTTTGAAAACAGTCCTAACGGAAGCTCGAAGCGCTGAAAAATACGAGCCTTTTTATAAACCATGTAGCAATACTGACTCACAGGAGCACCTCAGCAACTCGGTTTCAGCCTCTACTTACTGCACAGAGCCGCAGAGACACAACGTGCACTGTTGACGGGGGGAAGGGAAACAATGAGAATGGAATCAGAGGTAGGACACTTCGTCATACACGTCAACACATACAGGAAGTTGAAAGAACCTTCACAGAATTCTTGGAAAACCCTAGTGTCGTGTCTTGCCAGGTGTTTCCGAATGCGTCACAGGTGCACTGGGTTCATTATTATGAGGATTTGATGCTGGTTGTCGCTGTACGTGCGTGTGTGTGCGTGTGTATGTGTGTGCACGCGAAAAGTTGTGTGTGCACGCGAAAAATGTGTGTGTGTGTGTGTGTGTGTGTGCGTGTGTGCTTGCATTGTCTTTAATCCAGGTGTGTATGGCAATCTTAAGTGTGGTGTTTCCGAGTGGTACGAGTGAGAGAAGCCAACAGTGTCGTAAGAAATATGTTTTCCCCCTTTCCGAAGGAAATATTTCAAAATACATATTTCTTATACTTATTTTTTCACTCATGTTTTGTATGAATGTTTGTGTGTGTGTGTGTGTGTGTGTGTATGTGTGTGTGTGTGTGTGTGTGTATCCTCAGTTACTTTTTGTTAACAAGACTAATAACAAGATTAATAACTGTTTTTCTTACTATTTTTTTCGTGTTTTGCTTTGTATCCAGTGTTCACATTCTGGCCTCAGGTGTCCTTGAGTCCGCGTCGTTGGGTTTTTTTTGCTGTTGTTGTGTTTTCTTTTTGCTGGTGTGTGTGTGTGTGTGTGTGTGTTTGTGTGTGTGTTCTAGTCGTGACCCTCTCCCAAACACCAATGATTACCCAGCTTCAGTGCACCTTCAATAATACTTCTGTGATCTAGATTCGTGGAAAAAAAAAAAAAAAAATAAGGACGAGGAAACTGAGGCGAAGTCTTATTGAAAAACCTTTACACAATCATACGACTCTCGATAAAATTCCTTAAAATCATAACAGTAAAATTTAAGACGACTGATTATACAAATGAAAATTATTCACAAACAAACTAATTCAACGGAAATTCACTGGAGAAATCGAACTCGCTTAATACGAGTGTCAGTCAACAAATATAAATAAAGAAAGGTTTCTGTAAATCTATTTCCACAGTGTTATCTTCCAAACAGGCAGGATCTACGTAAACAAAAGCATAAAACAACGGTCCTGTGAACAAGTACTGCGTCCTGTCTGTAAACCTGTGTCTGTAAACAAGAACTGTAAACAGAACCGACTCATCATCCCGTGACCCACGCCCACCATGACAACCCCTCAGCTGCTGCGTCCCTTAGCGGCTCCCCTCGTGGACCTTGCTGCTCATCCTTCCCTGCGGCCGCTGTTCCTTCCTGCTGCTGGTGCTCGGGACTGGCGACGTATGGCAGAAGCACGTCTCTCAACACCCCCACGCCGCAGCAGTAGCGGTGGAAGTACTGGCATTCGAACCATCCACTGAGAACGAGTGTATTTTCATAGATATGGACGGGGCACGGCAGCAGGTAATTCGTGCACCCACAGGACTCCAGTGCACGTTGGGCCTTGCTGCTTCGTGCCGGGGCCACTGGAGGACTGTTAGTGTTGTTCAGTTGAGACTGGTTAGCGGCCGGCAGGATGGCGGCGAGGAGGTCCAGGTCACAGCAATAGCGAGTGTACAGTGAGCAGTACGGCTCCTGCAAGTCATGCAGCACGTACAGGGAACACGGCTCGGTCAGGAGGGTGCACGAACATACTGGTCCTGCTCGTCTTGCCTCCGCGGAAGGATGCACCCCTTTCACCCAGTCGAGGGAGGATTGCACTGTTTGCCCGACGTAGGTAATGCAGCAGTCCCTGGCAGTGATGAGCCACAGCACTGCCACCACCCAGAATGCCTTGCGAATATTCCCAGCCATTGCTCTTGTTTGTAACCGTGGAATCTGTAGGCTGCGACGAGGAGGCAGGCTTGGTGAAGTTGGTGACGGGGAACGGAGAAAGGGAAGGATGTCAGGGTGGTGATCAGACGGGATGACAGGTGTATGTGCGAGCGTGTGAGGTCACTGAGAGGCAAGGTGGCCGGCGCTCAGGTCAAGAAGTTAATAGTTACCTCTAAATTGTTTAGGGAACGAGGAGATCGAACCAGTATCATTCCAATTTAGGGCTCATAAGGATCACTGGATCATCGAGGCCCTAATGACAAGAGCAAGTGTCATTTTAGGTGTGTTGTTTTACTAGTGCTTATCGTTAACTTACTATGTTCTTTTCCATGTTTTGTACCGGATTCCTAAAGCAAGACACACGAAAGGATTGATTCACGAAAGGATTAATTTTACCACTCATATAATACTTTGGCAGGGAAAGACATCATCACTACGGCTCATATTCTTCAGCGTTTTCTTTCCTCATCTTGACTATTTACAAACTCCACTGAGATGATTAGTTTGGCTGTCAAGGGCGATTTTTCTCTCTGATGGTGTTGAGTTCTTGTTAAACTATCATTGCTGTCACGAAAGCACTCATGAATATCCTGAAGGCGTCCACTACAGTTTATTCTAAGGAAAGGGATAAGACGATGTTTGTGAATACTCTCCTACATTTTCCTCCCGCTTAATTTTTAGCTCTTAGTGTTTAGTTCTTTATCCTTTTCAGTTATAACTCAATATCTTTTTTTTTTGTTACTTTATCTTTCATTTATAGAATCGTTTCAAGCACGTATAAGAAAGAAAAAGGGATTAAAAGAATATATTTCCCCATCTGTAGCCAGTGTAGTGTTTCAAATGCATGTAAAACGAAAAATAAATACCTTGGAGTGGTTAGTGATTATGGAATGATGCGTCAGATAGCCATGAAAAATTTAATATAGTCATTTTGCATTGTTTTCTTCTGCAGCTGTTGAAAAAAAATACTCATTTGCCACGTACACTTCCATTAACCTCGTATTTGAGGTCTCGTAAGTGTTTCAGTGGTTCGTCTGGTACTTCAAAGGCGATACTCGACCCAAAAGATACATTCACTCCCTTTTCCTTGCTTCAAACCCTCCTTGTTACGCTATTCTTATGTCAGCCATGTTTTCGAAGTGTCATGAGTGCTTCAGTGCCTCGTCTAGTGGTTCAAAAGTGATATTCGAGCGTATTAAGATATCACTCCATTTTCTTTGATTCAAACCCTCATTGTTAAAGAGAACGGATGCTGTTCAAGATCCAATTGAGAGGAAGTTGTGACCACTGAGTGTACTGTCTTTACTATTACGTTCCTAGGGCCTTTCAGTGTCCCGTTCATTAGTTCCACGTGGCAAAGTGACGTCCAGAGTAACACTAGTGATCCATGATAGTGAAAGTACGATAATTAGCAACAACAGTGAAGGGAAACAAGGAATATCTTGACTAGTTTTTACTCATAGCGTCATTCAGTGTTCCGCTCATTTGTCCCGCGTGACATAATGATGGTGAAAGCAACGCTAGTGACAAGTGGCAGTGAAAGTACGATAATTAGCAACGACAGCAACAGAAAGCAGAAAGCCTCATCAACCATTACGGCGCTGTGGTAAGTACTGATGTGTAATTTTTGTCCTGTTTCTATCTTTTCTTGTTTCTACTTTAGTCCGTTCTCATATTAGGAAAGCAGTGGGCCCTGAGGATCTTATTCTGAAACACTCCTGCCCGCACCTCGACAACTTTCAAAAGGCTCTAGTTGAAGTATACGATTTTCATAAGTGTTTTTATGGTTTTAGTGACAGAATAACAAGATATTAACACGAGAAACTTTTTGAGAACCCTGCTGATCATCACTGTGGTCTTTGAAAATAGTCGTGGTGAGAGAGCAAAGTGTTTCTGAGAACTGTGATCTAGACTGATTACTAGTGGCAGGGAGGTAGGGAGCAGAGCGAGGGTGGAAAGGAGACAAGGAGGAAGTAGAGGGCGCGGGTGGGAAGTAGAAAACATGTAGGAAGGAAAAAATAAAAAAATATAAATAAATAAATAGATAAATAAATAAAAGAATTTGGTGTGTGTTTGAAGGAAGGGTGTGAGGAAGAGAAGCAATGTAAAAGGAAGTAAATACTAAGACGTTTTAAGAAAGAGGTGTTAGTGAAGGAATGAATGAAGGGAGGAGGGATAGTGAAGAATTAGGACAGGAAAAGGAGGAGGAACGGAAGGAAGATAAAAAGAAAGAGAATGAAGGAGGGAGGAGAGAAAGAATAGGAGAGAAAAAGTAGATTCATAGAGTTTTCTGTACGTGCGTGTGTGTGTGTGTGATGACAGGATGATAAAAAGTCACTTATTATCATTAAAAGCCCATGGTATTTATTCACACCAAGCCACAAGTCACGTCCCACACAAACCACAACAAAAAAGAAAACTGGATCTCTCCGCTTTATTGCTCGTACACGTGGCGCATGAGCCTTGTATGGGAGAGCGAGTGGGGATCAACACAACCACACATTTTAGAATCGCAATATCCAGATCATGACATACGAGAAACCAGTGTTGCCAATCCCTCACTCAGTAGTCTTCCAAGGTCGTGAGTGGTGGATATTTTTGCTAACATGGCTACATTAACTTTGCAGGTCGATTATTTGTATATTTGATTATTCGTATGTATTTTTTTTTCAAGTTTCCATGTCGAAGCAATGTCCAATTATTCAGGAAGTTCCGATCTCGTATTCAGATTGGCACACGGATGATGCAAACAGGAAGGATATGGTGGTCAGGTTTCCGTGTACTGATACATGAAGTTATGTCTGATTATCAATATTTACGAAGTCCCGATCTCGCATTCAATCTGGCCTCAATGACCCAGGCAGGGATAACGTGGTGGTCTTTCATTGATAAAGACTACATACACGGCGCCTCGCGGAACTCCAGCCTCTGTCCAGCCCGGAATTAACGTCTGCCAGCGTTCCTCATGTTTCCGAGATCCTGAGAGCCCAGCAAGGTATTCAGGAGCTCTGAGTTGCGTTTGTGTACTTGGTCTGGGCGAGGAGGAGCATAGTGGGGAGGGCGGTGTGGCAGGGCGACCATCATCACAGGCACCACCCTCACCTCGCCGTCCTCCTGCTCATAGGGTGTTGGGAGAAGCAGTGTATTAGTGGTTGCGCTTCCCATTTGAGGTACACCAGGCAATAAACATTCCCCTCTGACTGCTAATGACACACTGTTCGCTTCATTTGAATAACATTAGCCAGTGTACAGAGGCAGAGTAAGACATCTGACACCGGGAAGGGAAGATAAGGACGACTGGAGGAGACTCGTACAATGAGCAAGGGAAAGGGCGAAAGGAGGCGATTGTTCACTCTCTTTGTTGCCTATGTTGCATTTTGAAACTATATCTGAACTTGCAACACAATTGTCATTCATTCATTGCAGTCAAAGAGTTGAGTCGTAATCTTAATGTTATGGGCTCCCATCAAAATAATTTCCAAAGGACATGATAATGAATAATCGGATTCCTTCTCCTTTTCCTTTGTTGATGAAGAATACGAATTAAACTATTGTTAGAATCATGAAAGAGCCTTTAAGAAATGTTAATGTTTACCAAACCCTGTAAAAAGTTGTCGAGATATAACGAAACATTTGAGAACACAGTCTTAAGATCAAAACACAAATTGGGGTCTCCTGCGTCCTTGTGTTAATAAAAAGAATGCTACTATATGGAGAAGAGCTGAATGAAGTGACAATATGCAGTAGCTAACATTTGTATAGGGTACGGCCCATAGGGTACTGGGAAGCTCCATTCACTCAGGGTTACTAAACGTATTATTGCTGATGTAGAACTACGGCACCCACTCACTTCTCTACTGGCGATGTCGCTTATCCACGCGGGATGGGCGAGGACTGTGGTGGCCAGGGCAGCCATCGCCAGCACCACCACCACCACGCGCACCATTGACCTCATCCTGCCGTCTGGGGAACCAAACAAAGAAATAATAGAGACAGTGGGGGAGTAAATTTCATGTCAGTGTATAAACGAAAGCACACTACGGTCTTCACACAGTAATGAAATGTAAATGAGTTTCCCTCCAGCTGACACGATTCATGGTGGGCTACTCTGAGTGTGTGTGTGTGTGTGTGTGAACTGAACAAAGAAGATACAGACATGAATCTGCCAGTCATACTCACAGCTGAATACACACAAAAGTATTAGCCAAAACAGGAGGTGGTATAGCAACCTCGCCAGATTAATTGTACATTAGTTCGCGCGTGGAATGCCAGCACAGAGTTATCCTTTCAATACCTGTGTGAACGGAGGCTTGTGTGTCTGAACGTGTGAGCGCTGAGCTGGGAGGAGCTTTTCGTGCTGAAGTCTGTCCGTTTCTGGTCACGGTCAGCTTAGGTCAGCCTTATATATACCCCAGCTGTCCTGTCAGTTGGACCACCTTTCCGGGGCGGGGTCTCTGTCCTGTAACAGCAGCGCTTTATATTTATTGTTGAGACAGAATTCAAGACCTCGCTGGGGCTGTGAGGAGGCAGCAGGGACGTGGGCGTCTGCCTCAGGCCACGAATCCTGACCTAGGAACTGAATAAGCTTCTTCGGCAGTATCAAAAGACGCGATTCCCTTGTGGTTTCGCCAGGCCTGTGCCCGAGGATAGGACTGCGGGACCAGGTGGTGGCGAGGCCGACTGAGGCGAGGGAGTGGTGTAAGAAATATGTAACACGTGTAGAGGGTAAGAGGAGGATGAAAGAAGAATAAAATGATGCAGATGAGAGATGCAACAAGAACGTTAGGAGTTATGTAAATGAAGGTAGATGGGTGGAGGGAAAGTAAAAATATTCGTGGTGTAATGTTTTTTGTAAGCAAAGGGATTTTTTTCCTTTTTAGTAATGAGAAGTGTTCTGACAGACAAAGCAGCAGCGAAAAAAAACAAAAAAAAAAAACGAACGAATCTGTGTCTGGCTGTGGAAAGTCTTGAAGTAAAGTGGCCGTCGTGAATAAGTACTTGCACCTGAGGTCGACAGTCTGGCCAGCGTTATTAATAAACCAAAACAATTTTATAACCACATTGTGTCAGCAGGAAGAAGGCAGTGAGGTTTTTCGTTTTCATTATCATCAGTTCAGAAACCTCAATTGCAGCAGGTCACAAATAAATTAACCGCAGTTTTAGGTTAGAAATAAATATATACAAATTTTTTAAGCTCCTTCTTATTTAACAGAAACGTCAATATATCCAACAAATTCATAAAAGTAAATACTCTTAGAACTACACAAAAAATGTTTTAAATAGAATAACAACTTTTAGCAGCTTTTATTCGTGAAATTTTTATGCAAGGAGGATGTCTTAGAGCAACAACAACAACAATAAAAAATTACGAAAAAAAAGAACCACTGATGTACCAATCCCTAAAAAAAGGTAAAAAAAATGGAATCAAACTGCACTTAACACGGAAAATAGACTAAAGAGACAATAAGGACCTAAAGGGAAGCTAAATCTCTTGTTATTTCCCCACTAAAAGGACTAACACCTGTTTTGGCAGAGTGTAATTCGGCATGCAGTGTTCGCAAACGTTGTCTGTCGCTCTGTCTTGCATGGGATGGGAGGGAAGCAGAGACGATGAAAGGAGGTACTGTGGTCATGGTGGTCGTCTTGGGGTTTACTTAGGAGCCTCGGGGACACACACACACACACACACACACACACACACACACACACTCTCTCTCTCTCTCTCTCTCTCTCTCTCTCTCTCTCTCTCTCTCTCTCTCTCTACCATCAAGTATCGTAATTTTCCAGTGTTTGGGTGAGCTAATGTTAGTCTAGTCTAGGTTGCCAGATATTTTCCCCAATCTGCGTTCGTGCTATACTGTATAACTACTGTATCCTAATCATAACTTTGTATTTAGTGCATTACGAAGCAGCGAGTGTGCCGCGTAGAGGCCATAATAGCAACTTACTTAAGCTTTGTACTTTATCTTAACCTCCTCAATTAATTAAAAAGGGTAAATGGAAGTCAGTTGGCTAACTAATCTCGCAGACCACCTGTGGGAGATGAGTTTATTCTTGCTGTCAACAAACATGTACTGGCAGTAATTGTTGAGGAGGCGCTTGTTACTATTAGGTCAGTATTTAAAAACGCTTGGCTCTCTTGCCACCATTACTTTCTAAGGCCACAGAGATGATTAGCCAGGTTCTCAAGACTGTTTCTCCTCTTAATATTGTAGAAATCTTGTTAATCTGTCACTAGAACTCTAAAAACACCATTGAAAATCAGCGTCACTTCAACTGTAGCCCTTTGAATGTAATGGAGATGCGGCGCAGAGGTGCTTCAGAATGTGGTTCTTATCCTCACTGAAGAGAGATAGCGCGTTGTATCCTGCGTCTGGTGGCTACCGGGACCATGGCAGCGAAGTCTGGCCTCCAAGGGCCACTCCACTCAGTCAACTTCTTGTGCGTTTTTCTGTGGATTTTTCCCGGGGGTGTCTGCGATCCCGGGGGTCGTTCCCAGCCCCGTGGAGGCAGAGGTTTGATCTCCTGTGGCCCCTCCCGGTGCCTCACGTAGGGCCGAGGCGGATAGCGGTGTTTGTGTTTGACCGGGAAGGAGTCTCTGTTCTTGTGTGGCTTGGGTTTGGTCAAAGGGATCTCGGAGTACCTGCTCACGCTGAGGATTGTCGTGGCGCGCGGTGCACCGTCAGAGGCGCCGTCGTTATAAAGCTGCAGTTGTGTCGTTGTCTGTTGTGGGTCGTGACTTGGGTGAGGTGTCGTCTCGTCTGGGAGTCTGTGGTTCTTCAGGAGGGTTTCCATCAGGGTTTCTACGGGGACGTAAATTTCAAAGTCCTCACCAGCATCCTGCGTGGTGGTATCCTTCGCTGGGAAATTGTCAGGGGAGGAGGAGGCGGGGGAATCGTTTGCATCTGTGGGTCCTGGATCTTTCTTGGTGCTCCAGTCAAACGGCCAGTTTTGATCCCACCCGTGGTCCCATTTGTTGAGCCAGTCTGGGTTTCCAAAAGATGCCCAGGGATTCTCGTGTTGGCCAGGAGCAGGTGTGAGCGAGGGGCGGAAGATGCTGGAGGCTGACGTGGAAGTCTTAGGCTGCCAGGGATCGAAGGGGGACACCCACACCTGGAAATAACAGCACACATTCAGAAAAAAAAAAAAAAAAATCTCATAAAAAACACTATATACCCATTGCCTCTTCCATATACACAGAATGAAAACCTGAAGGACGTGCTTTGTGGGTGGTGGAGGGTAAGGTGGTGGTGGTGGTGGCGGTGGTGTTGGTGACGTCGCTACGAGCCAGGATGTAAGTGGGGGCTGTGTTGACATAAGGAGGTCCCGCTACGTCATGAACACTGAGGGAGTCGGGGGTGAAGGTGCCAGGCGGGCGGGGTGTGGGTATAGGCTTGATGTCCAAGAGAGGAGGGCGTGGGCGTGGCAATGGACGTGGCAGTGGGCGTGGCGGTGGGCGTGGCGGTGGGCGTGTAGATGGGCGTAGCATTGGGCGTGCGTTGATGGGAACACGAGGGTGGGGTGGTGGGTTTGGGGTCAATGGGCGGGAGGGGAAGCGTGGGCGGGAGGCATGGGGGCGTGTGGGCGGCATGGGCGGGTATGGGTGTGGGCCCAGTGGTCGGAGAGTTTGCTGGTGTTGTACCTGATGGGAAGATAAGATTAATTAGAGACAGGTGTGTGAGGTGTGCAAGTTGGGGACAGGTGTGTAGGGTGTGGGTCTCACCTGGCGTGGCCCTGCTGTGTGTCTCGGCGGCCCACGTCCCTTGGTGCTGTGCTGGCGAGTCCCAAAGGAGGCGTGCGGTCTGTGGGTGTCAGGAGCGTGAATCTTATATTCCGCAACACACACACACACACACACACACACACACACACACACACACACACACACACACACACACACACACACACACACACACACACACACACTCACCTGCTGAAAGGATACCCAAGGAGAGTCCACGTTTCCTCCGCCGTCATAGAGTGAACGGAGCGAACAGGTGAAGGATCCAGCCCCGCCAGCCCTCGCTCCCCAGAGTCTCCTAAGTGCCTTCCATCCTCAAGGCTCCCTCTAGAGACACTTTTCACCCTCTGTATACGGTCGAGGGCGTGAGTGTAGAGTGTGTGAGGCAGCGGAGGGTCACGATAAGATACAATGACGGGGATTCTAGCTGGCTGTCTTGGTTTTGGTCCCCAGTGTTGTCCAATCAGAGCCTCTGGTTTCGGTTGTGCCTGCGTGTCATTGGTTGATTGGTGGGCGTGTTGGGCCTCGTCCGTAGCGTGGGTAGTGGAACACGCGAGGAACAAGGCCACGGCGCCCCACAGGACACCAGGCACCTGAGGACACGGTGTACCGTTAGTTTAGTGTGTGTGTGTGTGTGTGTGTGTGTGTGTGTGTGTGTGTGTGTGTGTGTGTGTGTGTGTGAGAATGAAAGTGTCGTTGATTAGAAAATAAAAGAGGTACCTTGAATAAAAAGAAATAATAATAGAAAATGAATTATAAAAGAACATATGAATGTATGTTAATTCTCAGCAGCCGTGCGTGTGTGTGTGTGTGTGTGTGTGTGTGTGTGTGTGTGTGTGTGTGTGTAAATATGTGTTGATCCTATGAAGGTATCGCTAATTAGAAAGAAAAACCCAACACCAGAGAAAAATAACTCCACTGTAATAAAAAAAAAAAAAGAAAAGACAAAATTAAATAATGAAGTCAGTGAGGCAGACGCAAGTTCCATCAGTATTTCAACAGTATTTCTTATTTACCGCAGACCCAGTAGACCAACAGACCCACGCGCACTCGTATCCACTGTTGCATGGAGGCCCCAGTGGTCACGCATCTCGGTAATGTCTGCAGCGGAACGTAAGAATAGTGTTTGTGTTTGAATCTGATCGTAACACTTGCTAGCGAGCGTGTAACGAAAGACCACAATCTGAAACCCCTCTGTCTCGCATTCAAGAGGCTCAAGTTGAAGTCACACGAGTTTTTTTAATGTGTTTTTACAGTTACAGTGGCAGATTCATAAGATTTCCACATTGCTAACAGGAAAAACACTCTTGAGAACCCGGCTGATCATCTCTGGAAAAATAGTCGTGGTGAAAGAGCAGAAGACACACAGGAGGCATTGCATAATGAACCTTCCCGTATAAGAAAAAGATGGATAAACACACCACTTCCTCCCATGCCATAACAGTACTACCGCGCTCATTACAGAGGAAACCACGGAGACCCAAAGCGGCAGTCACAAAAACGATAATGACACCAGCCTAGCCACCACCTCCACCGCACCTGCTCATCTGCTCACCCTTCTGCTTCCGCTTACTTGCGCCGCTGGGAGGGAGTTAAGAAGGCATGAGGAGAGAGAGAGAGAGAGAGAGAGAGAGAGAGAGAGAGAGAGAGAGAGAGAGAGAGAGAGAGAGAGAGAGAGAGAGAGAGAGGTTATGGAAAATGAAAAATTAGTGAAAAATAAGGCATAAAAGAGAGGGAAAGAAGAGTTTGAGAAAGCCAGGACAAATGGATAGGAGAGAAATATGAAAAAAGGTGTAGGAGATAATAAGAGAAAGATAAAGTAAAAAAAAAAATAGAGGAAGAGATGGAAATAATATAAGAATCATAAAAGAAGTAGAAAAAAAAAATGTAGAAAGCCTGGACAAAGGGATAGGGGAAAGAGATAATGGAGGAGGAACATAAATGATAATAGGAGAAAGACGCAGTAAAAACAGGAAAGAAACAGAAATGTAAGAATCATAAAAAGGAAAGAGAAAATGACGTAGAGAAAGCAAGGATGCATGAATAAAGAAATGAGGGAGAAATGCAAGAAGTAAAGAAATACACAAGGGATGTAGGGAAGGAAGGGGAGGGAGGAAGGGAGGGAGGGAGGAAGGGAGGGAGGGAGGGAGGGGAGGGGGATGCAGGGTGATATAGGGGTGGAGGAGAAGAGAGCCCTATCCGTTAAGTGCTGCGGTCTCTTGAGCAGCGGAACAGCTCTTCAGTGGAGGCAGGGAGTGGGAGAGAGGGGAGGAAGGGGGGTTGAGGGGAGGTAGGGAGGGGAGGGGAGGGATGAGGAGAGGGGAGAAATGGGAGGAGTGGAAAGACGCCAACCACCTGCTATGAGTTTGTATGCGTGCACGTTGTTGTTGTTGTTGTTGTTGTTGTTGTTGTTGATAATACACGGAAGCTTGAAAATTTACCTTATGATTTTAGTGTCAAGAAGGAAGAATTAAAACACACACACACACACAGCACAGCACAACACAGCACAGCACAGTACATACCTTAATTTCCTCAGGTGAGCGACGGCACAGGTAACACACGTGACCTGACCTCCCTTCCTCTGTGCAAAACACCCCAGGCGTCCACTTTTCTATAGCTTTGCCCTTACCGCCTCCTTACGTTTCATGGTCTAGATTACATTACGTGGTCAAAATTATGTGGTCTCTCCTTACGTTTTTCGTGGTCCACCCTTCTTTGTGATACTTTTACACATCCAAAACTTGCAGGAAATGAAGCCTCGTTACATTTGCCACTCCACAGACCTATATGTACCCAGGCTCTTCGATAATTGGTTGTTCATTAGGCTTACGTACACTTAGGATTCATCTCTCAGTACGATTTTTAGGCATTAAGTCCAAGCTGTCACCGTGAGCCTCAAGACACCACTGGCAGACTAAGTGGTGGTGTAGTGCCAACATTTCAATGCCTGTAGGTCTTGTTTTCCCATCCAGTTAATGAGTAATGTGATGGCGCTGACTTCCAGTAATGTCACTAAAGGAACGGGTAGAAAATTAAATATCTTTAATCACCTACGGTTACTCTAAGGTAGTTATCAGTAAACATGCAATTAATGATGATAAGGTAAGAATTAAGCCTGGCAGCATCTTACAGCCTACTTAAACCTACCAACATCCTGGGTCTGGTACATCAACACTTCATAGGGCGTCAGACATCCTGGGCTTGGGTGTCACCGCCACAGAAAAGGTAAGGAGTGGATCTTGTCGGTACGGGTGGAGGAGGAAGACTGCCAGGTGTTGTACTCCCTCACTTAACATCGCTCATCCCACAGCCCCCCACACTACCTTTCCACACCCCCTACCCCTCCATCTGTCCAGCCTGGGGTGTAGCATCTCTCGTCCCCCAACCCCCAACACTACCTTTCCGCATCCCCTACCCCCTCCATCTGTCCATCTTAGGGTGCAGCATCACTCATCCCCGAACCAACCATGGCCGGGTGGAGTGAGCACCAGTATCCAGTACGCGTATGTTGTTGGATGGGTGAGTGGAGGGTGCATTATTGTTAAGGTGTGGATGGGTGGATGGATGGGGAAGTGGTTGAGTGGATGGGTGTGAATGAGTATGATGGGTCAGTGGATAGATGGGTGAATGGATTGGTGGGTGGTTGTGGCTGTGGATAGGAAGGTCAGTGTGTAGTGGATGATAGAGTGGATGGCTTGGTAGTGGATGGGCTGGTGTGTGTGTGTGTGTGGGATGATGGATGGGTGTGGGTGGGTGGGTTAGTGAGTAAATGGGTGGAAGGATAGGCGGGTGGGCCTGTAGGGAGTGTGAGGTGGATGGATGGGTGGATGTGGTTGAGTGGGTGGGTGGATGGGTGGGCTGGTGAAGGTGAGTGGGTGGGTGAGTGTGAGTTGGTGGATAATTGGATGGAAATAAAATAATTATAGTTTGTTTCATTTTACTTTGTGATAAGAAATTAAATACATGATAAATAAATAAACATAATTGAATAGCTGCTTTTAATTCAGTTACAGAAATAATAACTACTACTACTACTACTACTACTACTACTACTACTACTACTAATACTACTACTAATACTAAAGATTTATAGTAACAGCAACACAACAACAACAACAACAATAGCAATTCTAAATAACTATAAAATATTTATGTAAAATCTAAACATTCTCTCTCTCTCTCTCTCTCTCTCTCTCTCTCTCTCTCTCTCTCTCTCTCTCTCTCTCTCTCTTGCAAACTTAACTAGAATACGAGCGCTCCCCATCAAACAGAAAACGGAGGCGGCAGGAGCTGATTTCGATCATGAAGTCCGTTTTCTATGGCTTGGAGAAGTTGGGGGACCTCTTCTATATCAAACAGTTCCACCTTCACCTCGCCTTTGGAGGAGGAGGAGAAGAAGGAGTAGGAGGAAGAGGAGGAGGTATGATCTTGTGGTTTTTGTAAGTAAAGACATATTGGTCTAATTTCTTCCTCCTTCCTTCCTCCTCCTCCTCCTTTCATTCTTCTTCTCATCTCCTCCTCCTCTTCTTACTTGAGTTCTGCAGAAGAAGTTAGAGATGAGATGTGAAGTTTGCAGTCTGGATGACGACCATAGGGAAAACAGGGATGTTCAGTGTGGAAGAGGGGTTAGTCGAGTGTCAGTGAAGGAGAGGGGATGGTTGTCTGGAAGGTCGTGTCCAGCTGACAGATGAAGGAATT
This sequence comes from Scylla paramamosain, assembly GCF_035594125.1. Taxonomy (NCBI): domain Eukaryota; kingdom Metazoa; phylum Arthropoda; class Malacostraca; order Decapoda; family Portunidae; genus Scylla; species Scylla paramamosain. Next base: position 17,760,330 of record NC_087169.1, read on the forward strand.
GAGTTTTTGAGGCAGTAAAAAATACTAATCTGGCTCACAAGGGTTAGGGAGATCATAAGTTAAATAGTAATAAGAACATATGAATTTTAGGGAGATCAGAAGTCAAACAGGGAGATCAGAAGTCAAATAGAAGTGAGAACATGTGAAGGGGTTAACAAGGCAGCAAACTGTTTACCTTGAGTCCTTGCCTGGCTCACCACGGCCCTGTAGGCATCAAGGGGCGTCAGCTGGCCTGTAAGAGGCAGTTCCAGGGAAACGGCGCTCCTCCTACCTGACAGGGAGGCGGAGGAGGCGGTGGGGGGGGAGGAGAGGTGAGAGGTGAACTAATAAGGTAGACAGGAAAACATTACTCATATACGGATGATTGTCTGTTTACACGTTACGTAGGTCAATAATTCAAGCAAACAACACATCTAAACAATGCAAGCACACACACACACACACACACACACACACACACACACACACACACACACACACAGATAATAAGTAAATAACTCAATAAAGAAATAAAGAAAGGAAAGAAGCCAGAAAGAAAGAAGAAAAAAGGAAGAAAAATAATCAAATTAATATAGTTTATTCATAGAAATAGATAGAAACAACAACAACAACAACAACAACAACAACAACAACAACAACAACAACAACAACAATAACATACACACTACATCACCATATGTGCAATGAAAGACAAAACAAAACACACACACACACACACACACACACACACACACACACACACACATTGCATAACCACCTGATGCAATGCAAGCTAAAATTAATCGAGAAATAGATACATAACCTCCAAAATAACCCCAAATATTAAGTAAGATGGAGTATCGGGAATCTTTGTTTTCAGCTGAGGCACACCCGCCGCCTTGATGGTTTGCCAGAGTCTGGCCTGATTCCAATATTATTTTTATTTCCTTATCTTTTTTATTTTGGCTTTTAAGTTGGTTTTTATGGTTTCTAAAAATATTTATTGATGTTTTTAGTGTTTTCCACATGTGTGTTAAGGGAAACATGTTGATTATGAGGTTGTTTAAGCGTAAATAAGTGTTCTTTTTTTCGTTTATTTTTTTCAATATCGCCCTATAAAAATTTTTATTTCAGCCGCTTTGGAAGATTTTATTGGTTCAAAAAATCGTTTAAGATTTTTAATGTGTGTCTCGATTCTGTTAAGATAAATATGTGGAGTTTTAGAAAGATTTTTAGACCTGTTAAAAACTCGAAAAGTTGATATTTTGGTATTTTTTTATTTCTTTATTTCAGCTGCTAGCTAACTTCTGATTGTTTGTAAAAATAGTTTTGATTTTCTTAAAGTGTTTTACATTTCTGAAAAATGAGATTTTTGGGCTTTAGAATGTTTTTTTGTCGTATTTATGTTCCAACAATTTTTCAGTGACTTCTTTTAAAATATTTTTATTATTACTGAGGCTTAAAATATTTTTATATGCCTGGTATTAATTAAAGTTTATGGTGTTTCATAATATATAAGGCATTCCAGCCTAGCTCCATTTTTGCAAAGGGTCAATTTCAAAATGAATCGAGTAACGTAAATATGGTGACGTCATCAACTAGTGACGTCATCATTGGACCGAGACCCGAGACCCCTGACCCCCCCTTGCCTTCCAGTCTCCCTCCTTCTGGGTTTAGTGTGTGTGTGTGTGTGTGTGTGTGTGTGTTAAAGTGAGGGTATATACATATGTTCTTGATCATAAATCTTGCTACAAAATACAAAAAATAATAATAACACAAGGTTTATTATTGTATTCATATTACCTTTACTACTACTACTACTACTACTACTACTACTACAAGAATTATTAACCTCACCACGTACCATTATACAGTCGCCTTTTCACCGTAGCATACAGGTTCATTCACTGGTTCACTCACTGAGTTCCGGAGCGTCGTTGAAACAGGTCGCCTTGTGAAAGCAGAGCATCAGTTTCTACTTCTGCATCCTATCCCTCGTTATTTTGTTTTCTCTATCTCTTTCTAATATTTTTTTTGTGCGTGTGTGTCATCTGTGAGGAGAAAATCATTATTACTTCTCTCATCCTTACAGCTCGACACCACCACCGCCACCGCCACCATCACTCAGGCTTTCACCTCACCATGTTAAGCCAGTTGGATGATATTCTTAGTCATCTAGGCTCAGGCAGATGGACAGTACTGCACATCCTTACCATGGCGTACAGTAAGTGAAAGGAAGTGACTGATTCTCTATAGTACCTCTCTCTTTGTCTGTCTATCTATCACAGCAAGACGATTAAGAAGTGTATGTTGTCAGTAGGTTGTTAGTGTTGCTATGTAGGTTCAGAAGAGTGGAGGAGGTGGAGGAGGCAGGTGGGGGGAGATGTAATGAGAGGGAGATGAAGGGTTACGGAGAGAGAGAGAGAGAGAGAGAGAGAGAGAGAGAGAGAGAGAGAGAGAGAGAGAGAGAGAGAGAGAGAGAGAGAGAGACGATGTGTAAAATAGTTAAGCAATCACTCACACGTGCTCACACACACATACACAGTCCTACTACAACCCTGGTTGAGTGCGGACGCTCCTATCCTCCCTCTGCCTGGTGTTCGTTCTTGACTCGCCTGTCTCGGGGCTGTCTCGAGCACTTTGCTGGCTGTTGTTGCTGGTTGTTGCGGGTGGGCGTTGGTGGGTTGGCTGGCTTTCCTGTCGAGGCCCCCTTTTACTCGATGGAATACTGTGGGTCGGAAGCGGGATCCTGCTTGGAGGATGGTGACACTCCTGTGATGAACCACTGGCCCGAACTGCCCGCGCCTAGCACCCTGTTGCCTCCGTGTGCACCGCAGTGTGGGAAACAGCCGTCAGTCTCATCTTCCAAGCGCCCGGTGGAGGACTCTTCTGATTCATCTGCCGAGAACTGCCTGGTAGTCCTTACAGCTGAATCCCGCCCCGGGAGTGCGTAGCACTGCGTAGCACTCCCGGGGCGTTACTCCGGACCACGTTCTCACCTCTGGCTTGGTTGCGGCCCGAGTCCAGTGCTCCTCCGTGCCGGCTTTGTTAACTGATCATGTCCCCCTTCGATTTCGCTATTCTCTTACTGCTGTGCCTGGCCCTTCTGCTTCACGTCTGCGCATTACTGTGCCCCCTAAGTTAGTTGCTGTTAGCCTCATGTGTCGGTTGTTATTTGTGACTCAAAACCGGCCCTTCAGTCCTTTTCTGATCGTGTAGTCCGTTTTCTATGGCTTGTAGGAGTAGGGGAGATCTATATCAAACAGCTCCACCTCCACCTTGTATTTGAAGCATCTCTCATTTGAAGCATCACTCATTTGAAGCATCACTCATCCCCCAGCACCCCAAACTATCTTCCCGCATCCCCTGTATCCCTTCATCTGTCCAGCCTGGGGTGCAGCATCACTCATTCCCGAACCCCCCATACTTCCTTCCCGTAGGACTTTATTATTATTATTATTATTATTATTATTATTATTTTATTATTATTATTATTTTAGTAGCAGTAGTGTTAGTAATAGTAATAGCGATAGTAGTTGTGGTAGTAGTAGTGGTAGTAGTAAGCCATAGATATCACTGTTCCGACTGATATTCTTGTTCCTCCTCTTCCTCCTCCATCACCACCATCCTATCAGCTGATCTTCCGCTACACCGTGGTGGCGGCGATAATGTAGGTCACTACGGTGCTGATTACCTGTAGGAAGTTATTCAGGTGAGGGGAGGGAATCAGGGAGCGAGCGTCAGGTGAGAGTGTCAGGTGAGAGTGGAGGGAGGTAGGCGTTAGGCTGGGAGGCAGTGATTTAAGGAGAAAGTGAGCATAAGTGAGTGAGTGAGGGAGGGAGGACATGAAAGGAAGGAGGCAAGGTGAAGGCAAGATGATATGAATTCAAACTATAAATTAACAAATACAGAAGAGGAAAGAAACTAATGATGAGTAAGAGATGATAAAAAAAAAGTTACAAACATAATCTTTAATAAACAACACAGTAATGAGAGGCAGAAGTGAACGGCGAAAGTAGAAAGAAAATTGAGCGAAGACAAAAAAAAATGACAGGAATCTGAACTATAAATTAATAAACTTAAAACGGGAAAGAAAGTAATGATGAGAAAGAAGTAAAAAAAGTACAAATTTAATCTTAATAAGCAACACAGAAATGAAACAGAAGTGGACGCGAAAAGTAGAAAGAAACGAAACGAAGAGATTGATATGAATTCAAACTATAGATTAACAAACATAGAATGAAAAAGAACACAAAAAAACAACAACAACTATATATTAACATGATCTTTATTAAGCAACACAAGAACGTGAGACACAGAACAGACCCCCATGAATAAAAAAAAAAAAAAAAAGACGACGGCAAAATGACATGAACTGAAACACAAACTCTCATAAAAAAAAAAAAAAAAAAACATGAATAGATACTCACAGATAAAATACAGTGTCTTCCCAAGGTAAACATACCACATACGGAGAACTGAAGCTCCCGACCCAGCGCAGCGACCGCCCGAGCTGCCTACGTAGGGAACAGGGGTACAGGAGGATAAGACGTGTAATACCAGTGAGGAACGGAGTGATCGATGGTAGCATTTAGCCGTAGGTGTGGCAGCGAAAGTTGTTGGGTTGGTTCAATACATATATAATTGGCAGATTACCAAATGCAAACAGTTTAATGAAATTAAACACACACACACACACACACACACACACACACACACACAGAGAGAGAGAGAGAGAGAGAGAGAGAGAGAGAGAGAGAGAGAGAGAGAGAGAGAGAGAGAGAGAGAGAGAGAGACTCACCTGTTGTGCTTCATCTTTTCCCTTGACTCTCTGACTCAGTTTTTGGGCCTGGCGGAGGTACCGACGGCGCTGCGAAAATCAGTTACTAGTAGTAGTGGCAGTAATAGTAGTAGCATCATCATCATCAGCAGCAGAAGCAGTACCAGGAATAGTAGTAGTAGTAGTAGTAGCAGCAACAGTAGTAGTAGTAGTCGTAGTAGTAGTAGTAATAGTAGTAGTAGTAGGAGCAGTAGAGGAGGAAGAGAAAAGGAGGAAGAGGAGGAGGAAGAGAAGGAGGAGGAGGAAGGGGGAAGAGGAGGAGGAGGAGGAGGAGGAGGAGGAGGAGTAAGAGGAAGAAGAAAACGATGATGTATGCTACATGATGTATAACCACACACACACACACACACACACACACACACACACACACACACACACACTCAAAATACTACCACCATCAGCACCACCACCACCACCATCATCAACACTACTGCCACACACCTGGTCCATCAATACATCGGGGCTGCACAGAATACTGAGGAGCTTCACTGCCAGGTTCGCACACTGCACCATTGAAAAGGCTGTCCACCAAGTCAGCGAGAAGTAAAGCAACAGCGTGATAGCTAACAGCAACTGCAGCGCCATCAGAGCCACCACGGGCCCCTGGTACTCCATCAGCTCCTCCACCACCTGGTCGGATTCCTCAATAACGTGAGTGAGGTTCCTCCACTTGGCTGAGGTGAGGGAATCCTGGGTGAAGTGCCTTGAGGTGTCTCGCGATGAGTGGCTGTTGACTAGGCCATTGTGGAGGCGCCTGGGGAATCGTAGGGCATCAGTGTGATGTATCTCGTCCACTATACAGATGCGGGGATGGTTCGGTGTGGAAGGACAGCGAGGGGATGTCAACGTGGTGTTCCAGCACCCCCGTGGCTTTACTCTCAGAGGATCGTCAGGAAAGACAACCCTTGACTTTGAGGACTCTGCAAGCCTTCCCTCGTTTTCCAGGTGATCCTTGGCGTAGATTTCCACTACTGGTTGAAACTGCTCCTTGATGTGCAGTGCGAGTGTTTTACAGACGACGTGCGTGACGGTGAAGGTAAACGCAATGCTGATAAAGGAGAAATAGATACTGATGATAATTGTATTCACGGAAGAAAAGGAATATGGCAGCAGAAGTGATATTTTAATGAAGTCAACCGTCGAGTACACCGTCATGGCGAGATCAAGCCCAAGCACGAGACACAATGGCAAGAAATGCAGCCACACAGAGCGGTTTCCTGTGTTTGGTGCTCTACGTCTCAACAGTTCCTCATGGACGATCCTCTGTATGCTTCCTCCTTGTCCAACGCGATGAGAGTTTGGGAAAGCCCTCATGTCAAGCATTCTTCTGACCACACCACGCAGCGCTCGGTGTCTGAGGGCCACGTAGAGCTGCGTCATGGCTACTAAGAAGTACAAGGAGACTGTCACGATGGTATTAATAGCATGATATGCATTTTTAGTGTCGATATCAGCCTCCAGCAGGGAGTAGAAGCACATCCCAGGCACCGTGATCGCCAGGATGACAGTCCACACCATGGCTCCCCTGCTCTTCCTCAGGTGAACTCCGTCGATTTCATCGCTTCCCGCAGTGTCAGAGTCAGAGTCAGAGTCTTTCCAGTTTTTCTCTCCTGCATCCTGGAGGGTTCCATTTGCCACAAGTGAGTAGGGGAAGCCTCCGAGATACTTGTAGATTGAGAGGAAGAACGTCAAGGGATGCATCCTTCATTGACGCTATTTGGTTTTGTCGACACGAAGAATTAGATGAGAGAGAGAGAGAGAGAGAGAGAGAGAGAGAGAGAGAGAGAGAGAGAGAGAGAGAGAGAGAGAGAGAGAGAGAGAGAGAGAGAGAGTGCCTTCAGATTTCTTCAGTACGGAATATAAATTTCTTGGCGTCTCTTGAAATAATGAGACAAAGAATCAATACCCTACGACCTTCCAGTGATTGGGTGATGCAGTCCTTTCCCTCGCAGAGCCAAGGATGAATGGAAGCCTCCTGCACTCGGCAAGGAGATAAAGAACTCCTGAATACTCCTGACCAACTAGATAACGAAGAAGCCGTCCTTGCGCGACTTAAAGGATATTTCTGTCCTTCTATAGGAGTCTGCCAGCTGATCCTTCAGGGAGGACGAAGGATAGGGCGGGGCGGCTCGTCACCCAGAGGCCATCAGACTACTAAGGGACTCGTGGAATTACTGTCAGGGGCTCAAGAGGGTGGAGAAGCGGACGGCGGTGTTGACCCTTAGCAAACAGCAGTGGGCGGCATCCAGGAGGCAATGCAAGGGATCGATGGGGCGGTAATCAGGCGAGTATCCCAAGTGGTGGTGATGGTGGTGGTGATGGTGGTGGTGATGGTGGTGGTGGGCAGCGTAAAAAATAATTGGAATGCAGTAGAATGTTCAGGCGATTTGCTAACCAGTTATTACTCTAATGGTACTCCTCCTCCTCCTCCTCCTCCTCCTCCTCCTTCTTCTCATCATCATATTACCACTACTACTACTACTACTACTACTACTACTACTACTACTACTACTACTACTACTACTACTACTACTACTACTACTACTACTACTACTATCATTGTGAATTTTGCATGGTAAAATATATCTTTCGAGAGAGAGAGAGAGAGAGAGAGAGAGAGAGAGAGAGAGAGAGAGAGAGAGAGAGAGAGAGAGAGAGAGGTCATCGAGATTAAGACCACAAAGCACCACAAAGCAAAACAACACTAAAAAGATAAAAAAAAAAAAACATTAATGGAGACACAAATAACCATTAAAAAACAAATAAAATAAACAAGAATCATTTATTTCACAGTGATGTCTCCTTCCAGCCCCACCATTTCTCCTCCTCCTCCTCCTCCTCCTTTTCTCTTCCCCTCTACGTTTTTTTTTTTTCATCTTCATTCTTCTCCTTCCTTCTTCCACCTCCCTCATTACCTTCGTTCCGCGCTTCCCTCTCCGTCGTCTTCCTTCGTGTAATTATCGTACATTCACTGCATTATTAGACAGATTCTCGAAGGCTTGCAGTAAATGATAGTAAATGCAATACGATCAATCTTTCCTCCCATTTTCTTTTCTCCCTTTACATCCATTTCTCAATCTCTTTTTTGCTTGGTCTTCGTTAATTTTCTTTTCTCCTATCCATTCTTTACACTTCCTCGTCTAACGCTCTAATTTCCTCTATCTTTCTTTCTCTCTCTCCTCAGTTCGTTTTCTTTGTCTCTTTCTGTTTTTCATTTGCTGTCCTGTTCCTGTGAAAAAATGAAAAAAAAAAGAATATGTAAAAAAAAGAAGAGAAAAGAGGCTAATTTTATTTTGTTCTCTTCCTTTTTCCCATTCTTCCCACTTTTGAAAGTGGAAAGAAACAAGGAAAATAGGAAAGGCTTATAGGTTACAAGTCTTCCTTTTCTCTTCTCTCCTCTTCTTTCTTTCCTCCTATCTTTCCCTGTCTTTTCCTTTCCTTCCTCTCCCCCTCTCTTTTCTCGTTTATTTCTTCGTCTCCTGACCATGTAGTTGCTTATTCTCTCCCTTCTCATCTTCTTTCCCCTTCTCCTCCTCCTGCTCCCTTTATAGCTCCCTCTTAGCTTCCTGCTCACCCTTCCCTTTCTCGTGGAAGCAAAAATGAGCAATCAAACAGAGATAAACTAAAAACAATCGATACCTTTAATGAATAGTAATGTGATATTTACTGCGGATAATCAAGGTGTTGGTAGTCCTAAATTATAAAGCACACTCAGAACACACATACACACACACACACACACACCTGTTTGTCTCGTCCGCCTTACAAATTTATAATATACATCGATTTCTGACATAGTGTGATGATAAAACGAGTCAGGTGTTTTGTCTTCTGCCTCGTCTCGCCTCACTCACTCACTCACGCGTCACCACCAGAGGGACAGCACAAGTGAATAGTAGTGTTGTTAGGTTACGTCATACAAATAATGTGTCTTTATCTTCACCCACATAAAAAATATCTACTGAAACACACACACACACACACACACACACACACACACACACACACACACACACACACACACACGAACATGCTCACGTACATAAAAATGAATCATCACTTGAACTCTACACATAATTTTCTTGTTCTAAAGTTACATACATCAAATGCTTTACACTTGATTATAATTATTAAACTCTGAGTGGCTGGAGCTGGCATCCGTACACGAGGTTAGGTTAGGTTTAGCAGCAGCGTTTGTGTTGTTCTTCCTCTTCCACTTAACCAGTGGATTGCCGCCCCCACACCGTCCCCGATTCTCCACCGCCTCAGTGCCTCTTTATTCCTTACGGTGGAGGCATTGTTTCAGTTCGTTGTTGAGAGGCGAGAGGAGGCGGGAAGCGTGCACTAACTTAACCTTATACAATGTGTGACCGTGCCGTCTTTCATTGTTCCGTCCAGCCACTTTCAGTTTTGGTTCTTGTGGTTGTATTTTGACTCATATCTTAGTCAAAGAGACTTTTGTTTTCATGGATTTAAGTTTAAGATTTACCTGGTTATTTTTTTCTTTCACATACAAAAAACACATATATTAGTTTCATATGGACTCACTGACGCACCAAGACATAGTTTCCCTTCCTGAACTCGCAGGAAAGTAAAGAACACGTCAATCTTTCCCCATGAACACGCTTGTGGGAATTGAAGTTATAGAGACGAGTAACCGCTGTTCAGCAGAGACGAGACGCGCCTTGCAGACACTTGTACTGATGAACGTTGACGTGTGGCGGCGCAGCGGACTGGGTTTTGTTCCACTACAGCTCTGACACCCTTCGTGGAGCGGCCTGGGTGTGGATGTGTGTGGAGACGGGGGGTACTTACTCAGTTCACTCTCAGTCTAGTCCAAGAAACTTCAGACGCAGCGCTTGGAGGCATAAAACTCCGAACTATGAACCGTCCTGCAGCGTGTGTACCCATTTCTGCATCTTCCACGCCGGTCCACTCCAGGGCATCTCCACTTTGGTCATCCCTGCAGCTACTCCTTCACTCCACGCCACCCGAACATCTCTTAAAACCATGGATGGCTTTCGGGAGGAGATTCCATGCTTCCCCTAGGCTTCCTGCGGCTCGGTACTGTCGCGGTGTGGCTCATCATCTCACTCGTGCCGCCGCCAGGATCTGCAGCGCCCCCAGCAGGAGAGGCGCGCTGAGAGCTGCGAGGGGCCTGTGAGCTACTCCTGTCTGCACAGCCGCCGGTTGCTCCCCTGCGTTGTAGAAAAGAGAGGAAAAATATTTATGATGCTTATTTCAGAAACGAGTTTGATCATATCGCTGTGGACGTGGATAATGTGTGTGTGTGTGTGTGTGTGTGTGTGTTTTGGTGGGTGGGTGTGCGTGATTGTGTGCGCGCGCATTTTTCATCGCATATGCCTTGCTATTATATGTCGCGTTCACGGTGTCAGGTGTTGATTGGCGCCGCCCTAATTGTGTCGTATGTCGTTCAGTTGTTTTCCCCGCAAATTGGCACGTCTGTGTAACACTACCTAGCCGCATGCAGCGAGAGAGAGAGAGAGAGAGAGAGAGAGAGAGAGAGAGAGAGAGAGAGAGAGAGAGAGAGAGAGAGAGAGAGAGAGAGAGATCGACGGAGACAAAGAAAAAACAAAACACACACACACACACACACACACACACACACACACACACACACACACACACACACACACATACAAAAAACAAGACAAGGACACAAAGAACACCAACACTGTAACGCACAACCCACCCTGCACCAGAGTAACATAGAGGGAGGCGGGCTGTGCCGAGGTGGGTCAGCAGGTGTAGTTGCCTGCGTGTCGCGGCTCTGCGTGGGGCACCGAGAGGCTGGAGGTGACACCCGACTCGTCCCCTCGAGTAGTGATGCTCGCTGTTCCATCGTACTGCAGCATTTCGTGTTCGTGGTACCAGTAAACCAGTCCTGCAACGTGTGTAGAGGGATAAGAAAGAGAGATAGACACCTAGACACGTAAATATCAGACCTGGAAGTTGTATAGGGAGGATGTTTAGGGGGATAGGACAGCGAGATGTACAGTCTTGGAAATTATATAAAGGGATAGAAAAGTAAATAAACATTCCTGCAAGCTGTATGCAAAGTTAGGACAGCGAGATAGACAGTTAGCCAGATAGATAACAGTATTACTAATTGTAAGGAGGGTAAGAACAAAGAGATTAACTGCTAGACAATTTGATATGTCTTCTAAATTGTGTGGAGAGACAGGACAGGGGTATAGATGACTAGACACGTAGGTAATAGTCCTGTAAGTTGTACCGAGGGATGGTACAAGGAAATCAACAACCAAACAGGTATAGAATATCCCCTGCACACTGTGAGGAGAGACAGGATACGGAGAAGAATAGATAAAACAATAGATAAGTCCCGCAGATTGGAAGGAGAGAGAGAGGAGAGTGATATTGAAAGCTAATCCGGTATGCAGAAGATAGATACATACTTGTAGATTAAATAAATGTGTTATTGTCCATTCGGTGATTTATTTCATCGAATTCTCACGTAACATTTTTTTTCATTACCATACTGCAGTGACTGTAAATGAAATGCATTGAAACAACTGCATGAAAGAGAACATTACATTTTTAAAGCACGTTCATTATATGCTTTCCCATTTTGCACACATGATATTCTAAATTCAACTGCATACATACATATAATTACCCCTCCCCTCCACATCCCCCCAAAAAAGATATCCTATTGTAAAGGTAGACCAGTGGAATGTTTACTATATACATAAATGGAAGAGAAGATAAAAATAGGAGCGTTAGTAAATAGTGTGGCATAAAGCAACCTTGAAAATCGTGACCAAACAGCTGCTCACAGTCTCGATACCAATTAGTAAGGGGTAGTTTCTATTGCCCTTAATAAATTAATTGTGTAATCACCTCTTAGATTGTTAGACCATCAGATCATTTTTTTTTTTTTAAGATTATGAATATTTGTTGTGTAATGTAGGGTGAGTGAAATGACTGTTTTTTTTTTGAGTTATGGATTATGAGTGACTTAGTACGTGAGTCAGTGAATGAGTCAGCACGTGGGCTAGTGAATGAGTGAGGCAATACGTGGGTCAGTGAATGAGTGAGGCAATACGTGAGTCAGTGAATGAGTGAGTCGGTAAATAAGTGAGTCAGCAGATGAATCAGTGAATGAATGAATCAGTAGATAAATCAGTAAGTGAATGAGTGCGTAGGTGAGTCCCGTGCTCGGCTTTATGTACTCAGGTGGTAATTGCAGGTAAGCAAGTTGGCGCACCTTTTGCTCGCTCACCTTTACCGGCGCAGAGGAGCTTACAGTCCCCTTCGTGTCTTGCTCTGTCCCGCACCGAGCCCCGCGCTGCCTGCCTTACTTGTCAAGGAGAGAGTGACACGGCGCGGGGAACAGGTACAGGTACACAGACAGCACACACTCACAACCCAGACACAACACAATCGCGACCCACAATACAGCCACAGCACACACTCACCCACAATCCAGCAATGGTCAGAAATTTTACCTCCTGCCCTCACTTCCACTTTGCGGTTTTCCTCAATCATAAGTCTTCTGGTCTCATAATCTTACAAAACCTTGGATTCTCTAATAAAGGGATATAAAGCAAGGGGAAAAGCTAAACACAGTGGAATGTGGTTGTGTTACTGTACTTCTGACTTCTACTGTTCTTTGTTGCCTAAAATATTTGCTTCAGAATGGCAAATTCGTATGTATCTTGAAAACCCTGCATTTTATCATTCATGTACTGATATTAGTGATGAATGTTCCAGATGTTTCAAATGTTTCAAATGTTTCAAACTGTTACGCTGAAGAGGGAAGTCACGGTAATAGATGTTTAAGTTTCTGATTCAAAGTAGGAGCCAATGCATGATAAGATAAGTAAGTTTCTCTTCTGTAATTTGTACCATACTTTGTTCAGTCGTGTCTTTACGGAGGAGAAGGAAAATGACAGTAACATAAGAAGTTTCTGATTCAGTACAAACAAATGCATATGTAGGCTTCCGTTCTGTAATCTGCACAGTACCTCGTTATTTCACATCGTTGTACTGAGAAGACAAAATCACAGAAACAGAAGTAGGAGTTTCTGATTCAAAGTAAACACAAATGCAGAGTAAAATAAATAGTTCTCATTCCAATAAAACTTTCGGAGTAAATGTTTATGGTTGTCAGTCGTGATCACCCCCCACCCGTCTACCTCACCTTAATTATTACATCCAGGTGGCCCATAACTAATGTAACTGCCTGCTGCTTATTAATTAATCTGCAGGTATAATTAGTCATACATAACCTTGTCTTTTATATAAATGTTTCCATAGACCCTTTGTCCCTCTAGGCATGCCATTAATTGTGTATTTGGGGGAGGAGTTAGATAGATGGATGGGTGTCAGTGTGTGTGTGTGTGTACGTATATGTGTGCGGGTGGGAGCGGGTGGGAAGGTGAATGTTATTGTGTGTATGTGTGTGTGTGTGTGTGTGTGTGTCTGTGTGTGTAGGGAGAGTAATCGATAGGTTTTTATTTTCGGTTTCCAAATGACGTATGCAAAGGATAATAATTTTGTTTTTCCCTCGATAAATCCCCGCCACGCTGAGATGAATAGTGTATCAGCCCCACGCCCTGAATTTATGATGCTTTTTCTGTCAGCAATTTAAATATTTGCTGATAGTTAGGGATGTAAAAACACAGAGAGAGAGAGAGAGAGAAGAGAGAGAGAGAGAGAGAGAGAGAGAGAGAGAGAGAGAGAGAGAGAGAGAGAGATTTATACCACTAAACCTATTGTGTTTCCATTTTTCATTTTCCTCCATAAGCATCTTTTTGTGGCAGTCATATTTTCCGAAACTCCGCCGCGATTTACAATGTGGAGCCTGAGGAAACGACCAAGAGAGAGAGAGAGAGAGAGAGAGAGAGAGAGAGAGAGAGAGAGAGAGAGAGAGAGAGAGAGAGAGAGAGAGAGAGAGATGAATAATTAACGTCTTCCTAAGCAAAGTAAAGAACTGCAGAAGAAAACTACAAAAACTAATCAGCTATTTTGTGGCGGCTAACAAGAACAAGAAGAGAGGAATTAGTAAGGAATAATCGCTGATAAAAGGAAGTACTGCGAGAGACGAAGGAGGGAAAGGAAAGGACAGGTCGTGCGAAAGAAAACAAAAATAAATCAACCTTTTTTTCTAGTGGCTAATAAGAACAAGAAATAAGGAATAAGTAAAGAATAAACACTGATAAAAAGGAAGTACTGCGAGGGATGAAGAAGGAGGGGAGGGAGAGGACAGGTAGCGCAAAAGAAGGCAAAAAATAAATCACCTTTTTTTCTGGAAGCTAACAAGAATAAAAATAAGGAATAAACACATAAAAAGGAACCAACTGCACAGGACGAGAGGAAGGGGGAGGGAAGGGACAAGTCACGCAGTTTTAAATACCTTGCAGGTGAGGTTGGTTGATATAGCACGTCAGGTTAATGGAACTTCCTGCCTTGACGTACTCGGGCCCCTCCAGCACCGCCCTGGCCTCTGCAAGAAAGGAAACCCTGTGAGTTAATCCGATAGTAAAGTAACTACAATCTTTCCTTTTACCTGGCCTTGGAATTTTTAGTTTTCATTAGCCTGCCTTCACCTCTGACTATAGCTTGTGTTCTTAAACGTTTAATTGTCTCATCAGGGGTATTTTCAGAGGCCGCAGAAATGATTAATCGGGTTTTCATAATGTTTCTCTCCATTTTAACCCAAAATGTTTGTTAATCTCTCTCTAGAATCATGAAAACATCCTTGGAAACCCCTCAACTTTCACTGGAGGCTAAAATAAATAGTAGAAACGAAAGATCGAAACGTTTAAGGGTACGAGCCGAAAAATACTGAAGTTGTAGTATAGTCCCCCCCTTAGAAACACTACATTTTCTGTGATGTGCAACCTGCAGAGAATGTTTCCTAGGATGAAATAACGCTTTAATCACGGCATTCGCATGATATTAAGAGAAAAAAAAAATACATTCTCACTAGTATTATCACTGTTCATATTATTCTTATACTTTTCCTCTTTTTTTCTTTCTTTCTTTCTTTCATTCTTTCCTGGTGGGGTGTTACCTGGGTGGTGATCACTCACCTGAGACCCCGCAGCAAGTAGGACACGGAGGTCTTGGGCTCCGTGTTCACCTGACACTCATACACTCCCGCGTCCCGGAGCTGCGCGAACTTGATCTGCAGTGTCCAGTTGTCTGACTTCTCTGGATGGATCACCTGAGATAGATAGACATATAGATAGATAAAAAGATAGATAGATAAGTACATAGGTAGTTAGGGAGACCGATAGTTAGATCGATAGATGAATAAATGGATAAATAGATAGATATGGATAGATAAGTAGGTACCCAGATAGACAGATAGATGGGTAGGTAGTTATTTATGTAGTTAGATAGATAGCTAGATGGATAAGTAGACATATACATTGATAGATAGATGGATACTCCATATTTTTATTTCATAAAAAGGTATATTAACACTTTCTACATAATTTGAATTATATATAAAAAAAATGAAATATATAACAGATCTGTAGGTAGATAAGTAGATGGAGAGAGAGAGAGAGAGAGAGAGAGAGAGAGAGAGAGAGAGAGAGAGAGAGAGAGAGAGAGAGAGAGAGAGAGAGAGAGAGAGAGAGAGAGAGAGAGAGAACAAGCAAGGCAGAAAAAAAAGAAAGGAAAAAAGTGATTCACGGTTTGCCAATATATGCGGAAAGGAATGAAATAGATAGAATAAATAACAGTATGTGAATGAGATGAATAAATACACACGATCCTGCAACAGGGGAAGAAATATTTGACGCAATATTAAACGGTGGGCGATATATTGCCCGCCGAGCCGTAAGCAGCTGGGGTATCAAACCGCTGTGGGCTTCGTCTATTTGCAGCCGCTGTGTTTTAGTCCCAACTCTGCCATGTAATAGTGATGGAATGTGAACTGCAGCCTTATTGATGAGGAAACCCGCTATGTATCCACTCTGATACCCACCAATACCCATACACATTCATACTCGCACAAACTTACCTTGTTCACCCATACACTCTTAACCTAACCTAACCTAACCTTATTAATGAGGAAACCCACTATGCATCCACTCTGACACCTACCAACGCACAAACATACACTCACCCATGCACTCTAACTTAACCTAACCTATCCTAACCTTGTTGATGAGGAAACCCTACCCTGTATTTAGTTTACCCACCAACACACATAGACATACTCACACACAAACACGCCTTTTCAACCATTAACACTGATCTAAACTAACCTAACCTAACCTAACCTAACCTAAACTAACCTAACCTAACCTAACCTAACCTAACCTAAACTAACCTAACCTAACCTAACCTAACCTAACCTAACCTAACCTAACCTAACCTAACCTAACCTAATCTAATCTAATCTAATCTAATCTAATCTAACTTAACCTAACCTAACCACATACACACTCACATGCTCACTTACACTCACTTTTCACATCCATACACATGTACCCCGACTCCTCGTTCCCAACACACACACACACACACACACACACACACACACACACACACACACACACACACACACACACACACACACACACACATACATACTGACAGACGCTTCCCTATTCACACCCATATACGTCTATCCCCACGCCTCCTCTTTCCCAGGCACACACACACACACATGATGAGGCAAAGTGGACTACAGTGCAGCACAAAATCTATATGTATGTAATCATATAACATTTCATTAGCGTACGTGCAAATAATCTGTGTTTTGTAATTAGTATCCACGCCGGTAATTGGTTCTGTATGAAGGGGGTATAATTTGTAATCTTTTTCGGGAAATGTGTGTTTGTGTGTGCGTGGTAGTGACACACACACACATACACACACACACACACCTGAAAACGTTGGTCCGAGGCGAAGACAACTCTGCCTGAGCTCATGACGTGCAAATCTCTCTGCCTGATCCATGACACTTTCTGAAAATGATAGCAGCATTAGTAGTAGTAGTAGTAGTAGTAGTAGTAGTAGTAGTAGTAGTAGTAGTAGTAGTAATATCAACAACTTAAACAAAACTGGTAAAGGCAACATATGCATTACAGTTACATTCTTTTTAATCTCTCTGCTGTTATTCAAATGAAGGATTAATTTGCCACCAATAAAATCGAGTGAAATGGAAATGTATCAACAAAATATCGGTTATGGCCTTTGACCTCTGCAATGCCAGGTTTTGTACGTAAATCATGCACGAGCACACGCGACAATGGCAATGGTATGGGGAACAGCTGTCGACAGAGAGAGAGAGAGAGAGAGAGAGAGAGAGAGAGAGAGAGAGAGAGAGAGAGAGAGAGAGAGAGAGAGAGAGAGAGAAGCTGGGGGATGGTTAGTTGGTTACCTCATTGTCTCCTAAGTCAGACACCCGACAGTGGAGGTAAGCTGTCTGCCCCACTGCTGTTGTCACTGTCCGGGGCCCGCCGTGTTGAGCCACCGTGGCGCCTCCTGCAGGGAGTGACTGATGAGACCTAAGGGGCGTGACTGGATGATTTAAGGTGTATTTCTTTAACTCTCTTACTAGAATGCTGGCACTATTTTGCTGCAGGTACATGCTGTGATGCCTAATGGGTGGGATTAATAGGGACGGCTTAAAAAGGACCGTATTTACCCAAAGCAGTGTCTCGTTTCCGTCGCCTCTGATCCCGTCGTGGTTTATTTAACTGCGGTATGCAACAATCACAACACGAAAAATAACAATGTACGAAATGTTTATTGGAATCGATAAGAAAAAAAAAAGTGGGTTAAAAGATAGATATTACAATTCCTAGCCAGTATAATGTGTAAG
The DNA here is from genome assembly GCF_035594125.1 of Scylla paramamosain. Taxonomy (NCBI): domain Eukaryota; kingdom Metazoa; phylum Arthropoda; class Malacostraca; order Decapoda; family Portunidae; genus Scylla; species Scylla paramamosain. The sequence goes on from NC_087169.1 coordinate 17,777,981, forward strand.
AGTGGCCGCAAAACGAGAAGAAAAGTTTCAGAGTGGTTAGGAATTCAGAAAAGGTTTTGCCAAATAGAAGAGAAAGGGTAAATTAATGACAGTAGTCTTAATAACAGTAATGACAACGATGAAAAAGTGAAAAAAAAAAAAAAAACACTAAAAACTAAAGCTAATCTGGCTCTCTCTCTCTCAGCTCTTCACGCACAATGCTTCCTTGTTGCTTCACGAAAAACAAAAAATGGGAGGAAATTAAAAACGGGGTCATAAAAAAGCCTCAATTTCTCCTTCATTAACGTGGGGACAAGCGGGGCGTAAATGCCTCGTGCTACTTTTTTGAGTCGGTGCATAATACGATTTCTTTCCACTCAAGACGGAGACAAGGGCAGCTCAGTCCCGCCCAGGTGAGGACAAGGTGAAAGGACTTGAGTTTAAATGTGCAAGAGTTCCTAGTCCTCTGTGCTTTCTTTCTTTTCTATTTTTTTCTCCTATTTTTTTTTTTCTATTCAAGATTATTTTCATAGCGTGTCATTCCTTCACTCGTTTCTCTCTCTCTCTCTCTCTCTCTCTCTCTCTCTCTCTCTCTCTCTCTCTCTCTCTCTCTCTCTCTCTCTCTGGGACAATAAATGCGATGATAAAAATAGTTAGTCTTCTCTCTCACTTCTCCTACACATTTTATTTCCCCCTCAGAAGTTTTAGACTCGAGTCATTCAGCAGTTCAGGTTATATTTTTATTATGGTTTCTCTTTTTTACGCCAGAAGATTAAAAGTATTGCTCTTTCATCTCGTGTGTGTGTGTGTGTGTGTGTGTGTGTGTGTGTGTGTGTGTAGCAGTAGTAGTAGTAGTTAACGGATAGAAAAGAAGAATTATCAGTAAATATACAAAAATATAGAAACGGAAACGCAATAAATTAAGAGAATAAAGCGAGGGTAAAAGAAACAGAGAGAGAGAGAGAGAGAGAGAGAGAGAGAGAGAGAGAGAGAGAGAGAGAGAGAGAGAGAGAGAGAGAGAGAAGAAGAAGAAGAAGAAGAAAGCGAGGATAAAGGAGAAGAAGGAGGAGGAGGAGCAGGAGGACGAGAATAATATACTATAAGGGAAGCAACCGAGATGAAAACGAGGAGGAGCATAAATTTGAAAGGAAAGGGAGAGAGAGAGAGAAAGAAAGAGAGGAGGAGGATGGAGGGACGGTGTTTCAAAAGATGAACAAGGAAGGAGCAATGAAGGGAGAACGCAAAAGGGAGAGGAAGAAAAAATTGAAAAGCAAAATGCGCAATAAACATGAGGATGTGTGGTGGAAAATACTGGTGAATAAAAGAGGACGAGAGGAAGAAGAAGAGGAAAGAGGAGGAAGAGGAAAGAGAAATGGAACGGAGAGAAGGAGAACAAGGACGAATAAGAGAGAGGAGGGGAAATAGAAATAGGTATAGAAGAGAAAAGTGGAAAGCCATTACTTTCTCTCTCTCTCTCTCTCTCTCTGCTCTCTCTCTCTCTCTCTCTCTCTCTCTCTCTCTCTCTCTCTCTCTCTCTCTCTCCATTTTTTCACAGTTTCTCGCGCTCATTAATTTCACCTTCTTTCCAAGTGCGTTTGTTTGTTTCATTTTTGGGTCCCTGAACAAATTTATACTTATTACCATAGTTCATTGCTTTTTTCGTCCAATTATTGTTTGTATTTCTTTTTGTTTCGTGTGTGTGTGTGTGTGTGTGTGTGTGTGTGTGTGTGTGCTGTGTGTGTGTGTGTGTGTGTGTGTATCTTTTCCCTCACACAAACCCTCATCTATTCCAGCTTTTTTCCCCCTCACCCCTTTCCCTCTCTACGTCCGTGCCTCTCTCTGCTTTTTCCTCGCCCCTCGTAACCCCTCTTCCTTACCCCTTTCCTCCTTTCCCTCACGCTCTCCCAGTTGTTTTTCTTTTTACCTCCCCGCCGTCTCGCTCTCTGCCTGATGAGGAAACTTTCGCAACCTAGACATGGCGCTTTCCCTCGCCCCCCTGTGTCCTCCTTCGGCGTCTCCCGTTGGTCAGTTGGGAGCGACAGCCATCACTGAAAACGTAAAATCCGACTCAATCAGCATTAGTGTCAAATATCTACAAATTCTGCCGCTGCTGCCCCGCTCTAATTGTGACGCTGAAATTAGACGCTGCCCGAAATGGAGGCGTCGAAGGGGTGGGATGGGGTGGGGGTGGCCCTGGGAGGAGGCGGTAGTAGCAGTGGAGGTGGTGGTCCAGGAGGAGGGGGTGCACGGTACACTTCTAATGCTACATCGCCATGAAGTTTATATTGCAACCTCTAAAAAAAAAGGTCTTTCACTAGGGACAGTTTGGTGTAATTTGGATGTTGCTGTTGGACATCGTGGGGGACTTCATGATGTGGCACGCAGGTGTAGGCACAGTACTTCTACCGGATACTGTGCAGGGACATGTGTTCGGACAGTCAGGGCCCACCGGGAATCACTCACTTGGGAACACTCATGGCCCGGCTGGAGGGTCGGGAAAAAGTATCGTGACACAGGAATGCAGCAACGAGATGTCACCAAAACTACTACATATATTTTACAGTGCTCGGGATTTTCGTGAATGGCACTAATAGCTTTCCAAACACTCGAGACTGTGTATGTATGTGTGTGTGTGTGTGTGTGTGGGTGTCCGTCCCTGTGCTCTCTAAAACTACTACAATATTCTCAAGCGGCGGTAATTTACATGAAACGCCTCAGGATTCTACGACTTGTATTTGGAGCGAGCATTCTGTGATTGTGCATGTCTTAATCTCATTTTGCATTTGAATTTCGCATTCCGGGACCTTCGGGACTACTCATAAACGGAGAGGGAGCGCGTAACCAGAGCTGCGTGACACAAAAAAGTATAGTGGCCAGTGTCGTGCGCAAAAATTCCATCAGTGCGGAAGAGGAAGGGACTGGACCTCGCAAAAACACCTTCCGGGGGACACCATTAGCTCCTGGGTATAAAAACTCCCTCCAGAACACTATTACCACAACCAAGACGCCGGGGACTCTCTCCAGAAGGGCGCCATTAATGCCTGGACAACTTTTGCACGACCCAGCCCGAGATAGTACCTTCCTACACACACACACACACACATACAGGACACTGGCGCCGGCACTCCCTGTCTCCCAGTCAACCCACAGACCGCTAACCTCCCATGATCTCCGCTGAACAATGCTAACTTATGCCGAGTGAATAATTATGCTCCGTTACTTGGGTGAATCAGGACATAAAGTGGATCCCGCATGCACTGTTCTGCCGTGTCCTGGTTTTACTTCCTTTTTATCTCTTGTTCAGTATTCTCGAGGGCGATATATGCGGGCGAGAGCCATTTCGTGCTGCCTATGGATAGAAAACTGTCTTTTTCACCCTTCTTTTCCCGTATTTTAATTCTTTCTCCGTTTAAACTCCCTCCAGCAGACGCAGACCAATCACAGCACATCCTGGATTGTGACGTCACTTCCTCCTGACTCGTGACTGGCTGGTGTCTCTGTCTGTCTCCAGTTTAAACAAGAGATCTCATGGCGTTGTATTTTCCTCCGGTGCCGGGCGCGTAAAATTCAGAACAAGCCGAGGGTGTGTTTAATTAAGTGTGCGAGAGGGCAGGGAGTTGAAGAATGGAGAGACGACACGGAGGAGAGGAAAGGAGTGGTGGTGGTGGTGGTGTAATTCTGGTGTAATTCTCTTTCCCTTTGCTATCCACCACACTGATCCTTACACCCCACCACCACACACTCCACCTTCCCCACCACCTCGCCCAGCTCTCCCCACCACCTCGCCGCCACCACGGTATATAGGGTCTCCACCAGTCCTCCACTTGTTCCCGCCTTAACTACATAATCACAGGCAAACTACCTAATCACAGGCGTTCCTAACAACCATTACCACTCCTACAATTGCCTTAACACCATAACAACACCACACCTCCATACACACCACCTCCTTCAGAGCCCCTTGTGTGTGTGTGTGTGTGTGTGTGTGTGTGTGTGTGTTTTGACCTAACATTTACTTGGGTCACTTAATTAACTCTGACCTTGACACCGGCAGAGGAGGAGGAATAGGAGAGTGAAAAGAAGAGGAAGAGAAGGAGGAGATGGAGGAAGAGGAGGAGGAGGTGGAGGAAGAGGAGGAGGAGGAGGAAAGGAGATAGCCAGTCATGATTTTGTTTCTCACTTATACTCTCTCTCTCTCTCTCTCTCTCTCTCTCTCTCTCTCTCTCTCTCTCTCTCTCTCTCTCTCTCTCTCCATCATCTTCCCACTTCCTTACATCGACATTTTCAACATTCTTTTTCCTCTCCTCCACTCCATTCACTCTCCACCATTCATTCCCTTCTTTCCTCCATCTCTTTCCTCTATATCTTTTTTCCCTCCTTTTTCTCCTTCCGCGTGTCCTTCCTTCCTTCCTTCTCTCTTCCCTTTCCGTCTCCTGGTTCTCTTCCTCTTCCATCTCCGCAACCACTACCACCTCCTTCTCCTCCTCCTCCTCCTCTTCCTCCTCCTCGGAATATTAAGCCTCGTGTCTCCTAGAAGAGCGTCCTCCCTTCCTTTTTTTTTTTTTTTTCTATTTTCTCTCCCTTTAATTTTAGATTCAAATTTGTGGTTGCTTCCTTTTGTGTGGCGGCCATTTTTATATAAATTTTATGACGATAGGCAGCTGAGGTGTTATATTGCTATTATTATTGTTACTACTACTACTACTACTACTACTACTACTGTCAGTGTTGTTGTTGTTATTGTTGTTGCTTGTTGCTTGTTGTTTGTTGTTTTCTTATTTCTATTGTGGTTTTTGTTCCTCTTCTTTTTTGTTCTTGGTCTTCTTGTCCTTGTTCCTCTTCCTCCTCCTCTTCTTCTTTCTTCTTCTTTGTCTTCTTTGTCTTCTTTTCTTTTCTTTCTTCTTTTTTTTCTTCTTCTTCTTCTTCTTCTTCTTCTTCTTCTTCCTCTTCTTCTTCTTCTTCATCTTCTTCTTCTTCTTCTTCTTCTTCTTCTTCTTCTTCTTCTTCTTCTTCTTCTTCTTCTTCTTCTTCTTCTTCTTTCACCCCCTCCTCTTCCTCTTCCTCTTCCTCTTCTGTATAGCTATTAATTCTTGTTTTTCCCTCTTTTTCTCACGGTTTCTATAATTTTTCCCTCTTTATCATTCATTGTCGTGGTTTGTTTCCTCATTACTGTTTCCTCGTTTTTGAAGTTCCGTGGAGGGAAAAAAAGGGAAAAAAGAAGGAAAATTAATTATGGTAATGAGTATGAATTGTGGAGAGTTAAAGAAAAATTATTACCATGTGTTTTTCCCTCCTTTCCTTCTTTCCTTCTTTCCTTCCTTCCTTCCTTACTTCCTTCTTTTCTTTCCTTCCTCTTTTCCTTCATTTATTCATTCATTCATTTATTCATTAATTCCTTCCTTGCTTCTTTTTCTTCCTTTCTTCTTTTCTTCCTTCTTTCCTTCCTCTCCTGCCTTCCTTCTTTCATTCCTTCATTGCTTCTTTCATTCACTCATTCCTTTCTTCCTTCCTTCCTTCCTTCGTTCCTTGCTTCCTTCCTTCCATTCATCCTTTCTGCTCTCTTAGATTTTTGAAGCAAGCGATCTTGAATGAGAGAGAGAGAGAGAGAGAGAGAGAGAGAGAGAGAGAGAGAGAGAGAGAGAGAGAGAGAGAGAGAGAGAGAGAGAGAGATCAAAGTATATTTATCTGTTAAGAAGTAGATGAAAAAATTACTTGATTTGTATTTGATGAAAAATTTCAGCTAATAAATTTTATGTAACTGGAATTCAGAGAGAGAGAGAGAGAGAGAGAGAGAGAGAGAGAGAGAGAGAGAGAGAGAGAGAGAGAGAGAGAGAGAGAATGTATTAAGAGTGTTTTCAGGGTAATTTAACGCATTACTCTCACACTTATTGTCTCCTAGAGTGTCAATCCTTCACTCTTATTTTTCCCCCCCCCCTCTCTCTCTCTCTCTCTCTCTCTCTCTCTCTCTTCCCACATTTCCTTCTACTTCTCTTTTCCTTCTTTCTTATTCTCCATTTCATCATTTTCTTTTTTTTTCCTCCTCCTTACTCTTCTCCTTTCTTCCTTCATCTCCACTTCCTATTATATCTTTGCCTTCACTCCTTTCCTTCGTCCCTTTTCTTTCCTCTTTCCTTTTCTGCCTCACTCATCTCATTTTCTTCTCACACTCCTTTTCCTCCTGTTTCCTCTTCTGTTATTTTATTTCCTCGGTTTCCTTTTTTCTCTATCTTCCTTTCTTCTTCCCTTCCTCTTTACTACCCAACTAATTCTCTCTCCTTTCCTTCTTTACATTCCTCCCTTTGTCTTCTCCTTCGTCTCTTCCTCCATCCCTCCTCTTTCCCTCTCCCTCTCTCTCTCTCACTCTGCCACCTCTGCCTGACCTCGATGGATGCTACACTTTGTCCCTGCCAGACCTTTTCTTTCTCTCGTCGTCGCTTTTTTTACAGAATGGAGGAAAAAAAGGAAAACTGGGAAAAAAATGTCCACAAATTTTCCTCCTATGCCAACCTCCGTTAAAAAAATACTTAAAAGATGTAACTCTTTCTTTAAATCCACGGTAGTCTCCTCCTCCTCTTCCTCCTGGTCTTCCTCGTCCTCCTCCTCCTCCTCCTCCTGGTCTTGCTCTACGAAGGTGGAAAAAAAAAAAGTGAGAAAAATACGAGTCTTTAGAAATTTTGGCGTTCCAACATGGATTCTCTCTCGACTTTTCTTTTTTTCTTTTTTTTTTTCCTATTTTCTTCTTTTTCCGAGTCCGCACGTACAGGCAAGGAGAGATACGAGCCTCCCTCTGCACAGGATACATACAAAAGTGGCTGGAACAGTTTGCTCAAAGGATCAAAATCCTTCCCCCTCAACCCGGACTGAAATCACCATTACGATCGGAAACTTCAGACAAGAAGGATGAAAACTGCTTACTTAAGGAATCAAAGCTGATAATTAAAAAGGCTTGGAAACTCTTTAGCCAGAGAGAGAGAGAGAGAGAGAGAGAGAGAGAGAGAGAGAGAGAGAGAGAGAGAGAGAGAGAGAGAGAGAGAGAGAGAGAGGGGGGGGGGGGCGGAAAATACCTATCAGAAGTTCCTGAGTTTGTGAAAATTTGTCTGGAAAAATCTGCAAATGAGAGAGAGAGAGAGAGAGAGAGAGAGAGAGAGAGAGAGAGAGAGAGAGAGAGAGAGAGAGAGAGAGATTGTCTGCGTGTGTTTGTGTTTTGTATCCGCATGTGTGTGTGTGTGTGTGTATGAGCGTCTCTCTCTCTCTCTCTCTCTCTCTCTCTCTCTCTCTCTCTCTCTCACTCTCTCTCTCTCTCTCTGTGTGTGTGTGTGTGTGTGTGTGTGTGTGTGTGTGTGTGTGTGTGTGTGTGTGTGTGTCTATGTATGCATGGATGTGCGTGTATGCATGTATATATATGTATGTATGCACGTATGCTTGTATCTCTTTCTCTAGCGTGTGTTTCTGTGCTTCCCTCTCCCCAAAAATATTCGCTCAGTCGCCGTCACGAAACAATCCGGACTGTAGAATAATTACACGCATGGCTGACCGAAAACACTCACTCCTCTCCGGGAAACGTAATGAAACGATGAGAAACCAACACCTGTAACTTTATTTATCTATTTATTTGTCTATTTCTCTATATATTTGTGCTTCGTGAACCTAATTTCGCTGGCAGATTTTGTTTATGAGTGTTATGTGGTAAAGATCAGTGTGTTTTTTGTTTCTTTAGCCTTTTTCTGTATTTTTTGTGAGTTGTGAACGTAGAAAGGCAAAAAAAAAAAAAAAATGTAACTTCTTTATCTAGATGTCCCTTATGAACCTTACTGCTGTTAAATTTTACTGTATTTTTCGAGGGTGTTAAAGGTCAGGAGTGTTTTCTTTCCCTTCTTCTTTTTGTAAGGTGTGAACGCAGAGAGAGCAAACTTGGCATAACTTCATATTTCTCGCGATCCTCCAGTCACTATTCTTAAATTTGGGCAAGTTTACCAGACCTGCGGGGCGAATGTCGAACTTCCGAGGTGTTCCTAGAATGGTGAATTTAGTGTGTTCCTCCCTCTCTCTCGCTCTTTCCCTCCCTCGCTCTCCCTCTGTCTCTCTCTCTCTTTCTCTTGTTCCTCCTCTCGAGTGTGCCTGTGGTGGTGGTGGTGGTGGTGGTATGATTATGTTGGATCATATTTTTAGTACGTGTTGTTTTCTTCTTTTGTGTTTCTTTGTGTTCCTCGGCTTTTTTTTTTATTATCTCCTCCTCCCCTTTTATTCCTCCTCCTCCTCCTCCTCTTCCTCTTATTTCACCACCACAACCATTACTACCGACCAACCAACTACCACCATTACCACCACCACCACTACCACCACCACCACCTCCTCCTTCTCCTCCTCCTCCTCTTCCCGTGGGGAATAACACCTTTTAACCCCGAGCCAGGCACATGCAGTGGAGTATTTGCCAAGGTAACCTCATAGGCTGCCTTTTTCCTCTTTGTTTCCCTTCCAAGAAAGGAGTGGCGCAGTTCACCCGTTTGTGGCTCACCTTATGCTTGCAGGTGTGTGTGTGTGTGTGTGTGTGTGTGTGTGTGTGTGTGTGTGTGTGTGTGTGTGTTCTGTCATGCATATTTTTCCTTTTTTTTTTGTTTCTTTCATACGAATTCATGCTGCCATTTTTTTTTTTTGTCTGGAAATGAAATAATAATAGTAATGATGATGATGTTCATGTTAGCAATAAATAAATGATAATGATAGTGGCAGTAACAATGATAATGATAATCGCAATAATGGCAATACCAGTGATAATATTTATAACAGTATGGCAACAACTATAACAGCAATAATACCCATAATAATAATAATAATAATAATAATAATAATAATAATAATAATAATAATAATAATAACAACAATAAAAACAATATCACTTCTCTTCTCCTCATTCTTATTATTACTCTTATTCTTATCATCACACCAACAACACCAACCAAAAAAAATTAAAAAAACGTTCCCAGCACAGCCCTGCCTGAGTTAGCAGCACCGCGCACACATTTGCCTCTAAATGGCGGCAGGCGATGCAAAAATAACACTAGTATCCACGTGAGGGATCCCGCGGTGCCCTTCCCTAAGTCCTTACGCCCTTAGGAGGCAAACCAGCTCGGGGCTCACTCGTGTAGCCTTGGCCTTGGTCATATGGAGGCCTCAATTGCGTATGTGCCAGTATTTAAGAGGCAGTGGAGGCAGGAATGACTCCCACCCTCTCCCCATTCCTGTGAGTGGGACTTGCTGGGGGTTACTGGGTGGGTGCGTGCAAAAGCATTTCCTACGGGGTGTTAAGAGATCGGGCTGGCTCGTGGGCGGCTTGCGGGCATCATTTGAATGGCGTATGAGCGGTGTGTTGGTGTCTCGTGGGCGTGTTCCATCTCCTCCACTCCTCTCCAGTGTCTTGAATCTCTCTTGTGCATGGGAGACGTGAAGGAGTTTGTGTCTGCTCTTATCGAGGTGAGTCTCGGAAAGCATTGCGCGTGGTATTCGAGCAAGAGAATGTTGTCGCGAGTGAGGGAGGACAGGCTAGGGAGGCTCGTTCTGCGTCTCCCTTCTCACCAAGTCACTCCCGGTTCATGTTCCACTTCTGCCTACTCAGTGGTTCTTGCTTCTCACCGCCACGCCTCTGTTTACACACTTTCCCTGCCTGTGCTTACTCTCTCACTCGACCTGCTTGCTTTTCCCACTCCTTGTTTATACTCAGTTGGTCTTGCTTACTCTCCTGCCTTCCCCTGCCCTCCTCTGCCCTCCCCCTGACCCCGTTCACCCGCCTTCTGCCTTCATGCTTCCTTAACTTGCGTCCCCACTTGCCTAACCACCCACGCTATCCGCCCATGTTCACCCACGCCCCGATGCTCGCCCGCCCTCCCCTCACTCCGCTCACTCTCCCCATTTCGTCTCATTCATCCGTCTCAGTGCTGGAACGTGCCTGTCCTGGACTCTCGAGCTTCGTTCCATTTGATTCCAGTCCATAAAATAGAGAATTTCCAGCATTTTATGGGGTGCTTAGTTAAGTTGTTCGTTCGTTCGTTCGTTCGTGGATGGATGTAGAGTTTCCAGGAGATGTGTGTGTGTGTTGTGTTGTGTTGTGTTGTGTTGCTTCTTGTTTCTTGTCGCGTAATTACTGATGTTTTCTTTTTTTTTTGTGATGGTTTTCTTGTGTTAAGTATGTTGTTTGTTTTTGTGTTGTTGTTCTTAGTTGGTTTTGTGATTTGTATGTAAGTATGTATGGTTTGTTTGTGCGTGTGTGTGTGTGTGTGTGTGTGTGTGTGTGTGTGTGTGTGTGTGTGTGTAGAATTTCCTCAGTTACGATTGGCGAACCATAAAGCGTATTTGAGCAAGTTTTAAATTGTTTTGTTGTGAGTTGCGTTTGCATTGTGTGTGTGTGTGTGTGTGTGTGTGTGTGTGTGTGTGTGTGTGTGTGTGTGTGTGTGTGTGTGTGTGTGTGTGTGTGTGTGCATGCGCGGTATCACGTGGACTTGATCATGTTTGTAAAAATTTTGCTCAACTATTTTGTATTTTCGCCAAGGATTTTTTTCCCTACGCTTTATTTTCCCCATTCGCACGCTGCTATTGTTTCACACACACACACACACACACACACACACACACACACACACACACGAGGTCTGTCACTTCCAGAAATAACTTCAATTTCACGCCCCCGTCCTCTCTATGGCTGGCCGTGTTCTGGGGCACGAGGTTGGTTTGCTGAGCCTATGTGGCGTGCTGAGTCCATGCTGCTGAGGAACGAGGGGCGTGCTGAACTCAGACAGGCAGGGAACGACCTCTTAACCCTTTGTTCTCAGCACCCTTTATCTCTCACGCTCCTTTTTTATGTATCATGTGAATATTTGATAAGTTTTTGAAGCGTTACCTTAAATGAATATCACCTTTTTTTATTTTTTTTTCAGCTCATTTCATCTGTTTTTATACTTTTTCTTTTAGTTTCTCCCCGGTTCTTGAGAGTGTGGCGTAAAAGGGGGTGAAATATTTGGCTGTTAGTGGGGATGGAATATTCAGTAACTTCACGTGCATACCTGACATAATACCTGCCTCGCAAATACTCGCCCGGGAAGCCGCAGGAGCACTAATGGAAACAAACTCCCAACAGCGCCAGATAAAGTTGGTGAAATATGAAGTGTAAGTCATCTAGAAATAACAAATAACTGCAACATCCTAAATACATTCGTCCGTGTCTTTTTGTCTCCCGGACCTGAACTGTGAATATGAACCTGAGTGAATTATGAAAGCTACACGTAAAACTGGAAATCTGAAAACGAATTCTTCCTTAACGTTGAAGCCCATAGCCTCAAATATTCTTTTCTTTTATCTCGACTTTTTCAGCGAGCCTCTGATGAAAGTTATTGTAGTTTTTCAGTGGCGTTTTCATAATTGATGGATTAACAAGAATTCTACGCCTTTTGCTGCGCCTTTTGTTATTTCTTGAGGTTTATAAGTGTGTTCTCATGGTTCTATTGATGGTTTAGCAAGGAATCTACACCTTTAAGGGATCTAATGGAAGTTATTGGGATTTTCAAGGATGTTTTCATGCTTCTGGTGGTGGTTTAACGAGGATTCAACAACTTTAACAGGCTCTAATGAAAATTACCAAGGTTTTTGATGGTGTTTCATGACTGCAGTGCTATTCAATAAGGTTTCCGCAATTTAACACACTAGCAGAAAATAATCTGGTTTTCAAGAATGTTTTCATGATCCTAGTGGGTGTTCAAGAACGATTCTGTACCTCGATTTCACTTGTGCAAGTTTTTGTTGTTTTTATTGATTGTAGTGGTAGTTTAACAAGGATTTCGCTTCATCATTAGGGAAAAATCTATAAGAACTCGACTCATAATCTATGTGACTTTTGAAAATAGTTTTTGAAAGCATCTAAGAATATTGGTTTAGAAATATCAGCACACACACACACACACACACACACACACACACACACACACACACACACACACACACACACACACACACACACACACACATCAGTCGTATTTCACTGACAGGAATATTGATAACTAGAAGCACTACAAGCACAGCGATAAAAACTCCCCGCTGGTGGAAATTACAGTTGTTTTCAAGGTTGTTTTCATTATCTGAGTCGTATTTTGATAAACATTTTGCATCGTTATTAGGGGAAAGGAGGGAAAAAAACCATGAGAACCTGAATCATAATCTCCGTTGGATATGAAAATATTCTTCATGAAGGAACAAAGTGTCAAAGTATACTAGACTAGAAATAACATAAGAAAATAAGAACATAAATAAGGGAAGCTACAACAACCATCACTCCAACACATGGTAGTCCCTGTATGAAACACAGCTACTTATTTCCACCTATCATCCCCATCCATAAATTTGGCTAATCTTAAATACAGACACACATAACACACACACACACACACACACACCACTTTGTATTTCACACGAGCACACACACGGCGACACAGCACTGATATCTCCAAGAATTACAAGGAAAGCACAATGATAAACCCAGTCATATTCACCTGTGGACATCTCGCTCTTCATCTGGCCGCTTGACTGAAAACATTCCTCGACGTGGGACTGGATTAATTTAAAGCAAACCTCACACCAAAGGCCAGATTTCCATCACCAATCTATTGCAAATTTTACATCCAGGGAATTTTCACAGTATCGCAAGTCTTCAGAGCAGGGAAGGGAAAAGGGGAGGGGGTGGGGGAGAAGAGGTAGGGAAGGAAGGGAGAGAGGGTAGAAAGGAGGAAGAGATGGAGAGGCACTGTGAGGAGGGGGACGAGAGGAAAGGTGAAAAGGAGGTAGAAAAGAAAGGGAGGGGAGTGTAATGAGGAAGAAGAGAGGAAAAGGAAAGCAGGGTGGGGAAGAAAAGAGAAAGAAGGAAGAGCAAGTGGAGAGGAGGAAGGAAAGGAAGAGAAGGAAAGTGGAGAGGAGGAAGAAAAGGAAGCGGGGAGAAAGAGAAAGAAGGAAGGGCAGGGTGGAGAGGAGGAAGGGAAAGAAGAGAGGGAGAGTGAGGAGGAAGGAAGGGAAGAGAGAGAGAGAGAGAGAGAGAGAGAGAGAGAGAGAGAGAGAGAGAGAGGGAAGAGAAGCAAGCGTGCATTCATAACAGCTGAGGTCGCGTCGAGTGTCATGTGGCGTTGTTCATATTATTCACTAGAACACAGTGATATCCGCGACACACACACACACACACACACACACACACACACACACACACACACGCAGACACACAGACGCACACCTCAGCTACACTCGCTCCTATATTGCTTTGTTTATTCTCGCACCTCCTGTGAGGGAGACTAAAGCTGTGCTGCGGCGTTGGCTGTGGCGGTGGAGGACGACACGAGGCCCGGGAGAGGAGGCGGGGAGGGTGCGGACATTATGAGGCAGGGAGTGAGGGGAGGGCAGGGACATGAGAAGGGAGGGAAGGGCCAGGGAGGGGCAGGGAAGGTGCAGGGCAGGGCGTGGACATTATGAGGTTGGAGAGAGGAGAGGGGGAGGAAAAGGAGAGGAGGAAAGTGATGGGAAGAGAGGGGGAAGAAGAAAAGGGATATTGTGAGGAAGGAAGGGACGGGGGAAGAAGGAAGTTTATGAGAATGCAGGGAAAAGAAAAAAGAGGACATTGTGAGGAAGAGAGGGAGGAGAAAAATTATGAGAATGCAGGGAGAAGAAAAAAAGGACATTTTGAAGAAAGGAGGGGAGGGAAGAAAGAAAATTGTGACGAGGGAGGAAAGGAAGAAGGGACATTATGAGAGAAAGAGAGGAAAGAGAAGGAAAATTATGAAGGGGAGAGAAAGGAGAAGAAGAGAGGGAACGAAAGGGCAAAAGGAGAAACTATAAACATTAGGGAGAGAGGAGGATGTCATGAGGAGAGAGAGAGAAGGGGAAGAGAAGGAGAGATGGAGAGATGGAGAGATGGAGGGAGGGAAGGAGGGGAGGTAGCGGTGAGGAAGAAGAGAAGATCAAGATTGAATTTATGTTTACAATAACCTTGCTGCGGCCTCCTTGTCATCTCCTCCTTCTCCTCCTCCTCCTCCTCCTCCTCCTCCTCTTCCCTCTTGTTTTCCTCTGTACTATTTTTCTTTATCTATTTTTTCTCGTTTACTCTTTCTCATCATTTACATCCTTTTCCTCTTCAATCCTCCTCCTCCTCCTCTTGCTTCCTTTCTTCCCCCTCTTCTTCCCCCTCCTCTCCTCCTTCTACCACAACGTTGAGCCACACCAGGTCATAAGTGCTCCAGACACCATCCTCCTCCTCCTCCTCCTCCTCCTCCTCCTGGCACTCTCCACCAGCAAGGTCTAATAAACAGGAGTAGAACATTTATTTTGCTTTCTCTCCCCGTTCTCTTCATTTCCCATCTTCAGTACTGCACGATATTTCAAGTAAAAAAAAATAATATATAAAAAAAATCTACCTATATTCGATTTTTTTATCTATCCCGTTTTCTTTTTTTTTTTAGTGAGGGTCTAAAGGATTTTGAAGAGGGAAATAGTTTTAGGTTCCTCTTTTTTTTTTTTTTTTTTTGGTAAAGCTCCCCCTGAAAGAATATGTAAATAAGTATATGTAGCTTGTTCCATAGAGGCAGAATAGCTGAGGGAAAATGATGGGGGTACTTTGAAAAAAACATCTCTCTCTCTCTCTCTCTCTCTCTCTCTCTCTCTCTCTCTCTCTCTCTCTCTCTCTCTCTCTCTCTCTCTCTCTCTCTCTCTCTCTCATAAACACGCCGCCAATGTTCTCTCCCTTTCGAAAATTCCTTTATCTCCTTTCACCCAGCTGCCCGTCGCCTCACAACGCGTCCTCCTCCTCCTCCTCCTCCTCGTTTTCCACCTTCTCCCTCTCCTCCTCCTCCTCCTCCTCCTCCTCATTCTCTTCCTTCTCGTCTTCCTCCCTCTTCCTCCTATACTCCTACTACTCATCCTCTTTCTCCTCCTCCTTTTCATCCACCTCTTCTTGATCACTTGTCTCCTTCCTCGTTCTCGTTCACCTCCTCCTCCTCCTCCTGCCTCTGCTCCTAATGTCACTCAGCACTCTGAAAGGCCTCGCACAATAGGAAAATAAGCAGCAGCAGCAGGAACAGCAGTAGCAGTATTTGTAGTAGTAGCAGTAGTAGTAGTAGTAGTAGTAGTAGTAGGAGGAGGAGGAGGAGGAGGAGGCGGAGGATGTATTACTCTGATGAAAACACCCGATAGATAAGTCTTTCCTAGCATAGGGAAGAGAGGAGGGAAAGAGAAACGGGAGGTGATCTATAATATTCGACGAGGGAATGTGTGTGTGTGTTGGTGTTGGCAGGGACGGGAAGGAAAGGGAAGGGAAGGGGAGGAGAGGGGAGGAGAGGGGTCAGTGTATGAGGTATCGTAAAAACAAAGAGTTCACAGCAGCAATAGTTGTAGTTCCAGTAATACATTCAACCTGAAAACACAAAACATTTTTAAAAAGTTTACAGATCTGCTTCCCTCCCTGTCATCCTACTTCCCTGGTACCCTCCCTGCCTCCCTGCCTCCCTGCCTCCCTGCCTCCTCCATCACCCGTACTCCAGCCTGGAAGCTTTAGTGGCTCGCATCTGGATTTATATATTTATTTATACATGTATCGGTTAGCAGTGTCCCCAGCGGAGGAAATAACCCGAGGACGAATCTAGACTGGAGTAAGGATGAAAGTTAAGAGGCTTGCGTCTGAAACTCCGTGCGGGTACTTTCTTAAATCCTGGTTTATTTCAGTAACACTTGCTTCCTCTTATTACCTGCTACCACCTCCCTGTTCCCTGCCTCGCCGCTGCTCCCAACACCTCCCCAGCTTTCCACGGTATCCTCTTAGTTTCCCCTCACATTATTTTAACACCTCCCACTACTTCTCGAAACAATCTCACACCAACTTCAACTTCCTTCTTCATCGTCTTGTGTCCGTGAATCTTCCATGATACTGCGTTTTCTCCTTCACCTTTTGCTGGCTTTATTTAGTATTTAACTTCCTTTAGCATTCTACAGTGTCTCTCTCTTCATATCTGACCTTTCCTTGCTACGTCTAATTCCTTGAAGCTCCTCCCAGCACCGCCTGGAATGGTCTCCCAACCTTCCAGCATTATTCAAGCCACGCCAAGTACCTTCCAGTCCTTCCAGCTCACCTTAATGTCATTTCACTATTTTCCACCACTCCTCGCTGCACTTTCCAACCCCATTTCAAACAGTTCCAGTATCATCCAGTCTTCCAGTATCAGCTAAAGTTATTTTCGCGTCATTCCAGTCACTTCCTGCATCATCCGGACTTCCAACACTACATCAAGTCATCTCAATACTTTCCAGCATCGTTCCAGTCAAATCTAAAAATCATTCAATCTTTATGTTATCCCAGCACCATTCCAGCCACTTCCAGCCACTTCCAGCATCATCAAGTCTTCCAGCACTAACCAAACTCATCTCGGCACTTTGTAAAATCTTCCAGACTCAGAATTTTAACACTAAAGTCACTTCAACACATTCCAGTGCCACTTTAACATATCCCAGCACTTTTCATGACCATTCCAGCCACGTCCAGCATCATTCCAGCACTATTTCAACTCATCCTCGCCTTCCAAATTCGTCCACTTCCAGAAAATTCAGCATCAACTTCACTCGAGCACTTAGCATCATTCAACCACGCCCAGGAGTGTTGTAGCGCCGTAAGTAGCACCTGAAGTCCCCAGAGCGCTATCTAGTCACGTCCAACATCACGCAGGTTCTCTCAGGTCACCGTAGTCACGCTCACCCTCCCCTATTCATACCCTGTCACATCCAGGTCTCTGCGGCCGTCCCTCTGAGAATACTTCCACTTCTTTCGGATACCCTCTTTTATCACCCTTGTACCTCCTCCTCCTCCTCCTCCTCCTCCTCCTCTTGCTCTTTCCTCTCCTCTTCCTCCTGCCTATATCCTCCCAGCTTCTCTCCTCCCTCCTTCTGCTCCAACATCCCTAACTTCCTTCTTCTTTCTCTCTCTCTCTCTCTCTCTCTCTCTCTCTCTCTCTCTCTCTCTCTCTCTCTCTCTCTCTCTCTCTCTCTCTCTCTCTCTCTCTCTCTCTCTCTCTCTCTCTCCATCATTCCCTTCCCTTAATGTACTTGTACCCTCCTTCTCACTTTCTCTCATTTTTTTTCCACTATTTCTTCTTTCTCTTTCTTTTTGTGCTTTTTTGTCTCTTTTTGTCTCTGTCCTTTCCAGCTTTCTCCACTTCCATTCTCTCTCTCTCTCTCTCTCTCTCTCTCTCTCTCTCTCTCTCTCTCTCTCTCTCTCTCTCTCTCTCTCTCTCTCTCTCTCTCTCTCTCTCTCTCTCTCTTGCTAACCCATTCACCCTTTCCTTCCTTTTTTCTCACCTTATAACCATCCTTCCGTCACTCTTCTCAACTTTTCCTTCCCTCCTCTTCATCCCCCCATCCCTCTCGTCCGTTCTTTTCTTACCCTCTTTTTTTCTTCCCCTTTCATTGCTTCTCCCTCTCTCGCCACTCATGTGCACCGCGAGATCTTTGTTCGTGTTTTTGTGTCCGTTTTCTGTGGGCAAATCTGTGTCTTCAGTTCCCCGTAATTAACTACACGTCTGCTTGCGGTGATAAGACAAGCCGCCCCTGTGTTGTGCTGGAATGCGCGGTACTGTTATGAATTTGTGTTTTATCCTTTTTGTGTGTGTGTGTGTGTGCGCGTGTGTGTGGGTTTCCGTTTTTTGCTGTTTATCTGTCTCTCTGTCTGTGTTTGTGTGTCTGTTTGTTTACGCTTCTGTCCGTCTGTCTATTTGTTCGTTTGTTTATCTGCCTGCCTGCCTGTCTGTGTGTCTGTTTGTTTGTTTAATCTGTCTGTCTGCCTGTTTGTTTGTCTATCCCCTCCATTCTCTCTCTCTCTCTCTCTCTCTCTCTCTCTCTCTCTCTCTCTCTCTCTCTCTCTCTCTCTCTCTCTCTCTCTCTCTCTCTTTCTGTGCTTGTTTTTCCTCACTTTGACTTCTTTTTCCTCCTCGCTTTTTTTTAACCTGACTTCTCTCTTTCTTTCTTTCTTTCTTTCTTAAAACTTTCCCCTTTTCTCCTCCTTCTGGCGGGAGTGCTTGGAGAAGTTGGCTGGCAATTGGCATCTCCAGTGGCGAGGAGGATTTCTCTTTTGACATATCATTAAGTGGGAGCAGATGGAGCTGGGAGGAGGGAGAGGGAGAGAGAGAGAGAGAGAGAGAGGGAGGGAGGGAGGGAGGGAGGACACATAATTTTCATGCCCTCAAAGCTAATAGAAGCCCTGGTGTATATGACCCTCATGTATAAGTAAACAATAGCTACAGTGTAATGAAAAAGTGAGGGAAAGTCGGCCAGAAGATTATCCAGGAGAGAGGGAGAGAAAGGGAGAGAGGAGACAGCTTCCATGCCACACACACAAGTCCCCGCTGTAAATGACTCACGAGTGTAAGTAAACAATAGCAACAGTGTAAGGAATAAGTGAAAAAAAAGTCAGGTTCCCCAGAGAGATAAGGGAACTGAAGCGGAAGATCGTGGACTGTGCCTTCCTTGACGGGCGCAGCCAACTTGTCGATCGCATCCCCTCAGCGTCTTGCAAATTGGTTTATCTTTTCTCTCTCTCTCTCCGGGACTGGCGAGTATTTATTTTTACCTTTACTGTTGGTCTGCGCGTCGCCTTCCCTCCCCCTCCACTCTCAGTCCTTTGCCTCCTTTGCTGTCCTTGTGAGTGACAGCCTTTGCCTTGCTTCAGCCTTGCTCTTTGCACTTTCACCCCTTTCCCAGTCTTCCGTCATATCAAGGCACGTTCAATTTTCACACACTCCAAACGTGTTCTCTGTGGTGACGCCGTGACAGAGAGCGAGGCAGAGCAGAGGCTGAATGTGTGAGTGCTGGTACACGCCGAATAAACGGAATCCAGGGAATAGGAAAGGTTCAGGTCATGGGGATTTGATGAAGGTGGAGTTTGGAGCACGAAACTTTGAAGAGAGCGTAAAAGTGATGGAGCCTTCAACAACATCACGACGCCCTCCCTGCAGCATCCGCCAGTGGGCAGCGCAGGACCTGTCAAGGGGACGCCCCGCTACTGCTATATCTCCGCGATGTTTACCGTGCGCTGTGCAAATCCAGACTTCTTGAGTAGCTTTTTACCTCCGTCTTCCCTCACAGCAGCACATGAGTACCCGGGGAAACTTGGGAAAGGTAAACTGTGTCAGCTCGGAGGTCCCAGTGAGCCGTGAGTCGCGAGCTGGGAGGTTTTGACGCACCAGACTTAAAGGGCAAGGCGAAGTGTGTCCTGCCATGCGTCCCCCTCCCCTCTACTTGGGCCCATCCTTGCCATTTTTTAAAGCAAGACCACTGAGATAGGCGCACCACTGCAGGCCGCGGGGACACGCTGCATAAGACCTGAACCACTTATCTTAACGTTCTGAGCTCCGCGAAGACTGACCGCTGGCTAAGATTGACAGCACGGGAGGAAGAGGACAGGAGGGAAAAGGACCGCGGAAAAAAGAAAAAAAAAACTGTTCCTGCCGCTGGAAAGGAAAAAAAAAAAAAAGAAACGCGGGGGAAAACGTAGGAGGAAAAAAGGTAGGAAGGCGGTGCGGTACAACCCTACAAGTGGTCGATCCCAGTGGACGTAAAGAATTTCCTGCCTGACTACACAAGCAACTCATCCACGCGGCTTCAGGAGGGCTTGGGGAGGGCTTCGGGTACACACACACACGTACACACCCATACACACACACACACACACACACACACACACGCACGCACACACACACAGTCGCAGTCCTCAAGCCGCTGACAGCATCGCCATACAGAAAAATACCAAGAAGGAAAAAAACTTTCCTCCAAGAGCTAAGTACACTATTAGCAGAATGTAATGACCGCGTTTCTCCTTTTATCGTCTCCGTAATGTTTCCACGCGCGTTCCCTGGCGTCTGTTCCTTCATTTCTCTGAGCTGTGGTGGTGATGATGGTGGTGCTGGTGGTGGTGAAGGTGGTGGTGATGGTGGTGGTGATGGTGGTGGTGATGGTGTGGTGTTGGAAAGGCGTCATCACAGTTTTCCTTCATGTCCTTCCTTTGCTTCTTCCTTTCCTTCCTTCTTCCTTCCCTCCTTCCTTCCTTCCTTCTTTTCCTTCCTTTTTCCTTCCCTCCTTCCTTCCTTCTTCCTCCCTCCTTCCTTGTGTCCTTCCTTCTCTTCCTCGCTCCCTCCCTCCCTCCCTCCCTTCATTCTTGCCTCCTTCCTTCCCTTCCTCCTTCCTTCCTTCCCTCCATTTTTGCCTCCTCCCTTAATCATTCTCTCCATCTTTACCTTCTTTCTTCTCTTCCTCACTCCTCTCCCTCACTTCCTCTCTCTCCTTCCTTCCTTCCTTCCCTCCCTCCTTTCTCTCCTTCCCTCCCTCTCTCCCTCCCTCTTGTCTGCAGTGTCTGTATTTAATGTCTTTCCTTTACTGATCTGTTATTTTACTCTTGTCCTCTTCCTCTTTATTTTTTATTTTATTTTTTTACTTTTTTTCTCTCTCTTCTCTTAATACTGTTTTGTTCGTTTTTTTTTGTCTCCTCCTCCTCCTCCTCCTCCTCCTCCTCCTCCTCCTCCTCCTCCTCTGCATTATCTTTCTTCTCTCCTTCTCATAAATATTCCGTCCGACATATTTTTTAAGCGCCTTTTCTACATATTTTCCCCCCAAAAAAGTTGATTTCTTTTCCCCACGCAAACTTTTAAACACACACACACACACACACACACACACACACACACACACACACACACACACACACACACACACACACACACACACACACGGAAGCAGGGTATATAGAAAAGATTTGAACGTAAAGATTTAACTAAACTCCCATTCAGCGTTACAGAGAGAGAGAGAGAGAGAGAGAGAGAGAGAGAGAGAGAGAGAGAGAGAGAGAGAGAGAGAGAGAGAGAGAATTAAGTGTGGAGTAAGAAATGAGTTAAAGTAAGGAGTGAAGAAGAGAGAATACGGTCGTTTCCTCCTTTCCTTTTTCCCCTCCATGCCTCCTTCCCTTCATGCCTTCCTTCCTCCCTCCTTCTTTCCTCCTTCCTGAATTATGGAAGGAATGTTCTATGGAGGAAATGACTTGAATCTCTTCTTTGTAGTACCTCTTCCCCTCCCTCCTCTTCCCCTCCCTCCTCTTCCCTCCCCTTCCCTCTCCTCTTCCTTTCCTCTCTTTATTGGCCTCTTTTTTCTCTTTCACACTTTCTTTTCCTATTATTTTCCCTTCCATAGATTTGTTTTCTCGTTTGGGTCACCTTTCCTCTATTTTCTCTCTGTCTGTCTGTCTGTCTGTCTGTATGTATGTCTGTATGTATGTATGTAGTATGTATGCATGATTCTGTCTGTCTGTCTGTCTGTCTGTCTGTCTGTCTGTCTGTCTGTCTGTCTGTCTGTCTCTCTCTCTCTCTCTCTCTCTCTCTCTCTCTCTCTCTCTCTCTCTCTCTCTCTCTCTCTCTCTCTCTCAAATTTCCACTCCACTCTTCTCTTCTCCATTGCTTTCTAGATGAACCACACACCACTACTTCCCTCCTCCTCCTCCTCCTCCTCCTCCTCCTCCTCCTCGCACTCTCCTTTCCCTCTCTCTCTCTCTCTCTCTCTCTCTCTCTCTCTCTCTCTCTCTCTCTCTCTCTCTCTCTCTCTCTCTCTCTCTCTCTCTCTCTCTCTCTCTCGTCAATAAATGCGAGGGAAGTGAAGTTATTCAAAAGTAAAATATCAAATGCATAGGTAGAATAAATGATGACTTTTTTGTACAGAGAGAGAGAGAGAGAGAGAGAGAGAGAGAGAGAGAGAGAGAGAGAGAGAGAGAGAGAGAGAGAGAGAGAGAGAGAGAGAGAGAGAGAGAGAGAGTTCCCATTGACGTGAGAAATACAAGTCATCACGTTATGCAAAAAGAAAAAAAAAAAAGGAAAGGATCGAAAATTATGTCGTGAAATTAGCGTGAAAAAAAATTGCGGTGGGAAATTATTACGTCATAAATTGTGGAGGGAGAGAAAAAAAAGTGAGAAAATTCGTTTACAAATATCATGGACTTTTTCTATTTTTCCCCCTGGACGTTTGCATACAAAACCAAATAATATATTCTAAATATTACGTAATTAAAAAAAAAAAAAAATAGGATCTGATTTTTTTTTTTTTTTGGAAAGGAATAAAAGGTTCATAGAATTTTTATTGCGAATTGGAAAAGAGTGCATCGGATGTGAAAAGTCATTATATTTTTCTCCTCCTTCTTTCTAAATTTATAAAAGACGACATTTGAAAGCAGTAGCGGATAAAAAAAGGAAAACAAAAAGAAATATTAAATCCTCGTGAGACCAATCAGATTAGAATAAAAGCTAAAGGCGACGTGCTGCTGTGCTCAACTTTGTCTCTTTGGCTCCCGCTTCTCAACACATCGCTCGCTCGTCACAACGGTTTTCAAAGGCTGTGGAGGTGGTTACTTGGGGTATTATGGGTGTTTTTTTTTCTTTTGGTAATGTATAATGCTTGCTAAACTCACTAGAATCATGAAAATATTATGGAAAGCCTTTATTGTTTAACTATCACTGGTATCACGAAAGCACCCTTCGAAAAACTCTCAATTTTTAACCATTACTATAATCACGAAAACTCTCTTGAAAAACCCATATCGTTTAACCATCACTGGAATCAAGAACACTCCTTTGAAAACGCTCACTGTTAAACAATCACTAGAACCACGAAAACACTTAAAAATCCCAATAACCTCTACTAGATTCCATTAAAAGCGCTCTCGGTCAGGTGCAGAAACGTTTACAAATACCGACCTTTAACACCTGGCGCTCCTGTACACGAGATTAATCCGAGAAAAGTTTCATGAAGCAATGCAGTGAACAAAAGCAATTAATAACTGTTAGTCTTGAGCAAGATTTAGATTAGAGAAGCGGAGTACAAAGTGAAGAAAAGGGGATGAAAAGGATGAAGGGAGGGAAAGAAGATGAAAAGGATGGAGAGAGAGAAGGCGACAAAGAGAGACGAATAAAAAAAAGTTAGGAGAGTAAAAGGTGAAGAAGCAACGAGAAAGATGAGAAAAGGAGAGAAGTTAGAGGAAAGGATGAAGGAGCAAAACGGAAAGGAGAGAGGAGGAGGAGGAGGAGGAGGAGGAGAGGAGAGGAGAGGAGAGGAGGGGAAGGGACCGGGTCAATTTCTTGTGTGTTTGGCA
>NC_087169.1:17818641-17843641 GCF_035594125.1 Scylla paramamosain
TTATTCTCTCCCAAGCGTGCAGTGTTCTTGTTTTGTTTATATACTGTTTTCTTTTATACGATCCATTTGTGTTTGATTTTTTGTCCCTCTTCGGTATTTCTCTCTCTCTCTCTCTCCTCTCTCTCTCTCTCTCTCTCTCTCTCTCTCTCTCTCTCCTCTCTCTCTCTCTCTCTCTCTCTCTCTCTCTCCGATGTCTTTTGTTTAATCTTGTATCTCATTTTATTGATATTCGCGCTTTTGTTTTTGTTTTTGTTTTTTTTGCTTTTTCGATTATTGATTTTTCACGTTTGTACACTCGTTGGATTGTTCTTTATTGTTTCTTGTCTCTTGTTTTCTTTTCTTTTTTCTTTTTTCCTCTCCAGTGTCTTTTCTGTAACTTTGTGAATTATTTTATTGATGTTACATGTTTCTGTCTTTTATAGAGTCAATATCACGCTATCTCATATTTATTTATTTTTTTATTATTCTGCTTTTTTGTCGGTCTCTTTAATTTTGTATTTCTTTTTTTTTTTTTTCATATGTCCACGTTTTCATTTTCCCGAGGACTGATGTTCCACTTTGTCTCGCGCGTGTCATGCTTACAAACTCATTCACTTATCCCATTAATTTTACCTTTTAATCAATAGTTTCACACGCCTTTATTACCCTTTCAGTATTCCCTGTGCTCTGATGCTGCATACTTTCCCTTCTCTCATCATTACCTGCCTGTGCTTTGTAATCTCCAGAAACTACTAACACCTTATTGGTTTTCTGCATGAAGGAACATTCACCGAGGGATTACGAGACCCCCAAAAAAACTATCTATTTGCCACTCCCAAAGGGGAACTTACCATAAAGTTATCCAATATCAATTTTCAAAACTTGGGAGGCCTTCTAATACCGCCATTTTTGGGAGACGACGGTGAAAATGGAAAAGAAGAGAGAGAAATCCGCGCTCGAGAGAAGAGTTCTGGTCTTTTTTTAATGTGGTCCCGTGTGCAATCTGCGGAAGCCGTGTCGTGAGCGCCTCCGAGGACACCCAGGTCTTCGGGGACAGCCAGGTAGGTGAGAAAAGCAAGGTGAGTGTGGAAGGTCGGTGAAATGTGAATGAGGACGCGGCGAGGTGTGTAAGAAAGGCGCCCAGATAGGTTTCTGTTGCCGAGGCCGACCCAAATGTGAGAGACTCGCGCTTGTGGGGATGCAAGGAAGGGACGGCCAGGTGTAGGGTGGAAGAGCAGGTGTGTGGTGTAGTTATGGTAGGGAGATAATGCATAGGGAGTGTTCATGTATGGAGTGCAGGTGTTTTTCTTAGATGAACAGGTGTGTGAATAAACGTCAGATGTGTGATGAAAGAATAGGTGTGTGGTATAATTATGGGGGTTCAGGTGTGTGTATAACTGACAGGTAAGGTTAGGATTGGCTAGAAGTAAAGATATATATGGGGACAGGAGATGTATAGAGTAGCCAGGTGTGTTAACGAACAAAGGTGTATGGTAGGACGAAGTATTCAGGTGTGTGTTTGTGTGGATAGACAGGTAAAGATAGGGTGAAGTAGAAATACAGGTGACCATGGAGACAGATGTGTAGAATAGGCAGGTATGTGGGATGTAGTTGTGCCAGGTGTGACAGGTGTGGTAAGAATATGGTGTCCGAGTCGGCAGGGGAGGGGGAA
This sequence comes from Scylla paramamosain, assembly GCF_035594125.1. Lineage (NCBI taxonomy): Eukaryota > Metazoa > Arthropoda > Malacostraca > Decapoda > Portunidae > Scylla > Scylla paramamosain. The sequence goes on from NC_087169.1 coordinate 17,820,293, forward strand.
GGGAGGGGGGACTCACTTTAAACTCACTGGCAAAGTTAACATTATTATCTTTTTAAACAACGAAATCTCTTTTTTTAGCTCATTTTTTTTGGTGTTGTCATTTGCATTACTATAGTCTTTTATTGCACATTATGGCATTTTATAAAGAGTTCGTTTCGTGACGTAAGCTAATTTCTTTTTCATTAAGATTTCAATTACACGCTTTTTTTTTTTCTTTTTTTCGTCATACGCATTTTGCATGGTAATGGATTTCCTCTTAAAACATTTAATTCCTTTTCCACAAACTATTTTCTTTTACGATTTTGAACGCCGCCTTGTTCTGTGCATAATTTTAAGGTATTCCCCACAAATTAATATCCACTACTATTTTAAACGCCTCCTTGTTCTTTATAATTCCAAGGTATTCCCCACAAACTAATATTCTTTACGATTTTGAACGCCTCCTTGCTCTGTATAATTCCAAGGTAATATCCTTTACTATTTTCAATGCCTTCTTGTTTTATGAACAATTTGACGGTATTCCCCACAAACTACATGATTTTGAACACCATCTTGTTCTGTGTACAATTTGAAGATATTCCCCACAAACCAATAGACTTTACGATTTTGAATACCTCCTTGTTTTACGTATAATTTGAAGGCACTGGGTCGACGAGGGCGGGTTGCGGGGCGCCTGAGGACGGCCAGAGCAGCCCCATAAATCTGAAGCAATGGATGGCCGCGCACGCTTAATATTCACTTAGGATAAGGATTATTTATATACGAAAAATTCCCTTTGTATTTTTTGGGTCCAATGATATACACGCAGCGAGAGAGATAATTCAGCTATTGCGGCTTTTTTTCCCCCGGTGCTGTGTGCATGAAGCGAAGGGTGAGTTGTAGTGTTGAGTGGCGAGGCTTGCTTGGATGAGGCAAGGCTTAGTTTTGTGCAGGGAATGTACGAGAGAGGACAGAAGCGGACAGGGGAGAGCGTTGCATTGCACATTACACGTTCCTCTGATGGATAAGTGTGCGCATGCGAGGCCAAGGCGAAGGAGCGGCAGATTAATGGGTGGGTGATGAAAGGAAGGCCAAATAAAGGCTGGTTCTTCTCTCTCTCTCTCTCTCTCTCTCTCTCTCTCTCTCTCTCTCTCTCTCTCTCTCTCTCTCTCTCTCTCTCTCTCTCCCCATGGTGAAGTTTTTGTCCTGAGGGAAATTAAGGGGAAAATAGATAAGGGGAAAAATATGATGCTTCTCATTTCCTATCTAATCTGACTATGATGAAAGCTCTTTATTAAATATTCAAGGTTGAACATCGTAAAGATAGAAATTCACTTAAGTATTGTTATTGTTATTATTATTATTATTATTATTATTATTATTATTATTATTATTATTATTAGTAGTAGTAGTAGTAGTAGTAGTACTAGTAGTAGTAGTAGCAGTAATAGCAGCAGTAGAAGTAGCAGTAGTGGTGGTGGTGGTGGTGGTGGTGATGGTAATAGTAGTAGTGGAAGTGGTAATAATTAAAAATTTGCTTGATGCATTTCCTTTAAGCTATTTTTATTACATTTTTGCATACACTTAATCAGTTTCTTTTTAATAAGCCTCCAGGTGAAATTGTTATTATTACTGTCACCATCATCATCATCATCAAAATCACCACCATTTCACAAGCGTAGCGAGAAAATTGCGTATTAGCGCGCATTACTTCATTACCATTAACATATTTATCCCTCGGAGCGCGGCAAATTTAAACGCATTCTTCTCGAAATAGACAAAACAAGTCACGCATTGCTTCTACCTCCCATAAAAGGAGAGAGAGAGAGAGAGAGAGAGAGAGAGAGAGAGAGAGAGAGAGAGAGAGAGAGAGAGAGAGAGAGAGAGAGAGGGAAGTATTCAATCAGTTCAACACATGATATGCATCCGTGGGAATGGAACCAGGAGAGGAGAGGGGGAAGAGGAGGGAAGAGGGGGGAGAGGGAGGGACATCTGTATCTCTTTTGCTCATCTGTGCGGAATGTTATGCGCATTTATTACTCCGCGATGGGAAGTAGTGCCTCATGGACGTTGTTCTTGCGCCCATTCCCACAGAGAGAGAGAGAGAGAGAGAGAGAGAGAGAGAGAGAGAGAGAGAGAGAGCACAGCCTCCTTACAGCCTCCCTAAGCTAGGTGTTAAAAATGGCAAGATTATAATTCCTTGTGTACGGCTTGGCACTTTTAATTCCTTGTTTTCTTTCACTTTCGCGCGGCCGAGGTTACGTAGCTGGAGCGGCGCGAAATTAACGGAGCTTCAGAAATTACCGCGCAATTAAAATTCTGCACTACACGTAAACACACACGCGGGAGAGAAAAGAGAGAGAAAAAAAGAGAACGACGGAAAAAAAGAAAAAAAAGAGGAAGGAAAATCACTGCGTTGTTTTTGCTCGGATGGGAAAAAATCGCGGCTGATCATTTTTTATCTTTATTTGCAATGTTTTATCCCGGGGAGTTTGATAATTGATTCTGAAATTAGTATCGTAAGAATTGCATGTTTATATATCTTTTAGTTCGGCTTTCCCCCCACTCTCTCTCTCTCTCTCTCTCTCTCTCTCTCTCTCTCTCTCTCTCTCTCTCTCTCTCTCTCTCTCTCTCTCTCTCTCTCTCTCTCTCTCTCTCTGACGACCACTTAGTCTCTCTTCTATTATTATTGTGATCACCTACACTTAAAATGAACGAGGGGCAGAATGTATCCGCTTATTCCTTCCTTCTTTCCTCCCTTTCTTCCCTCCTTTCCTCCCTTCCCTCTTTCTTTCCTCTTCTTTTCCCCTTGTGTTCTCCTTTCTGCCTTCCCTCATCTGGATATTCTTTCGAGCACCTCTCTCTCTCTCTCTCTCTCTCTCTCTCTCTCTCTCTCTCTCTCTCTCTCTCTCTCTCTGCTTCACATATGTTATTCTGATGTTTTTTTTGTCTTTTCTCAGTCTCCATTTCATTCTTCTTTATTCTCTCAATTCTCCCTATTTTTTCTTTCCTTTCACCTTCATCTTGTCCTTATCACCAATCTCTCTCTCTCTCTCTCTCTCTCTCTCTCTCTCTCTCTCTCTCTCTCTCTCTCTCTCTCTCTCTCTCTCTCTCTCTCTCTCTCGTCTCATATCGTCTTGGGAGCATGTTGTCAGCGGCAGCTTTCCCAGTTTTCTTCTTGTCTTCCCCTCCCCCCTTCCCCTCACCCCTTTATCTTGACCTTTCCCCTTCCCTTCCCCTCATTTTACCAGAACTTTATCTTGAAGTCCCTCCCCTCCTCTACTCCCTCTACTTCCTCCTTATCGAACCCCAAACCCTCACGACCCCTTGGAAATTTTCTAGGCAGACACTACACACACACACACACACACACACACACACACACACACACACACACACACACACACACACACACACACACACACACACACAGACACAAACGTCACTCACCCGCCCAGGTAAATACAAAGCGTGCTCAGGTGTAGCTCAGGTGTAGCTCAGGTGTGTCTTGTACGTACCTGAGAGATAGATGGATGTTTATTTACCCCAGTCACTCCCAGGTAGCCCTCGTGCCTCGTGTACCTGGCGAGAGCTCAGGTGAGTCCAGGTTAATTCTGGTGCACCTTGTCCTCCACCTTTACCCTTTCCGAGTCGTGAAGGTCGAGAGAGGGGAGCAGAAAGACTTCACGCTCACTGATTTGCGATACATTTAGTCTTTTATTCATCATCGTTTTGTTTTTCCAGGTACGGCGCTTTGTATTATCGATACAGATTCAAGTGAGCGTTAGATGGCCCTCCCGTGAAGGCTTTTTTGTGTGTCCTTCTCCTGGGTGTTAGAACTGTACGCTTGGGTGGGTTGGTAAAGGTGAGGTGCAGTGGCTTAGACTCACAAAAAGGGGTGCGGAGTGCGTGCGATTCTTGTCTCTTATTTGGAAGCATTTGAGTCTTTTTGTAGTCTAATGGAATTCTTACAAAGGGAACGAGGGTTGCTGGTTGGCTGTCGTTCACTCACTCACTCACTGCTATTTTTATTTTATTTTATTTATTTTTGTAGCTTAATATAATTTTATCAAAGAGAACGGGGTTTTTGGTTGGCTGTTTCTGACTCACTCACTCACTCAGTCACTCACTCACCATTTCTCTCCTTCTCTCTTCCTCATACACTCACATATTCACTATCCTCTTCCTGCTCCCGGATCCACTCTCACTCTCACTCGTTCTTCGGCTCATTTTCACACAGTATCAGTCTATCGGTTCGTCAGTCAAGGCGGCTGACGGCTAATCGTTCAGTCCGTCATTTGTCAACCCGTCAGTCAATCCGTCAGTCAGTCCGTCAGCCAACCAGTTACAGTCACGGCGTGTTGGTGAGAAGTTGGAAACCTATTGACTCAATCTGTCATAGGGTTCGAATCTCGCACAGGAGAGGATATGGATACTTAGCAACCTTAAGTTTAGAATCAATAAGCACCTGAGCAACACCCGGTAAGTGGGAGCCTGAATGGTGTAGGTACTCGTCTCAAAAGGTAGCGGCAGGTGAGTAACTTGCTTGGTGCGTTATGTTGAAATGAGTCGAGGCTTTGAAGTGAATGTAGAAGTAGAAGCTCAATGAGTGAGCCAAGAGAGAGAGAGAGAGAGAGAGAGAGAGAGAGAGAGAGAGAGAGAGAGAGAGAGAGAGAGAGAGAGAGAGAGAGAGAGAGAGACCCAAAATCAAGTTTCTGAGATGCCGAAAGTTCATACACGCTTTGTTCTCTCAAGACTATTTTTCAAAGCCCAGAGACGATAAGTTGGGTTCTCATGAGTGTTTCTCCCACAACTGGCGCAGAAACCTTGCTAAGCTATCACTAAAATCATGAGAAAAACCCTTGAAAACCTTAATAGCTTGCACATCTTCGGCCTTCTGATGGTAGACGAGGTAAGATGCCGAAACGTTTCAGAATATTGACACTGATATTCCTCTCTTGAAGGTCTAAAGGGCAAGAGACGGATATGAGCAACGTGGCTAGTCTCCGCGTCCCTTTCATCATCAGGCACTTCTAAGGCTCACTTCCTTCCTTCACGAGATAGGCCGAGCACAGTTCAATGCGGCGAACCAATCACAGAGAATCCTTCCACGCTTAAGACCCAATCACTTTCTTCCTATGGGCCTTCCCTTACGTAAATCTCCCCATACTCTCCCTTCTCCTCTTTCTTCATCCCCCTATTTCCCCATCCCTCCTTCGCCTCCGTAATGGTGTTCCTCCGTCCTATCCCTTTCCTTTCATTTTCTCCTCTCCCTTCCTCGTCCATACCCTTGCCATCCTTTCCCCTCACTTACCCTCAGGCCCTCCTCCTTTACCCTCGTTACCCTTTCGCATTCCTTAGTCTTAAACTGCATCTCTTTGCCAACATTCCTCTCTTTCTTTCCCCTCTCCTCCTCACTTTGTCTCTTTCCTCTTGTCTTACCCCTCATTACGGTTACACGCACCACGTACACACCGCTTCTTGTCACCACAATGAAGCACACACCATTCCCCATTCACTTCCTCGGATATCCTCACCACACATCATTACGTATTTTTGATATATTTGCTAACATATCGCCACCAGTCACCATACATCACGCATCTACTACACGCTAGGACACATATCATCATTCACCACGTATCGTTACCACACGCTACCACATACCACCACACACTACCATACACATTGTCAAATTATCACTAGACCCACTCACCAGCACTCACCACACATCACCACAACACCACACACACCACACACCACCACACACTTACATCATCAGGCCCAGTCACCATGTATCACCACCGCGTATCACCACACACCACACGCACCACCACAACACAGGAAGACAGTCATGAGGCGTCTGCTTGTGTTCCCTCATGAATGACACGTCCCCTCACATTCCCTTCAGTGGACAGGGAAAAAAATGTTCCCTCTTTACCTCCCTACACCCCCCCCAAAAAAAAAAAACTTGATACTAAGTAAAAAAAAAAGTTCTATATACTAAGTGAAAAAAATTGTAAATAGTATGAAAAATGTATCAGGTTAGCTGTGTAAAATGAACAGTGACATTAGAAGAGCAAGTACAAGGGAAGCAGAGTACCAAGTGACTTTAGTACAAGTAGGTAATTATAGTACTAAATTAAATCCTTAAGTGGGACAAGTACCAGGTAATTAGTGTCCCAGGTGGAAGGTGTACCAGTAACCAGTGATGTAGGAGTTCATTCAGTGTATTAGACCAACAGTGTCTTAGTTGAACACTGTCTTATAAGGGTACTGACCAAGGGCAACAAAATTTATATAAAGAAAAGAGCCCAATGAAAAAAATCCCCAGAGAAAAAGAGCCAAAAGGATTAACCAAAACTAACCCAAATTAACCCTTTCCTTGATAATTTCCCCATAACCACCTACAAATTTCTTAGACACATTGCACTACAGTCCCTTAAAAACCCTACCAGAACACGTCCATTGCATTCTTAAATAGTTATGTTGCGTAGAAAAGACACAATTAACCTATTCTTCCCTTTTGTTTATGTCCATTTAAGCAATATTACAATGCTATATAGTCGGGTCGTAACAGTAAAAGGAGTTAATTGGACAGTGAAAAGATTAACCCCAAAATTAACCTCTCTGAAGCACGGGAGACGCATGGGCGCTATCTAAGCAGTGAAATGAAGCACCTTAGGATAGTGAATTGGGCAAGCTAGGTGAAAATTACGTACTTTAGAGGAGGAGGAAGAGGAGAAGGAAGAGGAGGAAGAGGAAGAAGAGGACGATACCTGGAGTTAATACCGTGCACGTTGATCTATTTTACGACGATGTAGGTTTTTTGTTTATGTGAGCACTTTTTCCGCCCCGTGGGGAAATTAATGATGCGCGCAGTAAGTCACACTGACAGACAAAGGCAAGTGCTTAATATTTTTTTTTTTTTATCTTTTCTCGTTTTTTTTATGTTTTAATTCAAGCGTTTGGTCTTTTTTTTATTTCCTCGTTTGATTTTTTTTTTCCTGGATTGTGTTGTGATCAATTTTCCTCATTCGTTTACAGTTTCCTCACGAGTCACTTCACTAATTGTCAGTCTTTGTTTGTTTTTCCTTGTGTTTTGTTTGTTTGTTTTCCTCACATTTCTTCGTCTCCAGGAAAGAAGAGGAGTCAAATATTTCACGTTTTCTTTGTAAACACACCAAGATTTCTGCTCCTTAATAGTAAACAAACATTTCACTCAGCTGTATGTGACATTATGGCAAACACACACACACACACACACAAAAAAAAAAAAAGTGTCTCTCTCTCTCTCTCTCTCTCTCTCTCAAACTTTAATTAATTTAGTTGCTAATTTTCATGAAGTTTAGTAAAAGTTTATATTTTCCCCCACTTGCATGTCACTTTTCTCACGCGGCACGGGGGAGGGCGGACTGGGGAAAAAAGGAGAGGGGAAAACAGGTGACCGATGGGAGTAGAAGGAACTGTGCGCAGCGAACAAGTTGCCTCATACGGGAGGGAGGAACGGCGAGTGGCGATGCTTCCCCTCTGACTGTCTGAGGTTGACTGAGGTTCTCGCTGTCTCGAACCGTCCAGGCATCCCCTCCCAGGCACCCACCCACCTGCACTCCCTCCCCATATCTCTCCTCCCTCCACCCAAGAGTGTCTCCTATCCTCCTCCTTTCACTCCCCCTCCCGTTCTGTCGATATTGCTCCTCCTGCTCCCTCCACCCATCCCTCCTCCATCCCTCCTTCCCTCCCTCCTTCCCAGCTCCTCTCTTCTCCACTCACACCCTTCCTTTACCTCCTCGATCTCCATTTTTCCAACCCATTCTTCCTCTCAACTTCCCTCCAACTCTCACCTCTGGCTTCCTCCACCATTTAACTCTATTTCCCTCCACGCTGCCATCCCTATTTAAACCCATCTCAAATCTTTATTAATTTCCCGCCCTTATCCTCTCGCACCATCCCTCCTTCGTTCTTCCCTCTCTCCTTTCCTGCCGCTTCTTATCTCCTCCCTCTCCCTCTCTCTCTTTCTCGTATACCTTCATATTATTGGCTGCACATTTATTTTCGGGTGTGAGAGGGAGTCTGTATCATCCTTTGTGGAGGGAAAATTCACTGCTCGCTCCGTGTACAGACGCTGCTAATTCGTAGTGCGGTTCGCGTCTGGAAGGGTACAGAGGAGAGGTCCTGTAACACCACCCGATGACCTGTAGTCTGGCACGCTTCGCTCCCTCACCACGACTGTTTTCTAAGGCTACAGAGATGATTAGCCGGCTTTCCAAGAGTGTTTCTACTGTTTGTCATATGGAAATCTTGTTAATCTGTCACTGCAACTATAAAAACATCCTCAAAAACCTGTGCAACTTCAACTAGAGCCTTGTGAATGTAGCGGCGTATGTAGAAGTGTTTCGGAATATGCTCCCAACTTCCAATGTGCTCTGTGTGTTTTCTCATCTTCAGTCCTGTGGTGTGCTGGGAGTCTACTAGTTGTTATGTTTAGAAGGTTACTCAATTTCAGACTACAGCTGTATTCCAACCCACGAGTATATCCCTCCTAGTGACTCATTTCCTTCCCGTATCTCATCTTCACAGTGAATATGTTCCGTTGATTAGAGTTTTGGTTACTCCTTTTTACTTACAGATAAGCCGTAGAAGCAATCTGAGCGAGTCTGGCGTAGAAAGAGCGTAGAAGAGCGTTTTTCCTTGTGGATTGCGGTATTTGGCGCACCGCGGTAAGTAAACAGAGCCGAGTGGCGCCTCATCACTCTAGCGCGGCCCGTGTGTCAGGGCGGCCCCGTCTCTGCATTCGTCATCTTTTTCCATCCTCATCAGCGTCTTCTTAGCCTTGAAATAATGGCCGTAATTATCCTTGGTTCTTCTTAACTCCACCACCGCCGCCACCGCCACCACCACCACAGCCGCCATCATCATCACAATCATCATCACCGCTAGGCTTTTCACATCTTCACTAATTACGATACGTCTTCGGCCCAGCGCGGACTTTCCCTCGCTTAAAAAAGACTCTGGAAGTAATCACTATCATTCACCGCCATTCATTATCATTGCTACCATTATCAGTTGTCACTGTTCAGGTGTTCGCACCGCCGCTGCACTCGCCATCGTCTCCCCTCCACTCTGCAGCGCCGGCAGTGACCTGGAGGCGGCCATTACCATCACACTCAACACTATTATTGTACTTCGCATCGCACTCGAGTTCTGCTGAGGCTTGCACGGCCCCGGACATTTCAGTAGTGTTACGGAGTCATCACAGCGAAGTATCACACTGCACTCATGAGGTTCTTTCGCCATATGCTCGAGTAAAACTGATCACAGGTATTATCTCGTTATTTTGCAGCTTCTCTTATGCTCTTATGTTCATTTTTTTTATCACATATTTATTGCAGGAAGAGTAATAGCTGCGTAGGGATAATTATCATTCATTTGTGTAACGTTTTTATATCAAGTTAATGTCATCCTCAGTTATTAAGATAAACCTAAAACATTAAAACATAGATCAAAAAAAAAAACGAACAACGTTACAAAAGAAGTGGAGGAAATTACAGCTGATTATTCAATGAAGATTTCTTAGTATAATTCATTTTGCTGTTATTATCATTATTGCTGTGTTCTCTTGTTATTACGTGTCATTAAAGCCACTCCTCCTAGCTCTGTATTCCACCTCACCTCGCATTCCCCAGACGGCTAAGCGAATGAGAACGGGAGCCATTGAAGTGACGTACCTTAAACGCTTCACTCCTACAAGCGAATTACTTTTTAAATGCCGCAGAGATGATTTGTCAAGTGCCCACGAGTGTTTCTCCTACTGACGATGCAGAAATCTTGTAAAACATCACTCGAATCATACAAACACTCATGGAAAGGCGACTAACATCCATTGCAACCTGACAGGAGTGCGAGTAGTCGAAATGAGGCGCCGGAACGTTTAGGCATGTTGACAGCAGGAAGGCAGTGCTTGGGCCAAACAATCCGGTGCCAAATGAAGACACTTTGCTCGTAATGGTTTCCAGCTGAAGTTGTGATGAAGTTTCCCTCACCGTTAAGGTCCCATTTCCGTACTTAAGTTCAGTGAGTATTTCCTGTAATTTCCTGTCCAGAGAAGTTATTCCTGTTTTGCTTCTCGCCGCTCGCACATCTACCCATACTCTATACCCACGCATGCCCTCTCTCTCTCTCTCTCTCTCTCTCTCTCTCTCTCTCTCTCTCTCTCTCTCTCTCTCTCTCTCTCTCTCTCATGTCCATTCACAAGTTTAAGTTTGTATATTTTTTTCCCTCCCTTTTTTCCTTTTTCTATTTTTTTTTCTCAAGTTCTAAGTGGTGCCTTCTTTCTCTCTCTCTCTACTTTCCTTCCTTCTTCTCCTTCATCTTTCCCTGTTTCTCTTTCCTTCCTTCTCTCCTTCCCTTCTTTCGTCTCTCCCTCACACCACATCTCTTTCCTTCTCTCCCTGGCTCCCTCCCTCCCCATCTCTCCCTACCTCCCATATCCCATCATTTTCCCCTTTCCTTATCTCCTTTTTTTCTCCCTATTCCGTTTATTCATCTGATTTCTTAACCTCTCTCCCTGTACGCCTTTCCTTCTCCCCTTCCTTCCCCTCGTCCCTCCCCTTCCCCCATTCCCTCCTCTCCTCTCTTCCCCCTTATCCTCTTCTCCCTTTCCTCCCCTTGCTCCTCCCTTCCTTCCCACCTCCTCTCCCCCTTCTTCCCTTCTCTTCTCCTCCCTCCCCTCTTCAACCTCCCCCTCCATCTGGCTGTGGCGTGACTGAGGTGGCTGACTCAGAACCCTCCCTCCCCCACCCCCCAAGTTCAGTAGCCATTAATTATATTCTTCTCCCAGCACCCCCGTCCGTCCCCCTCTGCCCTCTCTTTCTCCCCCTCCCTTTCCACATTCCCTCTCGTCCCCTTACGCCATCCCCGTACTCTCACTCCCTCTCTCCCCTCATCCTCTGGCCTTCTTTCATTCCTCCCTTTCCTTCTCCTCCTCTCCTTCCTCCTCCTCTAGTTTCCCTCAGGCTCGTTTTCTATTTGGTGACGAGTAGGAAAGAAAATGGGAAACTAAAGGATATTGGCGGTGTGGGAGAGGAGAGAATGTGCGAGGGGAGGAAAGAGGGAAGATAAAAGAAAGAGAAGAAAGAGGGGAAAAGGAAAGATAGTAAAGAACGACGGAAGGAAAGGGGAGGAAAGAAGGGAGGGAAAAATGAAAGTAAAGAGGGTGGACGAAAAGAAACGGGGAGGAAAGAAGGGAGAAAAAAGGAAATAAAATAAACAGGGAGAATGGAAGGGAAGGCGAAGAAGGAAGAGGAAGGAGAGGGAAAGAGGGGAAAGTGAAGGGAAAAGGTGAATGCTCTAAATGTTTTCCTCCTCCTTGGTGTTTTTGATTCTTGCATAACTGAAGATTTTTTCCCCTTAATATTTATTTTCTACATTGATATGCGTGTGCACGTTATGTCCTTTCATTAGTTTGTTCATTCAGTGTGTGTGTGTGTGTGTGTGTGTGTGTGTGGTGGTAAAGGTACACACACACACACACACACACACACACACACACACACACACACACACACACACACACACACACACACACACACACACACACATACACGAACCCTCAATGCCTTACGTATAAAGGTGTGTTGCTGTGTTCTCTCTCCTGTCCTTCCCCCCCCCTCTCTCTCTCTCTCTCTCTCTCTCTCTCTCTCTCTCTCTCTCTCTCTCTCTCTCTCTCTCTCTTTCTCTTTCTCTTTCTCTTTCTCTTTCTTTCCTCTCATTTTTTCCCTCTCACTGTCTTTCCTCCTCTGATTCCTTCCTCCATTCCTCTTCTATACTTTCTTCTCCCTATTTCCTATTTCCTTATCATTTACACTCCCCTTCCCTGATTTAGTGGCCTTTTTCTTCACTTACTCTTAACCTTCACCTTACTTTCCGCTCAAGTTTCCTCTGTCTCTCTCCCTCTCCCCTCCCAGTCCTCTCAATTGCTGTTGAATCTTTCCCCTCTGCAATCTCTTTTCCTTCCTCCGTTTTTTCCTACCTTTCCTCACACTGTATCTTGATGTATTTTTTCCCCTCTGGTTATTGCATTTTTTTCCCTCTCCCTCCTCTCACTCTTCCTTGTCCCCTCTCCCAGTTCTTACTCCCTCGTGGCCCAATCAGAGAGTGAGAGTGTGACTTCAAGGGGGAATTCTCCCAGACAGGTGGATTTCCCTTCAACCTGCTTGGGGTATTATGCGCAAGCAGTTTCGTTTGGTTGGTTTTGGTCTCTCTCTCTCTCTCTCTCTCTCTCTCTCTCTCTCTCTCTCTCTCTCTCTCTCTCTCTCTCTCATCTGTGTTTTCTTGTATGTCCTCTCCTTCTTTCTCTTCCTTCTTTTCCTTCCTTCCTTGTGCTTTTTTCTCCCTCATTATCATATTCATTTCTTCCCTTTTACTATTTTTCCTTCACATGTTACTTTAAATTTTGCTTCATTGGAGTTTTTTTCCTCTCAGTTTTCCCCATTTACTTTGTTTTTCCCCTTCACTTATGTTTCTCCTCACTCAAATTGACTCCTCATTATGTTACCTTTATGCATTCTTAAATTCCTCTTTGCATATCATCCTCCCCTTCGTGTTTCCCCTCCATACTTCCCCTTACAAGATTTTCCCCTCTATTCGTTCACGGTCGTTTTGTTTCCCTTTTATCTTTTAACGCATCTTACCCTTACGTGTCTACTCGGTTTCCCTCTGTCTCTCCTTCTATCTCTCTCCTTCTGTCTCTCTCTCCTTCTGTCTCTCTCTTTTCCCTGTTTCCTCTTCCCTTCACTCGCTTCTTCTGAAAATGGGGATGTTCTTTTTTTTCTTTTTTTTTCTTTTCCAAGCGTTCTCACTATGATTACTTCTAAATATATCTTCCTCTTCCTCTTCCTCTTCCTTATTCTCTTTTTGTCTTCTTTTTCCTTTTTTTTTTTTTAGTTTCAACACCTTGTCATCTTTCTCTTTATTTTGTTGGAAGTAGTGGTGGTGGTGGTCCTCCTTCTCCTCTTTCTCCTCCTCCTCCTCCTCCTCCTCCTCCTCCTCCTCCTCCTCCTCTTGTTACATTATCAATTCCTCCTCTCTTGTACCTGTAACCTGTCAAGCATTTTTCGTCCTCCTCCTCCTCCCCCTCCTCCTCCTCCTCCTCCTCCTCCTCCTCCTCCTCCTCCTCCTCCTCCTCCTCCTCCTTCTCTACACCCCCCATATCCTCCCCTATGTATAAACTTCACCAAACTTCAAAACTAACGAAAAATGAACCCAGAACACGAGGAGCGATGGTCTGTATCAAATATTAACGCGAATTGAATGAAAGAAAAGGAAATAGGGGAGAAGATAGGCGTAAAAACCACACAGAAAAAAAAGTAACAGGAAAAAAAGATAAAAATAGACTTAAAAACTCACGTAACTTAAAAAAAGAAGAGAAAAGAAGAAAATTGACTGAAAAATCATACCTAACCAAAAAAAAAGGTAGAAACGAAAAAGATAAATAGACAAAAAAAAAAAACCACTGAATTAAAATAGAAAACAAAACCAAACTAGAAAAACAAAACGAGAAAAAAGAAAGAGGAAAAAACATACTTAAAACAAACGCACACACACACACACACACACACACACACACACACACACACACACACACACACACACACGTACCTACCTTCAGAGCGCGCCTTGCCTTGATTGCGCCCCTCAGCAGCAATCAGCAGCGCGGTAAAAGTTTCTGATCTTCTTTCATCGGGCCACAAGAAGCTGCGATGAAGGAGGAAGCCATTTCAATCACTTTAAGGATAACCTGGTGAGAATAATTACGCGGATCTTCTCTCCCTTTGTTTTCCTCCTTTTTCACCTGTGCAATTTGGCGGGGCGATGGAGGAGGAGGAGGAGAAGGTAGGTGGTGGTGGTGCTGAGGTGGTAGCGGTGGTGGGGTGCTGAGGTGCTGAGTGACGGGTCGTGTAAATGAAGCAAGTGGAATGTGTCTTCTTTGTTATTTATTTGCAAAGGGAGCGATGGTTGTGTCCGCAGTCTTGATTAATTGCCTTGATTCTTCTCGTCTCTTTGTTTTTTGTTTTTTTGCTGTTATACTTGCGTGATGATTTATATCGGTGAGAGAGAGAGAGAGAGAGAGAGAGAGAGAGAGAGAGAGAGAGAGAGAGAGAGAGAGAGAGAGAGAGAGAGGTCATGATGCTCCAGTGATTATGTTATTTAGAAATGCTTGGAATCATAAACAACTATTTTAATTTAGCACCGATGACTTACCCAGAGAGAGAGAGAGAGAGAGAGAGAGAGAGAGAGAGAGAGAGAGAGAGAGAGAGAGATTTTCTGTTCATTAATCGGCTTAAACGTTATTGCTTAATTACTCAAGTTGGGATTAGAATTAGAGTAATCGCGGGGTAATCGTAACTTACTCTCCATTCCCTCGAGAGCAATGAAGAATGTGTGTGTGTGTGTGTGTGTGTGTGTGTGTAGTAGTGTATTTATATGCTGTATTGTGTTTTATTACTGTATAGATTTTGGCTATTGTTTATTTTGTCAACTACGATCTACATTCAGAAGCGTTATATACTTTTGATACGTACTGTACAAGTGGATGTATTGAAACTATACTCAATAAACTATCTATCTGTCTATCTGTGTGTGTGTGTGTGTGTGTGTGTGTGTGTGTGTGTGTGTGGGTGGGTGTGTGTGTATGCGCGTGCGTGGTCCGGTGAGTGGTCGTGGAAATGAAATACTTGGAATGTTATTGTTGGTTTATTTACGAAGGGAGATTAGATCCTGGCGGTGGCGTCTTCCTCATGAGATGCGCCCCTTGATGGATGACCCTGATACGGGCGCGAAGGTTCATTACGCCGCGCCCAGGAAAAAGACTGATGATGGGGGAGGTGCAGAGAGAGAGAGAGAGAGAGAGAGAGAGAGGAGAGAGAGAGAGAGAGAGAGAGAGAGAGAATAGACGTTTATATAGACAGGCAGAAAGAAACACAAACACTTATATACAAGCAAATAGATAGATAGATAGACAGACAAAACAGACAGATAGATAAAATGACAGACAGAAAGGAAATCAAACAAAAAAATAGGAAGAGAGAGACAGTCATTCAAAAAACAGACTGATGTAGTGGAGACAAAGACAAACAGAAACAGACGGACAGAGACAGAAAGAGACAGAAGCAGAGGATGAGAGACAGAAAGCCAGACAGATACAAGAGCAAATATATTTCATCTGTGACCACCACGCCTTGCTTACTCTGCCTGTGCCTTGCTAATCTAGATGTCAGAAGCCTTAACCGGGTTTGCGCGACACTCACACCCAGAAATACCCTACACATTTCCACAAGGCCAAACACACCGTAACACACCATTAACGCACTCAGCACAGCAATGCATAGCCAAACACACAGTAATATTAAGCACAACACACTTCCTGGTTCCTCTTCCCTTCCTTTCCTCCCCTTTCCTGATCTTCCTTTCCCTCTTTCATCTTTCGCGACCCTCCTATTTCAGATCTCTTCATTAACCTTTACTCTTTCCTTTTTCCCTCCTTTCCTCAACCTCTTTTCTTCCCCCGCTCCTTTGCTGACCGTTTCTCGTCCCCTCCTCTTCATTTTCCCCCCTCCCTGTACTGCTGCAGGTGTGGTGGTTCCCGCGGCTCAGTGCATGAGTGTATAGAATCACTGACACCGTGGAAGGACTGGACATAAGTACTCTGCTTCTGCCGCGCCTCTCGCACAAGTAACGCTCTGTAGCTCCCATGAATCCACCGCCCCACTAACTCATCAACATTCGCTACTGCTCTCACCACTCCAGAGAGAGAGAGAGAGAGAGAGAGAGAGAGAGAGAGAGAGAGAGAGAGAGAGAATGGATTCGACAAGAAAGGTTGTGGAGGAGAAGGGAGAGTAAATAACATGAAGAGGTTTGAAGAGAAAAGAGAGAGAGAGAGAGAGAGAGAGAGAGAGAGAGAGAGAGAGAGAGAGAGAGAGAGAGAGAGAGAGAGAGAGAGAGAGAGGATGTAAGAGGGGAGATAAAGAAAGGGAGAAGGGGGGCCACTTAGAGGAGGGGAGAAGAGGGATGCATAACCGACTATTATACAAGAGTGTTTGTGTTTCTAAATGAGTGTGTATATTTCTCACAGTCAATATTTATCATTTACTGTGATCTTGAGAATCCAGGCAGCTGTCCCTTGTCTCTCCCTCCTCTCACTGTCTCCTCTCTTCCTCACCCTCTTTCACTTCCTTTCATCTTCCCTCTCCTTCTCTTTCCCTCTTCTTCCCCCCACTTCTTTCCTTTCATTCTCCCTCTCCTTATGTCTAATGTTTTCCTCTTTTCTCTTTCCCTGTTTTTATTCTCTTTATTCTCCTCTGTTTCCTTCCAGTCTTCTTCCTTTATCACACCTTTACTCTTCCCTTTCTCTTCTTTATTCCTTTTGTCCACCTCCATCTCTTTCTTGTCACATCTTCTCGCATGTTTTATCCTTTCCCTTCCATTCTCCTCCCATTCTCCATTATTCCCTACCATTAACACTTTCTCACACTTTCTTCTCTCCAACATTCTCACTTTTTTTCACCCAGTTTTACCTCCCCACTTTTTATTCCATTCTGTTCATCCGTTTCCTTTCGTTCTCCCTTCACTCCTTCCCTTCATGTCCCTTCTGCATTTAATATCTCCCCCTTAAGCTAACTCTCGTCTCCCTAGAGTACTTAGTATATGCATGAGGCCCCCCAGCAGCCCCTCTCCGTGAAAACCAACCCTCACTTCTAATGTTAATGAGGATCCCTGCTTGCCTTCCCTTGCGCAGAGCTACAGTGCCTAATATGTTTTGTATTGAACCGTATCTCTGAGGTATTTCTTCCTCTTCTTCTTCTTGTTCCTCTTGTTGTTGTTGTTGTTCGAGAGAGAGGATGAGTGGGGTAAGGATCGACGCATATGTGGATAAAAAAAGACAGATAGACAGACAAACAAACAAACAAATAAATATATAAAAACAATGATCTGTAGACAAACAAATACTAAAGAATACTTGGAACAAAATAAACAATCAAAACGGAGAGACATTCAGACAAACACACAAAGAGACGGAGCAGCAAGTCAAAGGAAAGGTAGGAAGGCAGACTGACAGGTGGACAAAGGGACAGGTGAGAGCACAGTGTGATGACGAGAGAGAGGAGAGGTGGGTCATGCTTTATCTGGCGCGAAGTTCTCACTCAGAGCAAGGTCACACACGCCACACAGAAATGATTTTAGTTGTCCAGACTCACCAAATGTACGAGCGAGTTTCAGTCACTCTTCCGCTGCTGGAAATAGGAGATATAACAAGGGAAATACGAATAGAATGTACAGGGTTACTCAGGTTAGAACTAAAAGGGGAATGCAGATAAAATGCTCAGTGTTGCTCAGGAAAATGAAGGAAAATGCAAATAAAGGAAAAGGAAGGAAATTAAATGCAAAAAAGGAAGGAAAATGCAAATAAAATGAAGAGAAATGCAAATAAAAATACTCAGCATTTCTCTAATTAGGACTAAAAGTAACGGGTTCAAGTTTGATGATGTTGAATTAAAAAGAAAAAAAGAACAAAAAAAAATAAATAAATAAAAATAAAAAGAAATTGGCTCCTATACAGAGTGGTAGATGACTGGAATACACTCAGTACTCAGGCTATCGATGTCGAGACAAAAGGGAGATTTAAATTATTTGATACATTATAAATAGCGACATTGAATGGGTCTAGGCAGGTGTGTGTTGAGCAGGGATTTCCACGTATGGGCCTGCTGACTTCTTGTGGCTTCCTTTGTGTTCTTGTGTTATATTCTTATTATGTTCTTATGTTCAGGCAAGAGCTTTATTTCATATGTGAAGGAAAATTGATATAGTCTCTCTCTCTCTCTCTCTCTCTCTCTCTCTCTCTCTCTCTCTCTCTCTCTCTCTCTCTCTCTCTCTCTCTCTCTCTCTCTCTCTCTCTCTCTCTCTCTCTCTCTCACCAGCACTACGTTTTCTACCACACAAACACTCGTGACAAACAGAAAATGAAGTACAAGTTTTCAGGAGAGACTACAGCAAATCAGCCTTCATTACTCTGATAATTCAATAAAGTACGTGTATTTTTTTCTTTTTTTTTTCGTACTGATACTTCCCTTCCTGGAGAGACTCACTTTTTAATAATATATCGAGGAGGAGGAGGAAGAGGAGGAGGAGGAGGAGGAGGAGGAGGAGGAGGAGGAGGAGGAGGAGGAGGAAGAGGAAGAGAAGTGAATAGGTAAGGACAAAAAAAAATCAAGGTAAAAAGAAATAATTTCAACTCTAATTGACACTCAGAAGGGAGAGAGAGAGAGAGAGAGAGAGAGAGAGAGAGAGAGAGAGAGAGAGAGAGAGAGAGAGAGAGAGAGAGAGAGAGAGTCGTAGCTGTTAATTACGTTTCTGAGCACAGGTAGATAGAAGGACTTAATTGTTACCTGGTCGACGTAATTCACCTGGTTGCTGGTCGTCCAGGTGTTGAGGTAAATACTAGAAAATAATGAGGAAGTAAAGAAAAAAAGATGAAGATTGGTGTAGTTTTTGAGATTTGAGGAGTATCACTGAGTTTTTTACTTTTGCGTATGAGAGAGAGAGAGAGAGAGAGAGAGAGAGAGAGAGAGAGAGAGAGAGAGAGAGAGAGAGAGAGAGAGAGAGAGAGACTCAGTACCTTTCGTCTCTACCTGTGATACTTCCAAACTTCAATGAAAAGGAACGAGTGAGAGTGAGAGAAAAAAAAAAAGGAAAAAAGTTGCTTAGGCACTTTGGGAAACTCTCTCTCTCTCTCTCTCTCTCTCTCTCTCTCTCTCTCTCATGCGGATTGAATGTCAAGAGAAAACTTTGCCGGCCGGGGAACTTCCTGACGCGGCGGGAGTTTGAGCGTCTGGCGGAGCTGAGTTGTGATTTACCTCCCTATTCTTAGACGCTTCGACATCTTATCGCGACTACTTTTAACATTCACTGCTGGAAGTTGTGCGGGTGTTCAAGAATGTTTTCATGATACCAGTGATGTAGTTTGGCAGGCCGTAGTGGAGGTTGGGTGGGTGTTAAAGAATGTTTTCATGATACCAGTGATGTAGTTATGAAGGATTCTCCACTAGGTTTAATGAAAACATCCATGAAAATCTAATTAATCTCCGTGGTCTGAAAATAGGAGGTTCAGTGGATGCTATGGTGTTTTCATGACTCCAGTGATACCTGAACAACGATTCTGCACTATGGGGAATGAAGACACCCATGACAGTCCACCTAATCCTCTCCATGTACTCTGAATAGAAAAAAGAGGCCTTATGAGAGAGCAAAGAGCTTCAGAATGCGGACGTTTAGACCTCCAGGAGCCGTGTGGCGGAGCAAATTAAGCCGCGCTAACTCTTTGACTGCCACGGCTTCTCAGGTGAACAGAATGACCTTGTGTAAATTTAGATTAGGATTTTAAAGGATAACGTTCGTAGGTGATTGGGTATTGAGGCTTTACTTATCAATTCTTTGCTTTTGTGCTTTTTTAACCTTTTCACAGTGGTATGCATCAATTCACAGCACTACAATCAATCTATAGCCTATTTATAAACAGCTAAAAGAAAGAAAGGGATAGAAAATAATAGATTTGCAATTTCTGGCCAGTACAATGTTTGGAGGTAACTGTGGAATAAGAGAAGATGTCCCATAGTGGTTGGTAATTAAGATAAGATGCGCCAAATAGTAATGAAAGATTGGTTGGTGTTGCTTAAGTGGAGTAAGTGTTATTAGAAGTGTAAGGATTAAGTGGTGCATATGGCAGTCTTCATTTCAGGTCATTTGGCTTCGTATTAATAAGGAGAGTGTGTAGAGAATAGGAGAAATAGGGAAGGGACGATAAGGATTGGGCTTGTATATGGGGAATCTTATTTTATATTAATACTCTTACATGATTGTGGTATACTGTTGTGGCGCTCAGTGTGGTATTAATAAGAGGAATGAAAGAGGAGTGGAAGAAATTACTTTGCACCTTATTCCCAAATTTATCATCCTCTTATCTCCTATACTTTATTGGTTGCAGTGGAGGTTATACGAGTTATCAAGGGTATTTTCATGATTCTCTTGATATTTTAACAAGTATTACACAGGACCAATATGAAAAAAATACGCATGAAAACCCGTCTAATTATCCCTGTGGCCTTTGAAGACAGAACTGATGAGAGAACAAAGCCCTTCGAAATATGAACCTTTACTGGAGCTTTGTCATAATTTTTCGTCTGGGATAAACTTTTTTTGCATTCGAGTTACGGTGACGAAGGTGCGGGGAGTGAACGATGCTAAGTGAGGTGTGTGAGGCAGTGCAGTACATCCACATTAAACGCTGGAAAACCGAAGAGCATTTCAGAAAAGTTCGTGTCGTGTGTATATCTTTGGGCGAGTGCGTACGAGGGAGGGAGGGAGAGAGGGGGAGAGACGGCGGCAAGGAAGCAAGGCAGGGAAGGGAGAGGAAGGAAGGAAGGCAGGGAAATTTACATAGGCTGCTGTGTAATACGTTTCTCCCCTCATGACCTGAATTTAGCGGCTGGGGATTAGCATACAAATATATGTGAATCTATCGGTATAATTCCCTACCCTTGTTCCAACTTATAATGCCACCAGATTATGCAAATGTGGGTGAATACATTGTCCTATTATAGCCGGCGGGGCGAGAATTACGGGCCCATAAGATACTCGGCCTCCGTACGTGAAAATACATCACCACGTTTTACAGTGGTTGAATCAGGCACCTCGGGGCGGCCAGCTGGCGGGAGGGGGCGGGAGAAGTGACTGATATACCTCCTCCTGTCCCTCGCGTCTCCTTTCCACCTCCTCCTCCTCCTCCCATCTTCGTTCTCCCTCACCCATCTCCAATTCCACCCTGCGTGTCTGCCTCTTCCTGGTTTCTTCCTCACTCTTTCCCGTTCCCCTACCGTCTCTTTGCCTCCCTGCTTCTCCTACCTCCCCTTCTACCTCCCGTCTCTCCTCCCTCCTCATCCAGCACCCTCTTGTCCTCCTCCCGTCTCCTCTTTGCTTCCTCCCTGCCTCCACTCCTCCTAGCCTCCCCTCCTCAGCCCCTCACCGCCCAGTGTGTGAACAGAGGTCGTCATTTCTTTGTATATTGAAGGGCCCTTGTATATTGGGGTCGTGTGTCCTTGTGCTACTACTTCTAACACTAGGACTACCCGGTATGTGGTCTTGCAGGTCGTGAGAGGCTCCTGGTAACCTGTCTCATCTCGTCGTAACTTGTCCTAACTAATAGATATGGTTGAGTTCCTGGGACTTTGTAAAGGAGGGTGCCTGGTAACTCCTGGTGGGGTGCAAGGAAGAGCCGCCTGGTAACTGGTCTCTCGTAGCCATGAGAGGCGCCACGTGGCCAGCCTTTATTTGATGAAACGCAGCCAGATGTTGAGGAAATATCTGAATGAATTTCTGGAGATTACGGTGGCCACAGCAGGAGGGGAGAAGAGGAGGAGGGGGTAAAGGAGGAGGTGGGGAGAAGGAAGGGGGAAAAGAAAGAAAGAAAGAAAAAGGAGGTGGAGGAGGAAGAGATAACGAAAGAAAGAAAAGGAGAAAGAAGGAAGGAAAGAAAAGAAGAGGAGATAAAGAATGAAGAAAAAGAGGAGGAGGAGGAGGAATAGGAGATGGAAGAGGAATGGGAGAAGAAGTGACATATGCAACATTGTGATAAGATTCTCGTTAAAAACAATGAAAAATGCTACTACTACTACTACTACTACTGCTACTACTACTACTACTACTACTACTACTACTACTACCACCACTACCATCAATACTACAACAGCGATAACAGACTCAAAAGTAATTATCTCTCATTAATGAAATCACTCGAGTCACCTTAGTTTATGTCGCAATTAATCCTCCATTTTGTATTAATTTTCCAGCATCAATTCACGTAGTTTAGAAGAAAAATCAATATATCTGAGTGAAGAGAAACGAGGCAGGTTATCATAACATTATAATTAACATGTAGTGAACGTATATTTGCAAGTTCACATTTGTTTCAGTTTATTTTTGCTTCGTTGCTTCTGTGTTGCTTTAATGTTGCGCTGTTGCCATGGAGACGAAAGGTTCAGAGTTGAGGGTTCAGTGGCGGTCGAAGCCTCGGATCGCAGGGCTTCATGACTCTTGTGATATGTAGCTTCGTTTCAAAGCGTTTCTCTTGTTGACTTGGAGGGAAAGTTTTTATGGGGGTTTGTGTCTCCTCGGGGAAGCCATCCTTTTATTCCTCCGTTTCAAGATCAAAGGTATAAACAGGCCTGGCTTCTCTCTCTCTCTCTCTCTCTCTCTCTCTCTCTCTCTCTCTCTCTCTCTCTCTCTCTCTGATGCTTCCTCCAGTCAAAGAAGTCAATCCTTACCCCATCACATCCTTTCGCAGCTCCTCCTTCCCTCAGGCGTTCATTTCTTCACCACTCGTCAACTCCATCACTGATTCCTGTTTCCAGCCTTCTACCGTCTCTTCGCAGACTTGTTATTTCTGCCCTAACTCGTGTCATCGGAGCAGCAAGTCACGGCAGGGGAAGAAAGCGAGTGTCGTGCAACATTTCACAGCTGTCTGCCCGAAACTACGTGGCTTCGTTACCCATAGTCAAATTCTTAGCGTTTCGTCTCCTTAGCACCATTTGATGTGTAAGGCTAGAAAGTCAGACAGTAGTTGAAAATAGAGACAGAAGAGGCTTATGGGTATCAGTTACGATAGACGAACACACACACACACACACACACACACACACACACACACACACACACACACACACGCATACACACACCAGCAACATTTACCAGTCATTTTGTCGACGTAATTCCGTTTCTCAGGTGTGTTTAGTAATATTTCAACAAGCATCCTTCATCACCAAATAGTAAAAACACCCTTGAGAACCTGAGTAATCACCTTCGTGGCCTTTGAAAGTATCATGAAGGAAGAGAGTCTAAAAATACCAGCAAAACTTGAACCGCTACTCTTAAGATTATACGGAAGCTGCTCTTGAAAGGGGGAGAGAGACACGTAGGAAGCCCATTTTTATTCCAGAAGGACAATATCGTAGGAGCGTTTCCAAGAAAGTCGTATTTTATTCATACCGCGGAGGGCAAGAAGGTACGTACCATCACAGCTTCCGGTATTTTGCAAGCGGATAGATATTCACGAGGACTGACGCGAGAGTAAAGCTTGGTATTTTAAGTTTGTACCCGAAAGCGTAGCCAAAGAGTCCTCGAGGTCACGTGGATGCTTGAGTCTTCCCTTCCGGCCTTGGTGAGAGAGAGAGAGAGAGAGAGAGAGAGAGAGAGAGAGAGAGAGAGAGAGAGACGCGGTGGGTTCGGTTCGCTCTCTAATCACTATTTTCAAAGGCTGCA